>NW_025764337.1:0-550736 GCF_021015755.1 Lentinula edodes
ACTTCGCCCAGTGAGATGTCGGTCTCCCCTCGGAGGCCCGTAGTAGAAATTAGGAGGGAAAAAGGAAAAGGGAGAGCAGGAATTCTGGCGCGGGTGAGCACTGTATACCTTTTTTCTATAGTGATACTTATCCTCTTTGTTTTCAGCCAGTGGGTGGAGATCCGGACGACAGCGACAATGACGACGACGACGAAGAAGAGAGGGAGCCTTGTGGGAGGTGCAAGGCCAAGAAAATCCCTTGCCTGCAGCAGGCCGGCAAGCGGAGTTCCGTCATCTGCAAGCCGTGTCACGACTCCAAGGTCTGGTGCTCCTTTTTGGGGCGACCATCGACGGTAAAGTGGGAAGGCGGTTCCGGTGAGCGGATTGCTGTCATGGAAAGTCAGATGGCGCAGAGCCTCGCCGATCTGAGGGCCTTGCGGGAGGCCAATTCGAAGTCCCACCAATACCTCCGCCAGCTGTTGAGGAGGCAGGAAGACAACCATGCTCGTCTTATCGCCATGGAGACCAGGATGGCGATGATGGGTATGGGAGAGGAACCGGCGGTGGCAGGGCCGTCGAGTAGGAGGACCGAGCGGCGGCGACTGCTGAAGCGACGGAGAATAGTGGAGGAAAGTGCAGAAGAAGAAGAAGAAGAAGAGAAGGAAGTGTGAATGAAAACATAAGTGAACAGTGAATTGGGGAATAGAATAAACAATTAAGAGAAGGAGATAAACACTCAATTTACTATCATCGTGTTTACCCTCTAATGCTCAAAGTAAACTTCGGCGGAGCTCGGCGGAAAAGGAATAAGGAGTGAAAAGGAATAAAATGATTTTTTGTGATCAAGGTCCAGGTTTCTGAGGGTATTGAGCATGGAAAGCGGGTACCAGTTCATCAGCATGTAACTCATCAGCAGCAACCCAGGAAAATTCATCATCGGTACCTTCGTAACCGGCCCACCGAATGTAATAACGTAGAGGACAACATTTATACCTTCTGTCCAGTTTGGAGTCCAGAATTTCGGCAACGTTGTACTCCTCTTCACCATCAACTTCAATTGGAGGTGGAGGAGATTGAGTACGATTCGGGAATGGATTCAGCGTAACCGGCTCCAGCTGTGAGATGTGGAAGACCGGGTGAATCCGGCGAAGATAATCCGGGAGCTTGAGCTTATAAGACAGAGTACCAGGTCGACTGATGACCTTGAAAGGACCAAGATATTTTTCTGAGAATTTTTCAGTAGGACGAGTAGATCGAATATGCTTAGCCAAAACAAATACTTCGGAGCCGATCGGGAACTCCGGGTGCGAGATTCTTTTCCTGTCAGCTTGTTCCTTGTAACGAGACTGAGCTAAAAGGATTTCCTCTCGAAGGAAAGCATGGAGTTCATCGAGGTTGACGATGAAGTCTCTAGCTAGATCAGACTTCATATCGACCTCGGGCCGCACGGTGATGTTTGGGTGGTATCCTTTGTTAGCGAAGAATGGAGTAATACCAGTGGAAGCATTGGGAGCGTTGTTATAAGCAAACTCGGCAATCGGAAGTAAAGGCGACCAGTCATCTTGTTGGTAGGAGCAATAGATCCTGATGTACTGCTCGAGAGTCTGATTGACGCGCTCAGTCTGCCCATCAGCTTCCAAATGATATCCAGAGGTATAATGAAGTTCCATGGAAAGTGCTTTACCGAGGGCCTGGAAAAACGCCGAAACAAATTCGGAACCACGATCAGAAGTGACATGATTAGGAACACCATGCTTGGAGAAAACGTGAATGACAAAAAGCTCAGCTAGTTGTTCAGAAGTAATGGTGTCGTGAGTTGGAATAAATATAGCTTGTTTGGAAGATCGATCCACAACGACTAGGATAGCGGTGTAACCATTCGACATTGGCAGTTGCTCAATGAAGTCCATAGAGATGGAATCCCATAGTCGGACCGGAACCGGCAGAGGTTTCAACAAGCCGTAAGGCCGATGACAGCGGGGCTTATTGCGACCACAGATAGTGCAAGAAGTAATGTAGTCCTGTATGAAGTCTCTGACCTTAGGCCAGGTGTACTGACGATGTATCGCTTCTAGAGTGCGGTTCTGGCCAAAATGGCCGGAAAGTGGGTGATCATGGAAATAACGAAGGACTTGAAGGCGAAGATTGCCGCAGTTAACATAAATACAGTCGTCAAGGCGTAGTAGCTTGTCACTACCTAAGCTCCAACATTCAGTGGAAGGATCTTTTGCAAGTTCCAAACCAACAATGGAGCTCGGATTGGCGGGAAGGGCGAGGATGATTGCTTGGTGTAGGGATTCGATATCCATGATAATCGAGGCTCGTAGAGCCGGACCTTCCAGGAAGGTAGCTCAAAGAGACGCAGTGAGTTGTTCGTTAGTAAAGATAGGACAAAAGTTATGAGGGTTCACTTGGGCGTAGCCAATATCCCCCTCTTTAGGGTAGATGTCCCAGCGTCTAGTTATCGAATCAGGTTTCTCACCGAGTTTCCCCAGTCAGAAGCGAATGACCATATTAAATTGATGTAGAAATTCAGACCATCGAACCTGTCGGCGTGTGAGAACCTTGGTAGTAGAAAAATACTCAAGATTCTTGTGATCGGTGACGACGTCCACCGGATCACCCGAACCTTCCAGATAATGACGCCAAGCTTTAAAGGCCTCGAAGATGGCCAGTAGCTCTTTGTCGTGGGTATCGTAGTTGAGTTCAGCTGCGTGAAGCGTTCTGAAAAGGAAGGCTAGTGGATGAATTTCACCGTCAGCATATTGGATGGAGAGAATAGCCGCAATGGCGTAATCGGAAGTGTCGGTCTCCACGATAAGTGGGCGATTCGGCTCCCAATGGGCCAGTATTGGCGCAGAAGTGAAAGCAGTTTTGAGATTTTCAAAGGCCTCTTGACAGCTGCTGTCCCAGATCCAGGAAGCGCCTTTTTGGGTAAGCCGAGTCGTCGGCACAACGATATCACTGTAATTATAGATAAAACAACGATAGAAGTTAATATAACCCAAATACTCAACAGTATCCATATTGAATTCGCACTTCTTGGGGTTGGCGCAAAGCCGATGTTTCCGTAACTGCCGAAGAACCTCCTTGACATGTTCTCGGTGTTCTTCTGGCGTATCAGAGTAGATTAGAATATCGTCAAGATAGACGATGACACAGACATCAAGCATGTCAGAGAAGATGTCATTAACAAACCGCTGGAAAGCCGCAGGGGCGTTCGTAAGGCCGAATGGCATAACCTTCCATTTGTAGGAGCCGTAGCGGGTCCGAAAGGTGGTTTTCCATTTGTCACCTTCAGCGATTCTGACCAGATGATAAGCGTGAGCGAGATCCAATTTGGTGTATATTTTAGCTCTTTTCGGAGTGTCGAGAAGATCTGATATGAGTGGGAGTGGGTAATGATCCTTTTTGGTGATACGATTGAGTCCACGGAAATCGACGCAAAGGTGAAGTTTGCCGTCTTTCTTCGGGACAAAAAGGACCGGAGTGCCGTGAGGAGAGGATGATGGGGTGATGGCACCAGTAGCCAGCTGTTTGTCAATAAAGTCTTTAAGGGCGACTAACTCCTTTTCAGACAAAGGATAAATACGGCCGAGGGGCGGCGAAGCACCCTCTTCCAAGTCAATCTTCAAGTCGTAAGGTCTGTGTTCAGGGAGTGAATCTGCAGCAATCTCATCGAAGATGTCTGCAAACTCGGCATACTCTTCTGGAATAGAAGGATGGAGTGGAGGGACAGTAGGAGTGGTGGAGGAGCAGTCGGCAGCGCGGGCCGCGACCTCTGAGTGGATAGCACGAAGAAGGATGGGTTCCATACCAGCGTCCTTGCAAGCCCTATTAAAGACTGCAGCACTTACAAGTGCAATGTCGACCTCGGGAGTTTCCAGTTGAGCAGCGAATTGAGAGACCGTAGGGTAGGAATAAATGGGTTCAAAGGGGAATTTAGACGAAAGGGGCTTGGCCCGTAACGTCCGAGAGCGGGAGCGAGAGCGAGAGCGAGGTGAGCCCCCAGGAGGGGTCTCCAGAATTGTCGGTGAAACCGACGGCGAAGGTTCCGGTAGTGGAACAGCGACCTTTGCAACAACGGGGTTGATAGCAGAAGGCACAGACGTCTGTGGAGAATCAAAGTGTGAAGTGTTACGGAACGTAATGTTTCGAGATGCCCAGTCAATCAACGGATTGTAGCAGGATAAGAAACTGTAACCTAATACTGCTTTACAAGATGAATCTAAATGAGTAACATAAAATGGTAATAGGAGCAGCTCGCTGGAAGGGAACCGAACGGCGATATTTGCTATATCGGTAATGGGTTTAGAAGATAATGAACCATCAAAGAGACGAAGATTAACAGGAGAGATTTTGGTCGTAGGAATGGAATTTTGTGAAACATAACGAGTATCGATGAAAGAGTCAGTAGAACCAGAATCAACAAGAGTAGGAAATTTAAGAAGAGCAGAAATAGGTTCGGCCGGCGCGGCCGAATCGGATAAAGGAAATTCAGTAGTTAATGATATTACAAGAGATCGTTCAATGGAAGAAAGAGCTGACGCGTTGAGATATAACTCCCCAGGTGAGGTACGAACCTGATCAACGCAGCTCCCGTTTTGTACCGGGGAACAAGAGCTGCGGACTAGTTTTCCGATTCCTCTTCAACAACCTCAATGGTTGCTTCGGGGGTTTTTTCAACCTCTGCAGCACGGCCCTTTGATTCTCGGGCCTTTCGCTTATTGCAGTCAGCAATCTGATGCTTACCACCGCAGAAGAGACAAAGATTGTTCTTCATCCTTCTTTCCTTCTCGGAAGGAAGGACTTTCCCATCTGCACCAAGATGGTTGAACGCGGGGCGCTGACCGCCGGATTGGCCGGAATTCGAAGAGTTCTGGGGCTTACCACCAGAGAAGGGTTTAGGCTTCGGCGTGAACGGCGCCGAAGAGCCAGAAGGCTGAGAGTTGTTTTGCTGGTTAGTAGAACCAGTCTTAAAGTCCGAGGAACCCTTCTTTGGGTTCCGAGCAATGAAAGGCTTACCAGCCTCACGCTTTCTGGTTTCCTCGCATTTCCAATAACGGTTGTCAATACGAAGAACTTCCTGACGATAATCGGCGAGCGTTGCCGGCTCGGGCAAACGCACCATTTCGTCCTTGATGCACTCAGCTAGGCCTCGTCCATAAGCCCATTTCAGGGCAGCAGAATCCCAGTTGGTACTAGCAGCCAGGGTGTTGAACTGGATGTTGTATTTCCGGATGTTCTCGGTTTCCTTCATCTTCAGATTACCGAGAGAATCTTCGGCCTCACCTTGGGCGTCGTAAACGCCGAAATTGTCCTGTAGCTCCTTTACAAGGGCCTTGAAGGACGACGTCCAGGCCGGCAGCAAGTCGAGATCCGGGTCTAGGATATCAGGGACAAACCACTCTTTGGCTGACCCACTGAGGTAGGAAAGGGTGTAGTTCACCTTCCGTTGGTCAGTGAAATACTTGGGACGGTCATTGAAGACCAGGGCGAGATTGATGAAGAACGTCTTGAGTTTTTGGGGATCCGAACCGTCGAATACCTCTGGCTCCTTGACCTTGCTCTTGGATTCAGAGCTGTCAGAAGGACGGCCGAGAACGGCGAGGACAGTACCAAGGGTCTCAATGGAGCCCTTGAATCCCGAGAGGAGTTCCAACATAGCACGTTGCTCGTTGGGGATGTCAGGAGAGATAGGAGAACGGGGTCCACCAGGTCCACCAGGTCCACTGGGGTCACCAGGCTCACCATGCGGTAAACCACCAGAATCGTCATCCAGGTCGTCATGATTGTTATCGGCACCCGGATCGTCGGGGTCGACAGGAGGGTCTTGATCGTTGTGATCACCAGCGTCCAGATCGAAGTGAGGAGGCGGGTCACGAGGAGATTCTGAAGCAGCATGACATTGAGGTTGTTTACCAGTACGACGAGCTATGGCTTGGAGGATAGGAGAATCAATTCGAGTAGTAGACCGGCCCCGAGCTGGAGCAACCATGGGGGGTTGTCCACGGCGAGGGGTCAGGACTTGGACAGGTTGTCCGTCACCAGTGTACAAGGTGCTGTACTCAAATTGTTGATCTTCTTCCATGGCTTCAGGAAGAGTCGATGTAGTAGGGACTGTAGCTGGACCGAAACCGCGATTACGGCGACGTGGTTGACCGATGGCAGAGATAGATTCGGAGAAAGGGGCGAAAGATTGGGCTGTAGTGAAGAAAGTATTTTCTTCGGAGTTAGCTCTGGATTGAGCTCGAGTTTTCGGAGGCATAAAAAATGATAGGTCAGTATGACGTTAACGGATTGAGTTTAATTATACTGTTAAGATCATGTACACCGTGTAACCGTGTCAAAGCCACAGGGTGTCTAAGTGCGGAAGATGAGTGGGACAGTAGTGAAGTTATTAACAACACCACCATTACGCCGTTAGTCCCCGGAGATCGAGAGTATAGAGAGAGGAGCTAAGTAGCAGCCAAGTCGGAGCGGTGGTAACGCTGGTGACGAGGAGCGAACCAGAGAACATCTAAGTCCTAAGGTTATAGTAGAGAGTACTTCAAGGCAATGAGCCTGAAGACTTAGAGGAGCACAGAGTTAAGGAGGGAATCTAAGTTGATAATTAAACTGAGGAACTACAGTAGCGTACAGGCAGTATTTATATCTACGGAGCGGCGCATTGGTGCGGAGCGCCAGACTAACTACTAGGAGCTATACGAGTAGTACCTGCAGGGTAAAGTAAAAGACAATAAGAAGGGACTAGAACGAAAGGGTATGTGTAGCGAAAAAGAACAATAAGAAGAGATTACAATAAGGAGTGGATCTTCGGAGTACCGAGCGGCGGTATGGAGGCCCGAGGCATGGACTTGACAGGAGACCTGACACCGGACGTTACTAGCGGAATCAGACGCTCTGATGCTGTCGGAGGAACTTTCCGGATTGAATCTAGAAAGAGCTTTGGAATTCCGTCGCAGACTGATCGTGGATAATCAGGGAACCTCGTATATGGTTCAATACGAACCAGAAAGTGTAGGGGAGTTCCTTCCAGAGCAATTTGACCAGAAAAGGCAGCTCCATGGATCTGATGGTCATTTCCTGGCACAGAAACATTCATCGCCCACGAATATCGAGGTTCCTGAATTTCTTAAACCTGGTAACACGGCCTCGAGGAGCCCCCAATTACACTCGGGGACCTCCCCCACTGTACATGCCTTGGCTCAAAATTCGACTCCTCCCCCCAGAGTTAACCTGCAAACGGAACCAGTAACTCCAGTCTCGACGCAGCGATATCAGTTTGGTGAGGTGAGGATGGATGGCGCACAACATTCATCCCGGATCTCCGGACAAGATCTGACAGCTCGGTTGGTTCCCAACCCTGTACACGTTGCTCCAAGACTGAGCAACCCATCAGTCATACCGTATCAAGGGTCGGTATTGATGCAGTCTCAGGCAGTGGGAGCGGAAAATCAAAGGGGTCCGAACCAACGAAGAATGTTGGAAGTTCACAAAGAGGCGGTACCCCCGCAGGGAGCTCCTTTTGGAACTCCCTTTGTAACTGGAGCTCAGACGGACCAACCTGGCATGGCTGTTGACTCGGCATGCTCTCAGGAGTCGGCTGTAATGATCCAACAGCAGGCTCGAGTCATTGAGACGCTTCAGGAACAACTCCATGAAGTAAGGAAGGGATTCGCAGCGGGGGGAATACCGACTGGTGGACCGATTTCCAAAACAGGAAACATGGCGGGAGTATTCGGGCAAGCGCCCATGGTAATGATAGAGGAAACGAGGGGAGGTCCCTCTCCTGTAGTTCCTCAGCCAAGAAGCTGGCAGGCTACGGAGCCAATATCTTTTACCAGACGAACTCCTATGGGAGTTAAGGAAGGGAACCCTCAGGAGGGACAAACAGCCCCGCTACCTGCCACCCCGAGTGTGGATAGGAGGCGGATTCAGGAATGGGGAGCTCGCGTGCAAAGAGCAGAGCTCGGGGAGTATGTGAGACCGGAAGGAGGAAGGTACGCGGTAGAAGACGGTGACATAGTTGCGAGTGGGGGAGGTAGGGGAGGGTTTAGACCCCCTGATAGAGAACCTCCTCCACACCTTTCAAGCCAAACGAGGGATCGAGAAAGACCTCTGAGCCAGGGGGAACGGGATCAAAGAAGGCAGGAGGGAAGAAGCGGCGGAGGAGCTCCCCCTCCACCACCTCCTCCTCCACCACCTTCGGGAGGACCAGGTGATAATGATTCCGAAGGGTCCAACAAAGGGGAACGCACCCAGTCAAGTAGGAATGGGGGTAGGAATGGTGACGACAGAGTGGAGCTTCCCACTGGAGCTCCTGAAGTACCTCCAACTTGCTACGACCCGGACCAACCCTGGTACTACGATCCCAAACAAGGTTGGCATCGTAAAGCAGCTCCTAAAACCCCCAATGAAGGACGAAACACTTGGGAGAGCAACGAGGAGAAAAACCGAATTACCGTTGAGTCTAAACTCGATGTTGGTAAGATCGAGAGCTTCGCAGGTGACAACCGTTCTGCATGGAAGACGTGGGTCCTTAGTTTGGAAATGTTTGGAGTACGTCCTACCATCTACGCTCGCAAAAAAGACAAGTGTGCTTCGGCAGCAAGCCACCTCACGGGTGCAGCACTTTCTCACTTCGATACGCTGAATCGGCAAAGACTGAGGGGGGAGTACACCTGTCTTGAAGATTGGACGGAGTTCAAATGAGAATTCGGTTCTAAATTCGGACCCATTGACGAGGCAGACGAGGCAAGGAGGAGATTGGCCTGGATGAAGCAAATGCCGGAGGAAAACTTCGCCAACTTCTTCATTTGCTTCAACAAATACACCCCTCTAACTGGATTCAATGATGAGGCCCTGGTGACATACCTCAAGAAAGGGGTAGCTCCCTGGTTGCCTCTACAGGTAGTTACCGGAAGGGAAGAACCTCAATCTTACGATGAGTGGACTCAAGTGTTCACGAAGTTGGACGGAGCTGTACGTGTGCAAGCGGAGAGTTTGAGGAACCTCCACGGTGAAAAGACACTGCAAGGATGGCTGAATCGTTTCCCCGGGTTGGAGTTAGCACCTGAAGCCCCTTACAAGTCCCCCTTGCGTAGGGAACGAGATCCAGCTGACATCTGGACCTCCAATCTGAAACCAGCTGTGACAGGGAGGTTCCAAAACAGGTCCAACTGGAAGGAGGGATGACAGAGGGCGTCCGCAGCTTGGGGGGAAGGAGAAAGTTACGATAGCGAAAATCGAGAGGAGGACGAAGACTGCTGTCACTGCAGGGATGGAGGAGAATAGACTGAAGCGGTCCTCCGAGCAGGAGTTACTGATACCGGGAGGAAATGGACTCCTGAGGAAAGAGCGGAGAAGTGGAGGAGACGAAGGCAGGAGCTCTGCATGCGTTGTGGACGAAAGGAGCACTGGGCAAAGGACTGCCCTAACCCAGAATCGTTAGAACGTCCAGCGGAGGAACAAGGGAGCTCAGAGAGAGCTTCCAAGGCCGATTCAACTCGAGGAAGAGGAACGGCCAACCAAGGGGGAGGTCGTAAGGATGATTCAACTCGTCCTTTAGAACAGATTCGCACCGGGATTGTGGTGGAGGAACGGGAAGGAATGGACGATCTCTGGAACCTTCACATCTTAGACTCACCAAAGGGAGGTGAGCAAGAACTGTTGGACGAAGTGGGAAATGGGCAGGGGGCTTCGAGGTAGATCAGGGCGAACTGCGAAGCCCCGCAACACCTTCGCCTACCACAATAAGAGCTGCACTCGTGGGGAGTCAGCCAGCTCGTCTTACATCCCGATCCTACAACTCCTTCATCATCCTTACACGCTTTCCGTTCTCCGACCTCGATGAAGACAAAGAATACGCCATATTAGTGTCATAAAGTATGCAGCCCCTATCATTTTCCTTTTCTCACCGTCTCGACGCCTTTACTTGTACAATACATCATCCCATCACTGTCAAACCCCCATCGATTACTGATCCACCTGACCCATCTTCTCCTTCTACTGGCTTCCGCCACCTTCCTTGTTCCTAAACTGTACAGTATTACATCGTTGTTTCTCGCAGACCGGATTATGTATATATAGCCAACCCTCCACAGCCTGGTCCCTTATCTTGACCTCTCTGTCATTATCTGGGACCAGCCTGCCGCCGTTCTGCTTAGTTGCTCCGCCTTGTTGCCTTGTTCAGTTGCTCCGCCTCGCCGTTCTGCTTAGTCGCTCCGCTTTCCTGCTCCGTTAGTCACTCCGCCTCCGCCGCTTCGTGACAATTAGTGGATAGTGGAGCAATTAGATGCTTCATAGACAAAACCGTCGCTATGCGACATCCCGAAAATCTGGTTGACCTAACAAACAGCATCCCTTTGGAGCTGTTCGACGGGCAACCTACCTCTGCAGGACTGATAACTCAGACCTACACTGACCAGATCAGCTTCGCGGATGGAACAATTCACAAGGTGAAGTTCCTAGTAACTTGATTACTGTCATATGCATGCAATTCACCCAATACGCTCCCCGGCCCGGCCCGGAGCGGCCGGACTTCGGATTAATAACCTTGTGACCTACATTCTATTTATTATTCCGAGCTTTCATCGAGGTCTTCTGACTGTATCTGGGATGTATATAAGCTAGAATACTTTGTACGTTGTAGTCAAGCTTGAAATCAAGTGTACCATCCTATCCCAGTCTTTAATATCTTCTTTACCCTTTGCTTCCGGACTCCCGGATCATCAGGAACCCCATTTAGGCTGCTCATCCCAATCTTGCACTCTTGCCATTATATTCCCGGGGACACCAACAGTGTGTGAAGGGTGTTCCTAATAGCTTCACCGACGTCCCACTCCCAGTGTGTACTACAGGCCAGTACTCGGCTCCGGACCTCGGAGTTATCCCGGGCCATTTCCGGCCCATTTCCGGCCTCAGAACCGCTATAGTTATTGACCTGTAGGCACGGTCTTGTCAATTACACCCCATGGCTCCAATTGTGCTAGGACTGCCATGGCTACGCATGCACAACCCTGTAATTGACTGGAAGGAACTCTGTCTGACGTTCCAAGACCGAAATGTCCGAATCTCAGCAGCCCTTGCATCAGAAATTGTCCAACCAGGCGCCGAGGAAGGTACTGGGGAGCTAGGAAGGGGGGTAAACGGCGAGGAAATACACGAAGGAACTCTCCAACCACCTCCTGAAGCTCCTCAACAACCTCCTGAAACTCCGCAACCACCTCCGGAAGCCCCCCTTAGAGCTCCAAGGACGGGGGTGAAACTAGAGGAAGTAAAGGACAAAGAGTACGAGGCAAGACAACCAGGCCCACATGAGTTATCCCCCTCAGACAAAAATCTAGGGCCAGACGACCCAATCCTTATGGGGATTAACGAATGGCTAGTGTTCGCAAGCGAAAGCATGGAACAAGAGGTGGAGAAAATCCAGGCCGGACGATCAGCCATGGAGAAAGTAACCCCGCAACCAGCAAAGGATTCAGAGGAGGCCTATCAAAAGTGGAAGAGTAGGGACACGAATCGATCCTCCTCCTGGTCTGGAGCTAAGCAAAAAGTCCAGTGGAGGAAGAAAAGGAGGGAACATGGACCTTATCCCGACCTCCCCACCTTAGACATTGAAAGCCTGAACATACCCAAGATTCCTTCAAGGTCTGGTCTGACTCCCAAGGGTTCAATAAGACATAACAACTTCCGAAGGAAGCAGCTCATAGCGGGTACCCATATGGTGGAACAAAAATCGGATCCCACCATACAAGGGAAACCCATCAGCTTAATAGGAGCAGCTGGGATGGATTGTCTACTGAGGGAGGGAACCCCAGCGTACTTCCTTCATATATCGCCCACGAAGGAGGAGTCCCCTACTGAAGAAATGCTCTGGGCGAGTGATAGCAGCGACCCAGAAAGAGTGCAGCAACCAAAAGATCTGGAGAGTGGGAACCCTAGTCTGGAACAAGGGGGGATCATCAAGGAGCTCGACGAAGAAGCATCGAAGTGCCAGGAGACGGAGGAGTTAAAGAAATCCATTCCTGTGCAATACCAGGAATACCTGGACGTATTTTTGCCAGGAGAAGCAAGGACGCTACCTCCACACTGACCCTACGATATCAAAATCGAAACGGAAGGTGATGGGATACCTCCCATAGGGAAGCTCTATAACATGTCTGAGAAGGAACTGAAATCTATCAAGGAGTACATCAACGAGATGTTGGGAAAGGGGTTCATATGATCCTCCAGTTCCCCTGTGGGAGCTCCTGTCCTGTTTGCCAAGAAAAAAGATGGTACCCTGCGACTCTGTGTCGACTATCGAGCTCTGAACAAGATTATGAAGAAGAATAGGTACCCTCTACCACTGATAGGCACCTTAGTGGACCAACTCCGGAAGGCAAAGATCTTCACAAAGATCGACCTCCGCGCAGGATACAACAACGTCAGGGTAGCCCAGGGACATGAGTGGAAGACTGCATTCCGAACTCGGTATGGGTCATTCAAGTACCTGGTAATGCCCTTCGGGCTCACGGATGCTCCCTCCGTGTTCCAATTCTTCATGAACAAGATCTTTCACAATATGGTGGACGTCTGTGTGGTGATTGACCTGGACAACATACTGATTTACTCAGACGATGAGGAGTCCCATGTGGAGCACGTCAGGAAGGTCCCAGAATGATTACGGGCCAATCACCTCCATGCAAAGCCGGAAAAATGCGCGTTCCACGTCGACACCGTGGAGTACTTGGGAGTGATTATATCACCATTGGGAGTATCCATGGACCCAGAGAAAGTGAAGGCGGTAATGGACTGGCCAAAACCAAGGACGGTTAAGGAGCTCCAGGCGTTTCTAGGATTCGCAAACTTCTATAGGAGGTTCATAGACAACTACTCGGGAATCACCAAGGTGTTCACAAAGCTCCTCCGAAAAGACTCAGTGTGGAACTGGATGCCGCAGTGTAGCAGTGCCTTTGAGCTTCTGAAGTCGGCCTTCTCCGAAGCCCCAGTCTTGGGACATTACAACCCGAACCTACCGGTAGTCCTCGAATGCGATGCTTCCGACTTGGCTATAGCGGGGATCCTATCACAGCTGGATCCTGAAACAGGGGAGATACACCCCATTGCCTTCCATGCACGGTCAATGATCTCCGCGGAGCTGAACTACGACATCTACGATAAGGAGCTACTAGCTATTGTGGATTGCTTCAAACAATGGAGGGTGTACTGCGAAGGGTCCCAACACCAGATCCAAGTGTACTCAGACCATAACAACCTCCAGTACTTTTCCACTACGAAACAGCTGACAGCACGACAAGCCCGGTGGGCAGAGCTCCTTGTTATCAACTATCGACCTGGGAGGTTGGGAGCCAAGCCGGACGCGTTAACCCGGAGATCAAACGTGTACCCAAAGAAGGGAGCTTCAAGGGATCAGGTCTTAGTGGGGAGGGAAAGGGTACTCATACCTCCAGAACATCTGAACGCTACCATCCTCATGAATGAAGACCTCCTAGTAAACCAAGTAAGGGAAGCTCCAAAGGACACGATGATGATTAAAGCACTGAAGAGGATTGCACGCAACGAGGAGGAATCTCTCGTTTGGGAGGATGGGCTGATAAAGAGGGGAGGTCGTATATACGTTCCAGACGTTGGGACTCTAAGAAGGGAGGTCCTACAGTCGTACCACGACCATAAACTGAGGGGACACCCGGGGGAGAAATGCACCAAGAAGCTTGTAAATCAGCTGTTTTTCTGGAAAGGGCTGTCTAAGGACGTGAACTACTACATACGGAGCTGCCACCCGTGTCTGAGAGCCAAAGCCAGTCACTCCAAACCTTATGGGAACCTCCGTCCACTACCAATTGGT
This sequence comes from Lentinula edodes, assembly GCF_021015755.1. Taxonomy (NCBI): domain Eukaryota; kingdom Fungi; phylum Basidiomycota; class Agaricomycetes; order Agaricales; family Omphalotaceae; genus Lentinula; species Lentinula edodes. The sequence continues at coordinate 13,832 of NW_025764337.1, forward strand.
CAACGACCTTGGTCCTCAATCTCCCTAGACCACATCACCCAGCTCCCAGCTACGGCGGGTCCAGAGAAATACGACGCCATCCTCGTAGTAGTCTGTCGACTTACCAAACAGGCCATATACGTTCCTTGTCATACGACGGATAAGGCAGAGGACTTTGCCAATCTATTCATAACACACATCTTCTCAAAGCATGGGATGCCCTCCAACATAACTTCAGACCGGGGCTCCCTATTTGTGTCTCAATTCTGGAGGGAGCTTTGCAGAGTGTTAGGAATCGAGTCTCGCCTATCCACAGCATACCACCCTCAAACGGATGGACAAACAGAACGTGTAAACCAGTCAGTAGAAGCATACCTCCGAATTTACTGCGCTTATGACCAAGACGATTGGGACATCCTGCTCCCGATAGCAGAATTCGTGTACAACAATACCCCCAACACCACGATAGGTGTCTCACCCTTCTTTGCCAATAAAGGATACCACCCGAAGTTGTCAATCACACTGGAACGGGTACAGGGAGTGGAGGTCAACGAGTACGCCGCCAACCTTAAGGAGCTACATACGTACCTCCAGGAACGAATTTGAACAGCGAATGAGGTATATACGAAGTATGCGAACCAGAAACGCCAGGAGGCTCCGGACTGGAAAGAGGGCGACCAAGTCTGGCTGAATATGGAGAACGTTAAGACTAGACGACCCATGAAGAAACTGGATCACAAATGGACTGGACCGTTAACGAGCTTGCCTCGTTTTTGTGTGAAAGAGAAAGGAAGGAATCTAATGGGCACTCCAACCAACCAATCTAATACACAATATGCGAGTTCACTGCTATCAAATTTATTTAATAGCAAGGGGTAGCATTGGCAAAGGTTCCGCAAAGCTTTGAGAGCTAAGTAAGAAGCTTTGATCAATCAATTTGAATTGTTCTAAGGATTCGATATATTCCTTTGATCAAGGTAGATTCAGCACGATTTGTGCTTTGCTTGTATTGATATGGGTATATCAAGAATTGAGGGTTTGAATCAAAGTAAATTAAAACCGAAACACACAGACCCCTACGGAGGGCTAGAGCTATGTGCTGGCACAACCACACAGTGTGATTTGCCCTTAAGACCAACAACTGATCCTAAGTTCAAAGAATACCCAACAACTGGATATACTTCTCGCAGTCACAAGGAGCAGAACACAATGTTCCTATACTCACAAGTGCCGGGCCCGAATGGCTGCTAGCAAAGAGGTTTCAGTCTGGCGGGAGTGTGTCTTTCCTTTTTACGGATTAGCACTGCAACATCGTCCCAAAATCACTTGTATTCCAGATACATCGGATCGCTATTTATACATACAAAGGATAGAGTTGCACAGTACAATTAATTTAACACAATAAACGTTCGGAACCGCAAGGAAACTTCTACAATCGGTCAGATACCATTTAATTTGAATCTACAGGTCCTTATTTGGTCCGTATTGGTTCCAAGATTCTAGTATACCTCCAAACATAGGTAGATACTTCAATATTCATTTAATTTAATTGTTTTTAGAGAATGACTCAAATGGTGTTCAACTGTCATCGCTGTTCAACACTTACTTCGATCGTTTGTCAACTCGTCCGGAGGCAAATCAGCTCTCCTCAATTCTAATCCTATCAATCTGATTCATCTGGATTAAACTAATTGCTTCTCTCTTTCAATAGACACTCATTGTGCCTATACTCTTATCAAGGGAGTTACGCATAGTATTCATTTAATTGCATTTTTCAATATTTTCTATGTCAGGACTCTTTGACATTCATTTGATATGTCTTCGGAGCCTCGCAATACTTTGATCGCTCTTCTAGTCATTTTCCTCAACCATGCAACCTGATTGGTCTATTAGACTAAATCACAGTCTTTTTAGATTAATGCATGATCTCGTTCTAGAAGGAGTATTTGATAAATCCTGAGTTCTAGAAAGTCATTTTGAGTCAATCCTCGGCTCATGGTCACTTGAGTAAGTTCTTCCAAACTCCTGCCAGTGTAAGGTCCAATAAGAATACCCTTGGTATGTCATACGTGAATGGTCATCCTTCGGATGTAGTCCGAGTCTGGTATAATCCTGCTCGACAAACAGGTAGACTGTTATCCGAAGGTAGTATCGGGGATGGGTAAAGTAACCAACTTGTGGTAGTATGGGTATATGGTCCCTTCAACTTATTAGACTGATTCAGTATTGACTTTGACTGTCAATCTGGGTCTCAATTACAGTCCTCTTGATACAAATCTATATGTGAAAATGTCACAATTCACAGCATAGATGTCTAGCCAAAATTTAGGCGTGTCACTGTATTCAATACTGTCGCAAGTAGGAAGTCATGCCTACCAACTGGACCTCCCAGGAGACCTCCATAAGATCCACAATGTGTTCCACGTGGATAGATTGAAGCCTCACTTCCCTGACAAGTTCAGACAACAGAACTCCCCACCCCCTCCAATCTTCGTCAAAGGAGAATCGGAACACTTTGTGGAGAGTATCCTAGACTCGAAGCCCATTAAAGGAAAGCCCGAGGAGGTGGAATACCTTGTTAAATGGGAGTTATGATGAGGACTTCAACTCATGGGTGGGATGGGAAGGAATGGCGGGCTCATTGGAACTTATGAAGCAGTGGCATAGGGAGCACAATAGAAAGCGTAAACCAAAGCGGGACCAATGGGAGCTACTGGAGAAGCAGGCCGAGGACGACAGGGAGGAGGTAGTGGGATCAAAAGGGGGCACAGGGAACGAGAGGGGAAAGAAAGATGGAGGGAGGCAGGGAAACACGAACTAATGACCAAAAGACTTCAAGACACGACGAATAGTTATGATTTTCTGAATTTCCATTGCAAACTTCATTTCTTTTATTTCATTCACTCCTCACTTAGTGCGCTACTCCCAATTCGCATCGATGCATAAGAAAGAATCGAATTACATTCAAGAAATGGACTACGGACTACGCAACACTAGTGTTAAGATCATGTACACCGTGTAACCGTGCCAAGGCTACAAGGTGTCTAAGTGCGGAAGACGAGTGGGACAGTAGTGAAGTTATTAACAACACCGCCGTTAGTCCCCGGAGATCGAGAGTAGAGAAGAGAGGAACTGAGAAGCAGCCAGGTCGGAGCGGCGGTATCGCCGGTGACGAGGAGCGAACCAGAGAACGTCTAAGTCCTAAGGTTATAGTAGAGAGTACTCCAAGGCGTTGAGCCTGAAGACTTAGAGAAGAGTTAAGTTGGGAAGGGAGATCTAAGTTGATAATTAAACTGAGGAACTACAGTAGCGTACAGGCAGTATTTATATCTACGGAACGGCGCATCGGTGCGGAGCGCCAGACTAACTACTAGGAGCTATACGAGTAGTACCTGCAGGGTAGAGTAAAAGACAATAAGGAGAGACTAGAACGAAAGAGTAAAGACAATAATGAGAGACTAGAACGAAAGGATATGTGTAGCGAGAAAGAACAATAAGAGAAAGATTACAATAAAGGTAGATCTTCGGAGTACCAAGCGGCGGGATGGAGGCCCGAGGCATGGACTTGACAGTATCCCCCTCTTAGGCTTGAGCCCTCGAAAGCCATTAATACCGGGAGTTGGTTAGTCACCAAAGAAAAAATTTAAAGGCCGTCAGCATCGGGAATTTGGCCCATCAGTCAGCAGGAAAATTTTCAAAAGCTGTTGGTACCGGGAATTGGCGTTAGTCATTAGTGAAAATCTTCGGTTCACCGTAAACCAAACACAATTCGAAGGAAAATTTTCATTGGTCCGTGCGCCGTTTTTACCCTATAAAAGGTCCAGAGTTTCGCCGATAAGACCCAAGTTTCCAAAACTCCTAAGTCCAAAAATGTCCGCTAGCCGCACCACCACTACCACTGTTACTTCTGCTACTACCGCTGGACCTTCGAGGTCCCGAACAATGAATCCGCCACGCGCCGACCCTGTAGACGACGACGAGGAGGAGTTGGGAGAGGACGACGATGAGGCCATCCGGCGGGCGGAGGAGAAGGTCCGCAGGATGAAGGCGAGGAAAGCGGCGGCGGCGGCGAAGAAGAAGGCCGAGGAGGAGGCTGCCAAGAAGGCCGCTGAAGAGGCACGGAGGCGAGAGGAAGCGGCCGCACGAGAGTTGGAGGAGCGAAGGAGGCTGTTGGCCACTGCGGCAACAGCTCGAAGTCAGAGGGGTACTTCCCCCAGTAAAGTGTCCGCCTCACCGAGAAGGCCCGTGGTGGAGGTCTCGAAGTGAAGGAGTAAAGGAAAGGGAAAGGCTCAGGCCCAGGTACGTAAACCATTCCTCTAACTAGGTAGCTTGTCTAACTTCTTCCTATTAGCCTGTTGACGAAGACCCGGACGACGGCGACGATGGCGATGACGACGACGACGACAAGGAGCCCTGCGAACGATGCAGGACGAAGAAAATCTCTTGCCAGATGCAGGCTGGTAAGAGAAGCTCGATCATTTGCAAACCCTGTCACAACGCCAAAGTTCGGTGCTCGTACTCCGGAAGGCCATCGACGGTGAAACGGGAAGGTGGGTCAAATCCGACCGGCGAGCGCCTGGCGGTCCTTGAGAGCCAGGTGGCTCAGTTACTCGCCGATAACCGGCAACTACGAGATGGTCAGGTAAAGGCCAACACCTACCATTGACACTTCAACCGGAAGTTGGATTGGTTGATCACCGATGCCGCGAGGAGGAGGAGATCACCCCCGGAAATGCCGGAAGCTGGGCCGTCGGGCTTATCGAGGAAAAGGCGCAGAGTTGTGGATAGCGATGAAGAGGAAGCAAGGGAAGTGGAGAAGGATGGGGAGGAAGAAGAAGAGGAGATGGAAGAGGAGGAAACGGCACCGGCGGAGAAAGGAACGGAGAGGGAAGCGTAGCGTAGTATACGGACTTCGGACTTTGGATATCGGACATCGGCCCCTCGGCCCTTCTTGTAGCCTTTTGTAGTCTCCTGTCTTGCTTTTTTGTTTTCTTCTTTGTATATATAAAAAGAAATGTTATCGCGTTTAAATCGGGAAACGAATGGGCCGCAAAGCGGCGTAAGAAGTAATTAGTTTAGTATACGTAGTGTAAGTGTAAATGGAAACTGAGTGACAACTGTGATTAAAGAGACCATAATAAGCACATAAGAGAGAGAGATAAACACTCAATTTACTATCATCGTGTTTACCCTCTAAACACATGAAGTAAGCTTCGGCGGAGCGCGGCGACAATGGGGAAAGGAATAAAATGATTTTTTGTAGTCAAGGTCCAGGCTTCAAAGGATAACGAGCGTGGAATGCGGGTACCAGCTCGTCAGCATGTAATTCATCAGCAGCAACCCAAGAGAATTCATCATCGGTACCTTCGTAACCGGCCCACCAAATATAATAATGTAGAGGACAACGCTTATACCTTCTGTCCAGCTTGGAGTCCAGAATTTCAGCAACGTTATACTCCTCTTCACCATCAACTTCAATTGGAGGTGGAGGAGATTGAGTACGATTCGGGAATGGATTCGGCGTAACCGGCTCCAGCTGTGAGACGTGGAAAACCGGGTGAATGCGGCGAAGATAGTCCGGGAGCTTGAGCTCTAAGACAAAGTACCAGGTCGACTGATGACCTTGAAAGGACCAAGATATTTTTCTGAGAATTTTTCAGTAGGACGAGTAGAGCGAATATGTTTAGCAAGAACAAATACTTCGGAGCCGATCGGGAACTCCGGGTGCGAGATTCTTTTCCTGTCAGCTTGTTCCTTGTAACGGGATTGAGCTAAGAGGATTTCCTCTCGAAGGAAGGCGTGGAGTTCATCGAGATTGACGACAAAGTCTCTGGCTAGATCAGACTTCATATCGACCTCGGGCCAAACGGTGATGTTAGGGTGGTATCCTTTGTTAGCGAAGAATGGAGTAATACCAGTGGAAGCATTGGGAGCGTTGTTATAGGCGAACTCGGCGATCAGAAGTAAAGGCGACCAGTCATCTTGTTGGGAGGAACAATAGATCCTGATGTACTGCTTGAGAGTCTGATTGACACGCTCGGTCTGCCTATCGGCTTCCGGATGATATCCAGAGGTATAGTGAAGTTCCATGGAGAGCGCTTTACCGAGAGCCCGGAAGAACGCCGAAACAAATTCGGAACCACGATCGGAAGTAACATGATTAGGAACACCATGCTTAGAGAAGACATGAATAACAAAAAGCTCAGCTAGTTGTTCAGAAGTAATGGTGTCGTGAGTTGGAATAAATATAGCTTGCTTGGAAGATCAATCCACAACGACGAGGATAGCTGTATAGCCATTCGACATTGGCAGTTGCTCAATGAAGTCCATAGAGATGGAATCCCATAGTCGGACTGGAACCGGCAGAGGTTTCAACAAGCCATAAGGCCGATGACGGCGGGGCTTATTGCGACCACAAATAGTGCAGGAGGTAACGTAGTCACGAACAAAGTCTCTGACCTTGGGCCAGGTGTATTGACGACGTACAGCTTCCAGAGTGCGGTTCTGGCCGAAATGGCCGGAGAGTGGATGATCATGGAAATAACGGAGGACTTGAAGGCGAAGGTCGCCGTGATTCGGAACATAAATACGGTCGTCAAGGTGTAGTAGCTTGTCACTACCTAAGCTCCAACGTTCATTGGAAGGATCTTTAGCAAGTTCCAAACCAACAACGGAGCTCGGGTCGGCGGGGAGAGCGAGGATGATAGCCTGGTGTAGGGCTTCGATATCCATGATGATCGAGGCTCGTAAAACCGGACCTTCCAAGAAGGTAGCTTGAAGAGATGCAGTGAGTTGTTCGTTAGTAAAGATAGGACAAAAGTTATGAGGGTTCACTTGGGCGTAGCCGATATCCCCCTCTTTAGGGTAGACGTCCCAGCGTCTAGTTATTGAATCAGGTTTCTCGCCGAGTTTCCCCGGTCGGAAGCGAATGACCATATTAAATTGACGTAAAAATTCAGACCATCGGACCTGTCGGCGTGTAAGAACCTTGGTAGTAGAAAAATACTCAAGATTCTTGTGATCGGTGACGACGTCCACCGGATCACCCGAACCTTCCAGATAATGACGCCAAGCTTTAAAGGCCTCGAAGATGGCCAGTAGCTCTTTGTCGTGGGTATCGTAGTTGAGTTCCGCCGCATGAAGCATTCTGGAAAGGAAGGCTAGAGGATGAATTTCACCGTCAGCATATTGGATGGAAAGAATAGCCGCAATGGCGTAGTCAGAAGCGTCGGTCTCCACGATAAGTGGGCGATTCGGCTCCCAATGGGCCAGTATCGGCGCAGAAGTAAAAGCAGTCTTGAGATTTTCGAAGGCCTCTTGACAACTGCTGTCCCAGATCCAGGGAGCGCCTTTTCGGGTAAGCCGAATCATCGGCACAACGATATCACTATAATTATAAATAAAACGATGATAGAAGTTTGCAAAACCCAGGAAGGACTGAATGTCCTTAACCTTCCTCGGAACCGGCCACTCTAGAACTGTCTGAACTTTCTCCTTGGACATAGTCAATCCGTCAGGAGAAAGAATATAACCCAAATACTCAACAGTATCCATATTGAATTCGCACTTGTCGGGGTTGGCATGAAGCCGATGTTTTCGTAACCGCCGAAGAACTTCCTTAACGTGTTCTCGGTGTTCTTCTGGCGTATCAGAGTAGATTAGAATATCGTCCAGATAGATGATGACACAAACATTGAGCATGTCAGAGAAGATGTCATTAACAAACCGCTGGAAAGCCGCAGGGGCGTTTGTAAGGCCGAACGGCATAACCTTCCATTCGTAAGAGCCGTAACGGGTCCGAAAGGTGGTCTTCCATTCATCACCTTCAGCGATTCTGACCAGATGATAAGCGTGAGCGAGATCCAATTTGGTGTATATTTTAGCTCTTTTCGGAGCATCGAGAAGATCTGATATGAGTGGGAGTGGGTAGCGATCCTTTTTGGTAATACGATTGAGTCCATGGAAATCGACGCAAAGGCGAAGTTTGCCGTCTTTCTTCGGGACGAAAAGGACCGGAGCGCCGTGAGGAGAGGATGATGGGGTGATGGCACCAGTTGCCAGCTGTTTGTCAATAAAGTCTTTAAGGGCGACTAGCTCCTTTTCAGACAAAGGGTAAATACGGCTGAGAGGCGGCGAAGCGCCCTCTTCCAAGTCAATCTTCAAGTCGTAGGGTCTATGTTCAGGAAGTGAATCTGCAGCAATCTCGTCGAAGACGTCTGCAAACTCTGCGTACTCTTCTGGGATAGAGTGATGAAGTGGAGGGACAGTAGGAGTGGTGGAAGAGCGGTCGGCGGCGCGGGCCGCGACCTCTGAGTGGATAGCACGAAGGAGAATGGGTTCCATACCAGCGTCCTTGCAAGCCCTGTTAAAGACTGCAGCACTGACAAGTGCAATGTCTACCTCGGGAGTTTCCAGTTGAGCAGCGAATTGAGAGACCGTAGGGTAAGAATAGATGGGTTCAAAGGGGAATTTAGACGAAAGGGGCTTGGCCCGTAACGTCCGAGAGCGAGGTGAGCCCCCAGGAGGGGTCTCCAGAATTGTCGGTGAAACCGACGGCGAAAGTTCCGGTAGCGGAACAGCGACCTTTGCAACAACGGGGTTGATGGCAGAAGGCACAGACGTCTGTGGAGAAACAAGATGTGAAGTGTTACGGAACGTAATGTTTCGAGATGCCCAGTCAATCAACGGATTGTAGCGGAATAAGAAACTGTAACCTAATACTGCTTTACAAGATGAATCTAAATGTGTAACATAAAATGGTAATAGGAGCAGCTCGCCAGAAGGGAACCGAACGGCGATATTCGCCATATCGGTAATGGGTTTAGAAGATAGTGAACCATCAAAGAGACGAAGATTAACAGGAGGAATTTTGATCGTAGGAATAGAATTTTGAGAAATATAACGAGTATCGATGAAAGAGTCAGTAGAACCAGAATCAACAAGAGTAGGAAATTTAAGAAGAGCAGAAATAGGTTCGGCCGGCGCGGCCGAATCGGATAAAGGAAATTCAGTAGTTAATGATATTACAAGAGATCGTTCAATGGAAGAAAGAGCGGACACATTGAGATATAACTCCCCAGGTGAGGTACGAACCTGATCAACGCAGCTCCCGTTTCGTACCGGGGAACAAGAGCTGCGGACTAGTTTTCCAATTCCTCTTCGACAACCTCAATGGTTGCTTCAGGGGTTTCTTCAACCTCTGCAGCACGGCCCTTCGATTCTCGGGCCTTTCGCTTATTGCAGTCAGCAATCTGATGCTTACCACCGCAGAAGAGACAAAGGTTGTTCTTCATCCTTCTTTCCTTCTCGGAGGGAAGGACCTTCCCATCTGCACCAAGATGGTTGAACGCGGGGCGCTGACCGCCGGATTGGCCGGAATTCGAAGAGTTCTGGGGCTTACCATTATTGTTAGGCTTACCACCAGAGAAAGGTTTAGGCTTCGGCGTGAACAGCACCGAAGAGCCAGAAGGCTGAGAATTGTTATGCTGGTTAGTAGAACCAGTCTTAAAGTCCGAGGAACCCTTCTTCGGGTTCCGAGCAATGAAAGGCTTACCAGCCTCACGCTTTCTAGTTTCCTCGCGTTTCCAATAACGATTGTCAATACGAAGAACTTCTTGACGATAATCGGCGAGCGTCGCCGGCTCGGGCAAACGCGCCATTTCGTCCTTGATACGTTCAGCTAGGCCTCATCCATAAGCCCATTTCAGGGCGGCAGAATCCCAGTTGGTACTAGCAGCTAGGGTGTTGAACTGGATGTTGTATTTCCGGATGTTCTCAGTTTCCTTCATCTTCAGATTACCGAGAGAATCTTCGGCCTTGCCTTGGGCGTCGTAAACGCCGAAATTATCCTGGAGCTCCTTTACAAGGGCCTTGAAGGAGGACGTCCAGGCCGGCAGCGAGTCGAGATCCGGATCGAGGATATCAGGAACAAACCACTCTTTGGCTGACCCACTGAGATAGGAAAGGGTGTAGTTCACCTTCCGTTGGTCAGTGAAGTACTTTGGACGGTCATTGAAGACCAGGGCGAGATTGACAAAGAACGTCTTGAGTTTTCAGGGATCCGAACCGTCGAATACCTCTGGCTCCTTGACCTTGCTCTTGGATTCAGAGCTGTCAGAGGGATGGCCGAGAGCGGCGAGAACGGTACCAAGGGTTTCAATGGAACCCTTGAATCCCGAAAGGAGTTCCAACATAGCGCGTTGCTCGTTGGGGATGTCAGGAGATATGGGAGAACGAGGTCCACCAGGTCCACCAGGACCGCCGGGACCGCCGGGACCACCAGGACTACTAGGTCTACTGGGGTCACTAGGCTCACCACGCGGTAAACCGCCGGAATCGTCATCCAGATCGTCGTTGTTATTGTCGGCACCCGGATCGTCAGGGTCGACAGGAGGGTCTTGATCATCGTGATCACCAGCGTCCAGATCGAAGTGAGGAGGTGGGTCACGAGGAGATTCAGAAGCAGCATGACGTTGGGGTTGTTTCCCCGTACGGCGGGCTATGGCTTGGAGAATTGGAGAATCAATTTGAGTAGTTGAACGGCCCCGAGCTGGAGCGACCACGGGGGGTTGTCCACGGCGAGGGGTCAGGACTTGGACAGGTTGTCCGTCACCAGTGTACAAGGTGCTGTACTCAAATTATTGTTCCTCTTCCATGGCTTCAGGAAGAGTTGACATAGTAGGAACTGTTGCTGGACCAAAACCGCGATTACGGCGACGTGGTTGACCAATGGCAGAGATAGAGTCGGAGAAAGGGGCAAATGATTGAGCTGTGGTGAAGAAAGTGTTTTCTTCGGAGTTAGCTCTGGATTGAGCTCGAGTTTTCGGAGGCATAAAAAATGATAGGTCAGTACGACGTTAACGGATTGAGTTTAATTATACTGTTAAGATCATGTACACCGTGTAACTGTGCCAAGGCTACAAGGTGTCTAAGTGCGGAAGACGAGTGGGACAGTAGTGAAGTTATTAACAACACCGCCGTTATGCCGTTAGTCCCCGGAGATCGAGAGTAGAGAAGAGAGGAACTGAGAAGCAGCCAGGTCGGAGCGGCGGTATCGCCGGTGACGAGGAGCGAACCAGAGAACGTCTAAGTCCTAAGGTTATAGTAGAGAGTACTCCAAGGCGTTGAGCCTGAAGACTTAGAGAAGAGTTAAGTTGGGAAGGGAGATCTAAGTTGATAATTAAACTGAGGAACTACAGTAGCGTACAGGCAGTATTTATATCTACGGAACGGCGCATCGGTGCGGAGCGCCAGACTAACTACTAGGAGCTATACGAGTAGTACCTGCAGGGTAGAGTAAAAGACAATAAGGAGAGACTAGAACGAAAGAGTAAAGACAATAATGAGAGACTAGAACGAAAGGATATGTGTAGCGAGAAAGAACAATAAGAGAAAGATTACAATAAAGGTAGATCTTCGGAGTACCAAGCGGCGGGATGGAGGCCCGAGGCATGGACTTGACAACTAGACAAAAAACAACAAAAAAAGAATATAACAAAATCGTACTATGGAATACAAGCAGACTACAACGCGGGACTGGATCTTTCATTCTTAACCGCCACATCGCCCTGCATCCTAGCTTCAAACTCCTCACAGGACTCATATAAATCCTCGCCATCGTCATTGATCATTGTGAGGTCAATGATGTGAGGAACGACAGGGACAGACGGGAGTAGAAGGGGAGACGAGGGAGAACGAGAGGCAAGGAGGAAAAGAGGAGTCTGAGCCATGGCAGGAGGATCCCTGTCGTCCTCCTCCGCGGGTGTTGTGACGTTCGGACAAAGAGCCACACCTGCCTCCCCTGTAACCCCCACAACCTCCCTAGGAGCATTTTCGTCATCCTCCTCTGCTAAAACAGAACCTTCTAAAGGGGAAGGACTGCCCCCAACGACGGTAAGATCTGCGGAAGTGGGAAAGAAGTAACGGGGTCCTGGGGTGTCAATCATATCGCGATGAGATGTTCCCAGGAGACCATAATAGAATCCATAGCAGGGATGGCGGGGAGGTGATCGGATGTAGGAGAAGGCGTAATGGGAATGGGGTGATCAAAGGAAAAGAATCTCCTATGGAGAGGAGGTTCCAAGGACCCCGGATGGGCATCGACGTATCCTGCATGCTGGGCGGAGGTGAGGAAGGCGTCGTGAGAAGGGAAACGAGAGTGAGTCAACATCTCCTGGTAGAGACCCTCGACTCAGTCTGCTGCGTTGGAGTAGTAGTACAAAAGACTACTCGTCGACCGAAGATGCAATTCACCATGGGTAAACCGAGCCTGGGACAAGTGACCCAAAACGAAGTCGACGATGGAGGAAAGACGTTCGGGAGTGTGATGGAGACCACGATACAGTAGGAGGGTGATGGCCTCCATAAGACCTCCTACATACCGGTTATGGTAATGGAGCAAGTTTGCGGGATCGGCTCAATAAAGTTGGTGAGCGAAAGTGGCCAACCGACGAACTAAGGCCTCCGATGCATCAAGTTTCCGCTGGACCTCTGGAAGGGAGGGCAGTTCGACCTCATACAAACCCTCATCTTCAGGGTACTGCCTAATCAAACCCTCGGCGACATGAGCCCTATCCCGGTAGCTGCAAACCATTTCCTCCAACTCCTCCAGACGATCTCGTTGACGCAAAGCACGAGCATTAGCAGAGTCGAGCTCCGCGTAAGCATTGGAGGAACAACTACTAGCATCATCAACCTGCTTACGGAGCTCCCCGATCTCCTGCTTTTGACGCTTCGCCACCTCCTTGTAGGCATCCACCTCAGAATGGGCGATGCGGAAACGGGTCACAAGGTCCTGACAAGAGAAAGCTGCTCAGTCAGTAAGAAACGAAGCAAGGGGGAAGGAAACATACCTTGGACGCAGGCTCAGGCAATTCCGCTTCGATAGCCTGAAACTGGGACAGAACTCGTTGATACTCAACACGGTCCCTTGCAACCTCCTCCAACGACCGACGACTGGCCTCAAGCTCCTGGCTCCTAAGGTCCAACGAAGACAAGGTGTCTCAAAGGAGGGAGGTCAAGGTTGAAACCTGACCACGAGACTGCGCAAGAAGGGTTCGGAGCTCCTCCACCTCAGTCTTCAGACGGTCATTTTCGACCCTTAGAGCGGAGGAGGCTTGGGAACGAGGGTAGGGGCGCATAGGCTCCCGAGAATGCTGGATAGGCATATCAGACAAAGGGAAGAGGAAGAATAAGGAAAACCAGTTACTGACCTATTGAACAGGGGGGGTTTTTATTCTGCCCCAAGAAAAGTCTTCCACCTCGCTTGGAAGCACGAACTGCTCAAACGAACCAGCCTGTGGAACACGATGAGGGATCTCGGCGTAGCCCTGAGATCGAGATTGCTCGACAACCGACCAATAGGAGGAATCCTCAGGGACGAGGTGCCCAACTCCCGGCAAAGTGGGAATCTCCGAATCGGGAACGTGGGGAGGACGGAGGACGAGGACCACGCCACGATAACCTGACCCTCCCTCGACCTGTGGAACCGGAGGTGCGATGGGGGACGGCCTATCCACAGCCTGTTTGGGACGTCGATGCTTGGGGGTAGAACCAGGATCCACCTTGGCTGGTCATTTGCGTTTTTTTGTAACTGGAGCAGGAGGTAGGAGAGAAGAACCGCCAGCTAACAGGGAGGTGTGAGGAACCGATGTCGATGGTACAGGAACCAGCGGTTGGCGCTGACGAAACTCCCGAAGCTCCTGACGATCCAACTCACGCTGATCCTGATCATCCAAAGGGTTCAACTCGAGAAGTGCACTGGTCGAATTAGTGCTCTGTTCAACACGATCGTAAAGGATCCGCCACTGCTCAGTTGGGAGAGAGTAGCGGGTGCGCTGACCCGGGTCTCCATGGACCTCCAGAAAACGACGAGCAAAAGCTAAGTCGCGAAAGCACTTGCGGGAAAAGTATCGAAAGCGCGCTAATCGTCCAAGGACACACGGCTTTTTATCATCGCAGTTGCTACACCGAGCAAGATGAGGAACAAGTGAGCAACTACCTTCCTTTTTACCTCGAACGCAGGTTGGACATGGCAGACCCGCAGCAGCCAAGGTTGACCACAAGGGATCGTTGATGATGTAACGTGCAAGCGAGACGCCTACACCAAAGACGGACTTGAACAGCGATAGCTGCCCAAGGGAAGGTTCCTCCACGTTACTTACGATCTCGTCCACATCAGAGTCACGGCGATTCGGAGAGGAGGGAGGTACGCCAAGAGCATCGGCAGAAGTAGAAGCGTGAGGCGCAGTCATTGCAGTCGAGTTCTACTTGGGTGATGACAGGTAGGAGGATAAAGAAGGCGGACAGGGAGGGAAAACGGACTTATAAATGAAAAAAAAGTCGATCACATGGAAGCCACGTGATATTTCGAAGTGAAACCTCCTTGGAGGCTCGGAGGAGTAAAGGGGGGGGGTAATGTCATGCCCTGTCCCTAAAAAGCTCCCCTTGTTACCCTCCTAGACATCCCAGAACTGCATATCAGCTCCTTCACACCTCCCAAATAACCTCCCATGGAACCCCCATGAACCACAGAACCCTAGCCAACCTCCCGACCAATGCTAACCTCCATCTGAAGCGACAGCTCCGCGACTCGCGTATGCCGCCGGACAATCCCCTATCAATTTAGCCTCATGGGTTCCGCACTTCACGCCAGCCCCATTAGATGCTTGTTTATTACAATGTCCCATTACCTATTCATCCCACCTATATAAGTATCCTCTGTAACATAAGCATGCCCAGCTTGGTATATTTTGAACACACACACTTTAACATAGGTCCAGTCCCTGTCCCTTTGTACCTGCTACCTATATGGAATTCTCTTTACTCTCTATTTCTTTATCTCTGTTTCTCTCAACTCTGTCTATCGTCTCTATGATCGTCTATATGGTCCAATACATGCTTTAACTTCACGTCTAAGCAACCCGAGTGAGTCTCCGAGCTTCCTCAAACAATACTAAAAGCTCCCCAACGCCTACTGCCTTGGTGAGCTAACCTCCCCAAAACCTCCTTGAGCTCCCCAATTGCTCCATAAGCTCTGGGACCTCAGTCTAGGTAACGTCGAAGCTACCTCCTACGTCGGACTACTTGTCGCTTCTCTGTTGCCACCTCCCACGCTTGAGGACGTTCACCTCCAACCCCCAGCTCCCGGGACCTCCCCTTCCGGGCATTTACCTTCTCAGGAGCTTATACACTCAAGACCTATTCTCCATACGACCTATTCGATCTCACGTTGACATTCTAGCGAGTACAACTCCTTCTACGTAACGCTACTAGGTTTCGTACCTCCGCCTCCTCTATTTTACGTCTTAGGGACCTCCCTGGACCTTACAGGAACCCCTTCAAGGGTCACATCTCTCAATCCCAGCCACTACTAGGTCATTCCCGTCCTCGGTCGCGGTTTCCGTAGCTCCCTTCGAGCTCCAGCCTGCTCCTAGCACGCTACAATGTAAACTTCTCATACCAAACCTATCCTAAGACCTATTCTGACCCAGGTCTTACAGGACCTGTGTTGAAGAGATGCAAGACAAATAATGGGGGACGTCAAGCACAGGATGAGGCCTTTTGGGGTCGTTTTGACAAGTGTCTTAAAGAGAAGATTGACGATTATGGTCAGAACATGAAAGTCAGCAAGTGGAAGGAGTAGGCTGGTTGTCCTCTTATTTCTGAATCTCGCTGAACTCCTATTCATAGGTATTTCTGCGAGACTGTGCAGGCGGACTGGGAACGTTTCGGTAAACCAAGTAACACGCTGCTCCCTGCTCTTCCTATTGCAGCCAATAATAACGGAACAACAACTGGACGTGCCCCACTGGCAGAGGTTCCTAATAATGCCCACAGTGTTCCTAGAGTTTCGGGGGTAGAAGATGGATTGGCAAACCATGATGATGAATATACTCAGTTCTAGTTAAACTCTGATATTATTTGTCGTATACAATACTCAAATGCTTGCCGTGGATATTTGTGATGAGCGGGCTATATCGGATACATCTTCGGAGACCGTCGGAAACGAGCAAATTTTATGGAAGGAGCAATGCAATGTAGAGTAGTAATATCATAAGTTTCTGGCTTCGTAAGGATGGAAGGATATCAAACACATAAGAACTCCAGCTCATAATTTGGTATTTAGTCTGATACAACCACTCGACCTTTTTAGAACACAACCTTATTTAGTCTGAGCCACAGATCATAATCTCAGTGATGCTATTTTGATGGATTTCTTTCCTGACTGTGTAACCTCCCCTACCATAAACAGGGGTCCCAGTACAGATCAACAGCACACTTATTGTTAGGGGATTGAATCGCTAAGTACAAATTTGCATTGTAGGGCCGTCAAAGTCATAGGGCGTATCAGGACCCCGGACTACAGAGACGTGTACAGGCGTGTACTAGTTTCATTTTTCGAGGCGGGTTGTCATGCAGCGCCATCGGATTGGCAAAACGGATAAATTAATAGTGGAATTCTAGGGTGATCACATACCCACACATCTGGAGGCTCCTTGGTTGCAAACCCTCCCTGAGGAGCCCTGAGGCGAGTGGTCGGAGAGCGTCGGAGGATGGTCAGCCAAATTCCAATCTTTAGCTTGATCCGAAGGCTTCACTAAGGAGGACCTGCTGTATAAAAGCGTGGGGCGCTAGGGAATCATCCCCCCAACTGCTGGTCGGTCCTCACATTTTCTTTGCTGGCCGAAGAAGTACCCAAGCCCTTAGACCGTAGAACGATCCGTTCAAATCTCGCATCCTCGTCGTTCATTTCTTCGACTACTCATACTTGTTACTTCTTATTCCAGTGAGTTAATGTCCCTCCTCTTCCATTCTGAAGGTGTTCTTAGGAAAAATACTCACATTACTCACGTTTCAGTTTTTACCTCATCATCAACATGCGTTGCAATTTCGTCACCTGGTTTGTTCTTGGGCTTGCCACGGTTGTGTATACTGCCCCAGTAGTGAGCCATTGAGATGCTGGTTTTGTCTCTTTTGTCGGACTGACCACCGACTCAATTAGGATGGCTTGGCTTCTATGGCATCTTTGGAGACCCGTAGTGTCGCGGTCGTCTTTGAATTCGCAGACCAGCATGCCGCGGAAGCTGTGCCGTCGAGATTCCGTCTGCCATTTACGAGTAGTAAGGCTATAAAGGACAAGACAGCAGAGTTGTCAGCTCAATCAACAGTCAAAAATTTATTACAAACTTTGGGCTTCGAGGGTCAATTGAAACCAGACTCCATTTTTGGTGGCACCTCTCACCAAGCTGAGGGCCGAATTGATTTCGTCGCTCCGAACGTTCCGGGATTTAATGGTCCCTGCCAGGGATGGGCAACACCAAGCGGAAATGGAGAATTACATGGGGACAAAGGTGGAAAAACAGAAGTTATATCTGTTGAGAATGGCGTGAAAAAGGTTAAAGGGTCATAAATTGTCGGAGGAACTGCATCAGAACTGCATCAAAGTTTGCTCTGTCTTGATTGTGACCTGCCAATGTATCTAATACTAGTTCGACGGGGTCAAAGTGCATATATATGTTGTTCAACGTCAAAGTAAAAACTCAGATGTAGGAATAAACCACAATTTACTTGAGAATTGTGTGAACTTGGAGGAAATAAATGTTATGGTGGAACGCACTTCGGACAGCAAGGGGACAGGAAATGAAGAGATTCGGTAAGGAATACATTCGAGATCGAATACAATGAAGGGTGCAGTGAGATTTGAAAGACGGAAATGCGATGACACACGATCGGTGCCAGTCAAACAACAGTGGTTCGGCACTCGACCCAAGAGTACCGCTGAACATGAAGCAAGGACGGACATCATTCTTGAATCTCACATGTAAGAAGGGCGATGGGATACAGTAGACGAAAATCACGATATTGGTATATTACCGTTCGACTTAGTAGGAGTATCAACGTCCATTTGGTCTTTTTCATTGTCATCGTCGCCGTACGAGTCCGCAGAAGGAACAGCCGCAGAAGTTGCTGCTCCTAATGCGCCTGTTGATTGAGGGGGGGCTACGTCCCTATAAGAAAAAAACAAACGTCTAAGCATTTAATTCCAGCAACGTAGAAAGGACATACCACTTGATTTGAAACCGCGTCACTCTCGGCTTCTTCGTAATGTCCCTCACCAATCTTTCCACAGCAACCTTCTTGCCTTCCATACTTAACCGCTCTTCCTCGCCACCCTCGTATTCTGTATTCTGATAATAACCCACTCTGACGAACTCTTGCTCGGCATAACTTCCGGTGAGGATCAGTGCTGCCACACCGAGGAGATCTTGTTCAGGAATTAGTTTATGATCTGGCGCAGGTGATTGAAACTCGAAAGAGTTTACGCCTGGTGGCACAGGTCCAACCAGACATGAATCGATTTCTTGGTCCAGAGCGGCGTTTTCGGGGCAGGAGACATAAATCAACTTCCATTCGAGGTCTGATTAGTATCATTAGGTTCCTGATTCATCATGGAAAATCGAGGGATAGTTACCATCTGGCAAAGGAGACAGACATTCAAAAGTGACCCGAAATCTGTATGGGTCAGTGAATCGCGCTGGATTGTTGAGGAATTCTACGTTCTGCGCGGAGAATGAGTGGAACGAATCGAACGCGTTAGAAGTATCATTAGCTCACTCGGATTGTTACGATAGACATAATTATTAGTTCAGGCTTCGAGTGGCACTCGAAGGTAAGGGAAGTGTTGGGTGCGGAGGAGCAAAAGTAGGTGGACGCTTTGGCAGCTGGCAAGACGCGTCGGGGTGTGGGATCACGTGCTACCTTCGATTTTGGGATGTGAGCGCCTATTAATCAGCGGCTCCGTCCAAAGACGATCAAAGGAACAGCCGGGCCCCACTGCCTCTACTGCAACGAATTAATGGTGATCTCGCAAAAAGATGGTAGGCTGTAGCAAGTACGGAGGGAAAGGAGATATAGTGCAGTATCCCAGCATTTTCTGTTACTTATTAATTCCTGGCAATTCGGCGAGTAGCACTCGTGTTGCTCACTTGGAGTTTCCTATCGTGGTCCAGACAGGGTTAAAACCCACAAGAAATCGCTCTTATGTAGTCGTTGAATTTTGCAAGACACAAAGATGATTCCGATAACGCGTTGCATTTGGGTGCTACAATATATATGTAGCAAGACAAGTAAAAACAGCCTATGTATAATTTCCTCTATGTAAGTATGTATATAGTATAAAGCAAAGAAAGGAAAGCTACCGACAGATGTTGCGAAAAAGAAAACAATGCCAATGACATGAAAAACGTAAGATGGTGCATAAAAACAAGATGAATAAATATCTTCATTTCAGTGGTTGTACTTCAAGTTTTCGTCCAATGCATTTGAGACGCTATATTCATCATAGTCAGGGAGATTTGAGCGCCAACGCTCGATGTAATGTATTTGAATCAAGGCCACGGATTCGTAAACACTTATGGAACAGCTTCTTATCAATGGGGAACTGTGCACGACTCGCGAGGTGTTGGCCGGCTACTAGTGACTTGATGACTGCAGCTATCAAACGCTGCCGATGTACATTGATGAGGGGTTCGAGATGCATAGATGACGGAAGAGGGGCGAGTGTCGAAAAGACTTCGGGATGGGCAGGTGAGCTGAAATTGGGAGAGACCGGGTCCACCATGACGACTTCGTTGGGTGCTGTGGGGTCGACCAGAACTGGGAGCTGGTTATGCTGGTAGAGTTGGGAGAGATAGGTACCTTGACATGGCGATGAGAACGGGGGAAAATGGGTACAAGATCAAAAAAGCTTACCGACGAAAGGTATACAAGCAGATGGCGTGGGTTGATCATTTACAGAATCAGCAACAGCGCTCACGACAGAAGACGCAAGTGAAGTTGCCTCAAAAGGCTTAGCGTCGTTGATAGCATCAACAGCACAGCGTATATGTCGGAAATTATCTTCCCTAGAAGTGAAAAGTTTTAAGTCGGCCAACATCCTTTTATCCCATATGGATAACTTGTTCATCGATCTACGCATCGCCCTAGTGACCCAACTACTCTGAAGACCAGTCATGATAGCAACAAGGGTGTTAAAGCTATTTCGTTGATATGATTTCTGTACGAAAGGGAAATCGATGAGGATACTAATATGATAGAAAGATCGGAGACTAAAACACACCCAGGCTATCCGTAGGAACTTAGAGAAGACATACAAACGTTCGGCTTGATTCGTGAGCACGATCTCCGATACAGTGAAATTCACCATCAAATTGAACCGAGCCCTTACAGCTCCAAGAGCACTAGTTTTTTCAGGTAATCTTGCTTCGGCTTTCCATCTGGCCCTATCCTTGAGGAACTGTGCCCAATCCAGCGTATCCACTTCCTCGCAATACATCCAATCTTCTAATAGAAGCTCCTCGAACTTGATTGTCATAAACAGTTCTCGGTCAATCATAGCAAAGTGTTGCGCAAGATCCTCCGCTTTGAAGAGCAGGACGAATGACCGATGAGCTACTTTGGGCCCGATGGAGGGATCAACAAACTTGGATATCCTTTCAGGAGTCACAGAAGGCAATTCAGAAGAGAGGCGGCTTTGACGAATTTCTAACGGGACGGCGTCCTCAACAGCAGGTTTTGAATCGGTTGAACGAGCAGGGGAAGCCACTTGATCTATCTGCTCGACCACAGGAGTTGTGGCAGTTACAGAATCCGCATCAGGAGGAGGAATGTCTGTGGAAGCGAGCATCGTAGCAGACGTCGATTCCGTACCTTGAGCACTCCGCGAAAAAGAGTCCTCTGATCCTTCGTGTGGTTCAACTTCAGCGTCGTCGTCATCATCATCAGAGTACATCGGCTCTTCGTCACTATAATCACCCGCAGCTAATCTTTCACGTATTGTCTTCACCCACCCATTGACCTTGCTTGCTTTTTCCAACCGTTTTTGGGGATTGATTTGCCCTTCAAGTCGTTTCAGGGCTTCGTCTACATCTCCCGGTTCCTCATCATCCATCAACGAATCTTTAAGTGCGTTCATTTGCCACTGCTGGATCCCTGCGCCTAATCCGCCGGCGGCAGACGAAGAAGATGTATGGGACGCAGTCGACTGTCCAGATGCTGAGCTAGCCGATACGATGGAGGAGCGTGAGATGATACCCATTGAAGACACAGTTTCAGGTCGCTCGAGAAACTCAAACTCTCGGCGAAGGGGTAACCTGCGTGGAGGACGGCGTAAACCAGGCAAATCACCGGGCGCATCACGCGAGCGGTTCGCATTATCATGCTCATCGGATGAGTTATCAGAAAGATCGTCCAATGAGACGACGTCAAATTGCCATGGAGAAGTAAATGCCGGAAATCTTGCAGACGCACGGCTAGCTGAGAGAGGTTCACCGAAAGAACCGGTGGAGGAGGTTCGGGACGAGCGTCGGGTGGCACGCGACTCGCGACCCTGTGAAACATCGTTGAATGACTCCTCATTCGCTCGGGGTGACGGAATGAGGCTATCGCGCAATTCATGAACATTGGTTACGGCCCCGTAATCGGATTCTGTTTCGGCGATAGAGTCACGATTTTGAGAAGCCTCTGGAGGCTCTGACGATTGGTCGGATGCCGGGAGGGACATAATATGATCATCAGGCGCGGACCTTGGGAGCGCTGAGGAAGGCAGGTGGGCTTCGTTCAGGGAATCAGTAAAGGAGTGCCGGTTGGGGGTTTTCGAACCGGAGTTGAGAAGGGTCGGAGTAACTGGGGAGGGGGTTGTAGCCGAAGTCGCAGAGGGAGTCGCTATTGGGGACTCTGACGACGCCTTTGCTAACTTCAACGCCGCCGAAGGTGTATGCAAATAGTTCCTCGGCACCTGTGAACTCTGACCCTCCACCAGCCTCAGATAACTCTCAACCCCTCCACTTGAACTCAACAAATCACTAGAATCGACCGTTAACTCAACATCAAATGCTGATACATCAGCGCACGCGGTTGCCATCCTCGAAAACCCACCGCCTATATGAGGCTTCCCCAGTCCACCAGTGGTCATTGACCGATGCATGCTGACTCCATGAGCGACGCCACCACTATTGAGTACTCTCTTCCAACGGCCAAGTCTCCCCAGAGTTTTCACCAACACCCTTGAGAGTGCATTATGCGGTATTGTTGTCGCATTTGCATTCATGGAAGAGCTATACATCGGGCCCGAAGAAAATTCAGGACCAGGCGCATGATCCGTACGCTGCAATATCGAGAACGAAGATAATGGAATCGATCCCGGTCCTGGCGGTGATATCGCTGTCGACAGATTCAACGTCGAAGCGCCGCCGAGGTGAACGTTGTTCACCGGGGTCTTTCCATAAACACCTGAGTAGGGTGAGGAGGTAGAGGATGGTTCGTCTATGAAATCCAAATCAACGTCGGAGTCGTCCGTATCAAGGATAGTAAGAGCGGAGGCAGCGGAGAGTTTCCGAGTAGCTTCAGCGAAATTTTCACCAAATAAGTTCTCTTTTCCTGTTCTGTTCGATTCTTCTGCATCCGGTAAATAGAAATGAGGTTGGATTCCTACTCAAGCTTTAAGACTACTCACCACTCCTGACATCCTTTCGTGAGTCCGAAGGAGGCTGGCTATTCTTGTTAGAGTTTTGAGTTCGACTGCTGGAAGCAACAGTGTTGTTACGTGTGTACAGCTTCTTGCAATCTTTAGCCACGTTCTTCAGCTTCTTCACAATGCTCTGTCCGGACCGATTATTAAAATTTGATGGTGTCAGATCGGGGGCACATAAAAACCACAAAACAGACTGACCACCCCATCTACGATAGCTCCTCTACTCATGCCCATCTCCATCTCCTTCATTTCCCTGCCCTCTTTCCCCATCTCTGTACCCGCCAACTCAGCTTCCCTCCCCAAGTCCCCCAACTCCTTCGCCAAATCATTCAAATGATTCGCCACGTAAAGCCTCAACTCTCTATTAGGTACAAAATCCACCGTAAAAAACGTGATGAGCCAATACTTGAAGGCGACGAATGTGCGCACACGAACAATTCGGCGGACTACATCGTCATCGATCGAAGTATTAATAGCGGTTGAAGCGATAGTCGCCGTCGTGAAGGAAGAACCCTCGGGTTTGACCGTCGCTGTCGAGGAGGTCGATGCTGTGGTCGGCGGGGAAAATGGCGAAAATGAATGAGAAGAAGTACCCGTGTTTGATAGCGACGAGACAGCGATGCTCCTACCCAAAGCCCAACAAAATCTCGTCATCAAGAGTCTCGCTAGATCCAACGCACTAATGTACGTCCTATATGTCAAGAAAAAGTTCAGCAGCTCGTCATAATCCAAATCCGAAGTTAGCTGTGCAAGCCATCGTTCAATGGTCGCTGCCAATAGTACGCGGGTTTTTCCAGATCCGTCTTCACTAAGGGTAGCACTGGCAGAACCGTTGACACCGTGGCCAACCGTGAATTGGAAGTCCGAAGCTCGACCCTTCCCTTTCACACCAAGTGAAATGCTCATACTGCTGTTAGTGCTAGTCGAGCTTTCATGGGACACCGACGATGCATCACAGCCTGTGAGTCCACTTGTTTCCGACGGCGTAACCTCCCCCCAGATAACAAATCTTGGATCATCTTTCGGCGCAGCGCTCCCATCCTGACTGAGACTCAGCTTCACCGGAACGGTTTCCGGTAAAGGCGTACGCCGAGAAGACGACCTGGACGACGAACGCCTGTTAGAATCATCATCTGTACTGTCATTGCTAATTGTTATATCAACATCGTCTTCTTGATCGCTAACACGGAGATCAAGAAGGTCGAGGCGAGGCAATCCACGTGAAGTTTGTAAAACATCAAATATTTCAGTTGAGTATGTTGCGAATTTGGCCAGGCGAGGTGGAAGGCCTGAGGGAGAATACATTTGTACTCTGGGAGTTTGTGGTGTCTGTGGCGTAGAAAAGTCAGGTTGGCTTCGACTTTCAATGTCGTTGACACCGGAGTCAGGAACTTTATGAATGTCATTGATTAGAGAGTGTGTGGTATCATCACTTGGTTCAAGGTTGGAACTGTGTGTCTGAGGGCTTGAATTTGGATACTGATCATGTAGGGGGGAGGAAGGAGACACCGTCTCTTGAGAAAAGCCATCTTCAGAGAGTGGATAGGACGCGGCATCCGACTGTGAGCCTGAGACCGACGCAGAAGCGCTCGTCAAGTTGGGCGTATCAGCGGCTTCCGCTTCGATAGTCTCTAATATACGAGCTTTGACCATTTTTTCCCTCTCACGATCTCGATCCACCAGCTTTATCGCACTTCTTTGCCTCCCGATCACCTTCTGACCCGTATTCTCACTCAACGCCATGTCAACGATATTTACGATCTCCCCAAGGTTCAGGTTAATGTCATCGCCTAAATCTACTTCGAGTCTGGTCGTTGTTGAACTATTCGTTCTTGGAGTATTGGATGCAGATGCCACAGAAGTCCCGGCCAAGGTAGGTGTAACAGGCGGGAGCGGCGTCGCAGTCAACCCGCTCTCGAAGCTCTGCATTTCTTTCAGGCGCCTGTGTGCCCAAGGCGAATTTTGAACCTTAAGAAACCTCCCATAATCAGATTCTGTTTCCGATTCAGGATCCTCTGGATCAGATTCGAGATCACGCTCTGATGTTGAACCAGACTCATATCCTGAACCGGATTCGGAACCAGAACCAGAACGGGAACGAGTACTAGCTCGGAAAGATTCATTCATCGGTTTTCCTTCGTGATGTGTAGAACGGTGAGAATGGTTAGAACGCAATATAGCCGGGGTTTCGAAATGAACGCCGGGGCCGAACGGACGAGGCACAAAGCCTGAGCCTGTGGCAGAACTCAAAGGCAAACCCGAATCATTGATGGCAGTCGTACTGACGGATTTAGCATGAGCTGGATCAATCGCGTGCATATTCCCAACTCTAGGTTCAAAGAACAAGTTATGCGTACTGTGAGCCACATAACCTGTAGATGGTGCACTGGTACTGAAACCACTCAAGGTACCAGACATGTGGGAGGGGATGAGATGATTCCTCCACCCCATAATTTCTCCAAATGAGTCTCCCTTACGTTCCGGAAGTTTTGTGGGAGGAGTGGTTATATGAGTCGGGTTGGGAAATAGACTGGAGCTAGGAATTAAAGGTGGATTAGCTGGATCGATTCCAACTACGTGTGGCATATCTGTAGCTGTAACACTAAGGGAATGCATCCTTCCTCCAAATACGGTGGTACCCGTTGAGTTATACGCCGAGGGAGGGTGCTGCCCGTAGCCGTAGGTGTATCCGTAACCGGAATATCCATACCCTGGGTCCCCTGAAGGACTCGACAAGCTCAAATCCGGATTCGATCGTGGTTTTTTGAGTTTTCGAGGAGTACTGCCAACCGCACTAGTCGACGGACTAGAAGCGGACCCAGATCCAAGCAATGCATTGATACTGATCCTCCCCCTCGAATGTCGTTTACCGCTTTTCGATGCTCGGGAAAACGATTGGGATTTGTGCGAGGGTCGAGATGAAGATATTTCTAAGCTGTTCAACGATGCCTTGGAGGCCGGTTTAGTGATAGACCCGGATGGAGATCTGATGCTATTCGACTTGGATCTTCCTCCGCCGACTCCGATTCCCACTTTGGATGATTGAGGTGAGGTCTGTGGTGGAGGAGATTTGGATTGCTTGGAAAGATTAGAGAGGACGAGAATGTCCTCGGCTGCGGCTGCTGTTGCGCCTGGGGCGGAGAGTTCTCGGTGGCTGGAGAAGAGTGAAGCACGAGGAGGTGGACTAAGGCACGTTATATCAAAAAGACAATTAAATACTTACCCAATCCGATATCGTTTCTGTCCATGCTGTCCGACAAACGCTGTAATCGCATAAGGTGATCTGACTATGACGTTGACGCCGTACAAGGTGTCATAGCGCCGCTTGAGTTCCATAGCCCAAGGCGCCGAGGAAGTCTCGACGTAGGTTGAATCGGCTGAAATAGAGAAAAGGTCAGTATACAACGACATAGTTATTGATGAAAAAAGAATTCGAGTAGAGAAACACCTACGAGCAATGACAACGTCTGCTTCAGATTCCTGAGGGAGTGGTTTGGAGAGGATAGAGAGCTCGCCATCCATTGTGGCAGTGGGATCTGGGAAAGCGAACGAGATAGAGTCCGCTGCAGACGATACGGTCGGAATAGGTACCAAGATACGTAAAGGTGTCCCTGACTGTTCTGGTAACTGTTCTGTGGCTCCTGCAGAAGTTCCAAACCCGCCGAGCCCTGGAGGAAGAGCAGGTAAGCCTGGATCAAGATCAAGCTCTACATCGTCCTTGTCAAAAGTTTCCTGCGTATCTGTTGTATAAGCAGGAGGAAGAGGAAGAGGAAGAGGAGGAGAATGAGTAGAAGAGTCCATAGAAGATAATGGAATGGTTAGAGAGTCGGCCAATGATTCGTAGTCATCAGATGAGGATATTGGAGGGAGCGACGGTGGAGAGGGAGACAATGGCGGGGATGTAGAGAATGTGGGGGACGTTGAAGCCATTGTTCGATTGTCAGTGGTAGGGTTGATGTCGTGAATCGTCGTGTTTGTCGTGTGAGAAGTGGCAGAATCAAGAAAGTGTTAAGTGTTCAGAAGGCCATTCTCCAGGCATCCAATAACGGTTTTGCTGCAGTTTGAAGAAGCTAAATTTATCCTCTCGATAATACTGTCTTCTTCAGCCCTTCCTTCTATCTTTCTTCTCAACTTCTTTTTATTTAGACTTCAGTTCTCCCTTTTTGGCTACAGCCTTGCGTGCGTCGTCAAAGCAGAGAAAGACAAGAGTTAGAGTCGAACAGAAAACGCCGTTACTAGGAAAAAGATGGGGATCTGATGAAAACAATATTAATGTTTTGGCGATGTGAAGAAGATTTCAGAACACTGACGTTTTCACAGAAACACGTGGTCTGTCTCAGAATCACAGAGTAAGATATTCCGGTTACCACTGCTAGGTACTCTACTCTCCAATATCGAGGACGACGCTTTGAGTGATATACTCAGTCTACTGTGAGTACACACACACAGGGAATATTGCGCATGGGTCCTGGAATCTATGAGCTATGAGTCAAGTGCTCTGAGCTCTCTGCTGGATCCGAGTTGTACAGATATACCAAACCCTCCTGGGCCAGAATTTACGAGAAGGAAGAAAAGTTCGTTTCCTCATTTACAGAAGAACGTTCAATAGGTGGGCTTCAGAGATAGAATACAGATCAGCAACATTCATCCTGTTCACTTGGGTACTATTTTGGTAGAAGGATATAATATACAGAATGGAAATAAACTGGTTTATGCTCAAGTTGCTTCGACATCATGATTGATTCTTGAACTTCGTTATGGTGCTAAAATATTGACGAGGTTGGTCATTTTTAGCATCAAATACCAAGCTTGAAGCTGAGCTCTATCACACCTCGGCAAGGCCCCGAAGACTAATTGATCATGAGGAACGTCCGTGTTTGTCTTCTAAATTTCAACGTCCGCGGCGCAAAACCACTTACACACAACTTTCACTTTTGACCTTTTGACTTCTCAAAGAAACAAGGTATGAACCGCTTTCCTAGGTTTTTTAAGTTCCTGAGTGTTAATCTGTAGGTCAGTATGCCAGTGGTCGCTCCTCCTTCACCATCGGACCAAGATCTGAGAGCTGCCGTTGTCTCTCTCAAATCCATTCATCCAACACTGGGGATCGCGAAGATCCACGCCTTACTGCTCGAAACTCATCCAGATTGGATCGTCAGTGAAAAACGGACGAAGAAAGCTCTTCAAAGTGAAGGGCTCACTTTACAATCATCCCAGTCAACCGCACAGTCGGTTGAACGCTCAGTTGCCACTTCAGACTCACTAGCGCAAACTAAAGGCTCAAAAGCGTCAAAAGCGTCTGGCAGTGGCGTCAACAATATCTTTCCGTCTTCGAAATTAATTCCCAACCTCGATATTTCAAAGTACAGCACAAAAATTGAAGTGAAGCATTTCAATAAGAAAAAAGGCAAAGGACTCGTTGCCAAGGAGAAAATTTTAGCTGGGACGCCAGTGTGGAAGGAGGATCCGTATGTTGTTGCAGCTGAATGGTAGGTCGAAGTTCTGCCGAAGTATTTCTATGTAACAATTCTGGCCACAAAGAAGCTGATATATTTTTACCTCAGGGAAATATACGACCTGCAACAATCTGGACAAGCGTGTAGCTTTTGTACGACGCCATTTTCATCCACAACCACCACTTCTCTTATTACCAGCTGCGTCGCTTCATGCCACGCCCGTTTCTGCAACCGTCTTTGTCGCGATCGTTCAGCGCGAACTCATCCGCTACTTTGTCCAGTCCAAAATCCTGCCTCGATTCCGCTTCTACAATGGGCAAGGAAAGCAGAATGGATGGCGCTACATGCGCTTGCGTGTATGACTAGCCGAGTGATGACCCTGTGCCAGGACTCAAAGGATTCTAAAGATGCAAAAGTGGCGGAGGAGGAATGGAGGACTGTGACTAGTTTTGCGACGTTGAGTATAGAGGATAGGGCGAAGTATCATTTCCACAAAGCCGGGTATGTATTTTTACGCCATTCTTACAATCAAAAACATTTCTAATGTTTCGTCAGAAGCCAACCGGATTCTGACTCTTGGCAAGAGGCTTTTAAGCTTTACATGCAGGCGTTTAGAGAGCCGCCTGCGCTCCAGGATCAGAAAAAGCTCGCGAGACTGGTGAAGAGACCTTTCAGAGCGGATGTATCGCAAGGCCTATTCCAGTATGATGCATTTTTGAGGAATTTGGGGAAAATGAGTCTTAGTGCGTTCTTTCCATCCCTTTTTCGCCTCCCGACCCTCTGCGTGTCACATATCCATTGGGACTTACACTTTCTCAAAACAGATCTCGAAGCACATGGCGGGCTCTATGTCCTTCATTCACACCTCAATCACTCTTGTAAACCCAATATCTCCATCCGACACCTCGAACAACGTACAGCCTTGTCAAGGATTACGGCCATTTCCATGAGAGACATTGAACCCGGTGAGGAATTGTTCATCACATACGTTAACCCGACAATGTCAGTAGAACAAAGACGAGATGAACTGGAGCAGTGGGGATTTGGGAGATGTGAGTGTGCAAGGTGTGTGAAAGAAGAAAGGGAAGAGATTGAGGCGAAATCTCATGTGGTAGGGGAAGGAGGTGACGAAGATTTGTTGAAATTTAGTCAGGCGGACCTGGAGAGAGAACTCAAAATAGGACTAGGGGTCATGTAAATTGTCATACGATTCATTTCAATGTACAAAAAAGTATCCAGTACATATCCACTACCACATGTCCATGAAAGAAAAGTGACATTGAAGCCAACCTAATGCTCAATGCTGGCTATGAATTCATCGACTTTAGACCTGCAATTAATCACGAATCGGAATAAGTGAGAGATTGTGGATTGTAGAACAACCCTACCTTAGCTTTTGGATATATCACTGACCCCTCTGCATCCTTTATCTCTCCACTAGTAAAACCTCTGTGTCCGTCACTCACAACCTCCGCTGAACACTTGGGTTTACACTGAGGTAGCCTAGTGATCTCAAATCGTATCTCCTTTAACGAACCATCATAAATTTCTGACTCTCGAAACCAGCTGAATATCCTGGAGTACCCGAGGGCTTCTGAGGCCTTTAATAATAGCGCATTCACTGCGGCTCGAGCAGCATTGTCCACGGAATTTGACTTCGTACTGGGGCTAAATTTTTCGAAGTTGATTAACGCAGTTGTCGGTTTTAGAGACCTAGATTCGACATTGGCTGCCTATAATGATACGGTTTATGGATCGTTCAGATAATTGTGTAGATGCTGTGTCAGTAGCAAGCAGGACACTTCCTTACAGTTAATGTCAACGGTACCGCACATGTAGCAGCGATGAGACCTAATAATGTTAAGAAGACCGTGTTGAAATGCATCTTCAATTCGCAGATAGCACGTTATGATCTCGATTGAAAAGAAAGGATGATGCACGGAAGCCTTCTTTGACCGGCAGAGAAAGCAGGTTTGACCAGAAACAGGCTGTTATCCTTGCAACCGACAGTCTTTTTATATGCATGTTATGATATGAATCTGCCCCGGTTTTGATATGTACACCGCATCCGTCACGACTCAGTGCTCAACGTCGAGATTTGATTTGAAGCTGTTCCCGATCCCGAGCATACATTCAAACACATACGAAGTAACTTACAGACAGTGCAGGCTGGTGCTTACTGAATCTATTATATGTACATAATTATGCGCACTAGAGGGACAGCCATCGACGATACAACGACTCAGCTAACGGTATGGCACCAGTTAAAACATAAATTAGCGAAAGATTATACGCTGCTTCTTTTGCAAAGCTTTTCCGATCTCCAATCTGGATGCAAAGCAGAACGCAGTCAGGAGAAACGAATGAATAATTGAGGGGGGGCGGCATACAGCAGTTTGCGTCTGATTCTCTTTTTCTTGATTACCCGACAATTGTAAGACACGTTCGTAATGGTTAACTGCATGTGAATGAAGCCCTGTAGGAAGATAACAACTTGAAAAGAGCACCGAGTTCTGTGGTGACAAACATACCGAGTTGCTGAAAGATTCTACCAAAATTGTATTCAACCTCACTCAAACGGGCTGGATCAACAGAACGCAATGTCCGGTACTTCGACAAGAATGCCATACCCTGACAGTCACAAAGGATAAGCTAGGGATCCCCAGAAATACATACATCCATAAACCATACCTGAGCTATTAAGTAGTGTCGGTTATCCGATTGTCTCTGCATCGCACGCCCGATCGAAGCTATTGCAAGCGAGAGCGAAATCATAGGATCTTCGGGGCAATAGTCATATGCATGGAGAAGGTAGACTATATCAACGTGACAAGGATCAGTCGTATGAAAACATCGGAAAAGCCTCAGTACTTACAGATAGCACTTTGATAACTTTTTGCAGCGATGCACATCTGGCCATAGATAGCCACCGTAAGAGGGTTGTCCTTAGTCGGCAGAATAGGTCTGTCATTGGACGAAACTGTATCATTCTCCGCTGTGCCACCCCCACCCACATCGGAATCTTCTTCACCCAAATCATCCGCCCCGTCTTTATCATTATCCTTGTCTTTGTCTCTATCCTTATCCCAATTTTTCCTCCCACCTGAAGACAGGGTAGAAGGATTTATGGGCGCCCATCGCTTAAGAGCGACGTTCCATTTCAGCAGTTCTGGGTCCTTCACTGCAACATCACTGAGCTTCATTTCCCGAAAAAAGAATTTCTGCAGCGTAGATGTAATGAAAGAGTCGGTGGGACGCAAACCACTGGAAAGCGAGGCCAAAAGCAGACGATAGAGTTCATTGTTAAATTGGTTCGAGGATATTAATTTGCGGCACTGTTCGACAACGACTGGGTAGTGGCGTGTTTCAATAGCGCAGGCTAAGCATGGAGTACAGATAGTTTTCCAAAAAAAGCAGTGATGGGATAGTTTTGCAGGACGTACAAATGATAGCCAGGCGTAAAGAAACCTGGAATTCTGATGTCATGTAGGCGTTGGACAGGAGCATATGGCGGAGAACCTCGTCGGCGAGCTCATATTGGTTGCGCTTTGTTAAGATAAAGCAATACTAGAGTGAGAGGGAAGATGATAAATTAATACAGCAACGGATTCAGTTGCGCCATAAAGGAATACGGAATTGCCTGACCTGTAATATCATATGTAACCAGTCCTTGAACGAAATGCCTCTAAAAACATCTACTCGGTCAGTTCTGGAGAATTTTTGAGACGAGCGTTCGATTTCTGTATAGTATAGAAAAAGCCAGGTGAACTACGTGGACGGATCAAGAGAAACATAACATACGAATATCGAGCTGTAACCTCGAGGCCATACGATCCTCATCTGCTTCGAGGTCGGAAATATCTTTTGTCTTTCGCATCCTACGTTTGGGAAACATTCCTCGGAAAGGGTTATGCTGGAAGAAATTTGTGAATCCAACTTGGCAGTTTTAACATGATAAGGATAGGCAGAACCTCGTACTCACTCTTGCAGCAGTGAACAAGTTTCTTGTCTCTCTGAATGTATCTACCAATTTCTCTGCCTCAAGCATCCATTCCCTCTCCACAGGTCCTTCAGCCGCAGCTCCATTGGCTCGTTGGTGCTCCATAAGACTCTTCGCGGCCTGAATGCCCGTCTCAAGCTCTTTCTCCCTAGTCTCCCTTTCCTTGATCATCCCATCCCAGATCTCTTTTACCCTGTTGTAACTGCGTAATGCATCTTTCTCCTTCTCTGCCTCTAACTCTTTCAATTGCGCTTGGGTCAACCGATTTTGGTTAGTCGGGCGTGAGGAGGTAGACTTAACGTTTTTTTCGGCGAAGAGGGATGTAGACGGGTTAGAGGTAGTAGGATTACTGTCTTGTGACGGATCTTTGTTACGGCGTTTGCGGGCGTCGATAACTGTAACGAAAAATTTGGAAGTGGTTTGAACTCCGGTATCATTTTTTCTATTTGGCATTTTAGGCTGACCTTGGTAGACCAAGTCCAAGGCTTTGCGAGGTTCGTTCATAATCTCGTAAATCTCCGCCAACTTCATTTTTGCGTCGTTGTTTGTTGGATCAGCGAGACGAACTGGGGAATCGTCAACATAAATCGGGTGATCATAAAATTGGGGCGGTACTATGCTCGTATATTTCAGCAGCATCCTTCAATTCATCTAACATCCGAAGACACGATGCAGTTTGCAGGAGGATATAGACACTACTGGTCTATTTTGTACATCGAATGAGTATTGGTTTCCAGCTTTTTTTCCCGGTAAGCACTTACACTGGCATCTGTACCCAAAATTTCATATACCGGCTTCGCCTCGGCCCACATCCCACGTTCGTAGTACGCATCCGCGATTTCGATGAATAGTACTGCGTAGTCGAGAACGTCTTCCTGTAAAACAATGTTTGCGTGTACCTCGAGCCGAATAAAGATCAGGTTCAATGCATTGGAAGAAGTATAATAAAACGCACTACTCCCTCGTTGATCTCTCCCATCTTGATTCTAGCGACTGCCAAACGATGTCGAGCGTTGACATCCAGAGGAAAGTATCCAGATTGAATTTCCACTGTCCCCACTATTCCTCCAGCCGCATTGCTAGGTCCAGCGGTAGGAACATTAGCAGCCAAAGAAGAAGCAGAATCATGAATCGTATTCGCCGCCACTGACGCTACCCGATTGAACCCTTCGGGGTCGTATTCTCTATCGTCTTCAAGCAAATTCCAGTACCTCTGATCCCCTCGTCCTTGCAACCATCTGATACCACTCTTGATCACCCGCACAGCATTGTCGTATTCACCAAGAGTATTATACAAATCCGCTAGCACGAGAAGATTCAGCATGGTAAATCCTCCTCCAAGGACTACTGCACTCGTTGATTCGGTTCCAGGAGTTCCTGCGATTGGACCTGAGCCTGAGGGAAAACGTTGCTGATAGTCGTCGAACGCATTTTGGAACAGAGCTGTACAGGTAGTCAGGTCGCCGAGTTCAACAAGAATGGGGCGAATCTCGGAGAGAACAGTGAGGTCATGTGGAAATCGTTTGAGGATCGAGAGAAAGGATTGACGGGCCTGTAGAAGTTAAATTCACTGGTAATCATTGAGACGGAAAACGGAACACACTATTCGCAGTTCTCCAATTTCCTTTGCCAGAGTCGCACGATCCCAAAGTGCATCCACGTTGGACGGATCCAAGCTATAAATTTTCCGATAGCAGTACAGAGCTTGCTGATAAAAACCGAGATTTCTGAAAGCACAATTAAGGCGATAACGAAATACGAGCAGACTATAAATTCACCTGGACTCGTGTGCCAGCCTATCCCACTCCTCTGCATCGTGTCTGAGATGAGCTGCCATGATACGAAGTTGAAGGGCACGATCCTTTTGCTGCATATCTTCGTAGCATTGTGCAAGCACGGACCAAGCTGATGCAGCTCGCGGTTCAATTCGAATTACTTCTTGCATGATTCTGACAGCCTCGGGTAGGTCGTTATCCACAAACGCTTGATTTCCATCTCCAATTAGGGAGCGCACTTGCTGAGATAACGGAGGACCAGATCCACGCGGTTTCTACGAAAGGAAATATCGGCATAGAAGGGTATGGATAGGAAGCTTAGAATACAAACTCCTTTCCGACGCTTCCCAACGCCCGAAGCTGCACGCAAATCATCCTTGAAGGCTTGTTCTTCATCTTGAATTTTAATATCCCAGTCTTTGGCTAACGAAGGATCGTTCCGTTGGCGAATATCTTGTACCAGACGGCTGGACACGGTCAGTTACAAATATGTAACCGATATGTAACATACTTAAAATCCCCTTCTATCTCATTTTCAACTACCACCATGTCATTCGGGATTTCGATATCATCATCTTGGTCGTCGCTCGAATCCTCATCTGAGCCAGAGTCAGAAGGCGATATGCTTCCTTCCGATCCTGCTGATGGAGAACATTTGAAAGAGTTTAAGACTCATTTACGCCAGAACTCACCATTGAAGTCGAAGAGTCCATGAGAGTCATCCGTTGGCACATCCTCGAATAGCATTTCGCAAAATTCAGATTCTACGGTTAACCTGCGGTTAACGTTTGAGTTCAAGATGCTTATTAGGCGCTCGGAGTCTAGTGTATTGAATCAAAATTTATGTAACTACAGTATGTACAAAGAATCAACAAGCCCCTACAAGCCCCAACGCTTCGCCAACGCCAGGCCTCATTTCGTCTGAATCCTATCAGCTTCGTATTGAGGACTAATGGAGGTAATTTTAGGACACAAATGAATATCATCTTGTAGACTTGTAAACAATACGGACCTTTGGATATACCAGAACTCCGTGTATTACTTCGGCAACTGTTTTCTCACCACTAATGATCTTTCTGGCGTTACTGGAGAATACTTCCCTACTAGTACTAGGAGGCATTGTCAGGCGACCGCTGACTATGCCATCCTCGAGCCACAAGTATCCCTTATACACGGTCGGGCTCTTGATCAGTTTGGAAAGTCCTGTAGGCTCCAATCTGACAGTGAACTCCTCCGAATCACTTCGAGTAGGATTGGGCCGCTTGGGCCACTGCGCCCATTCAATGATGCTGATCGAGTGCGCGTTTTCGTCCAACACAGGTAATGAGGCTTGTAGAAGAATATGGACAGCACCCTGTATATCCCTGTGATCCGTTTTGCGCATGGTTGGTTTAACACCGCCAGTGAATTCCACAGAAACACTGCGAGTAACGAATGTATCGGTGCGAGTCCGGAGACTCAAAGCGATCGATTCCGCAGAATTACCCACTTCGACCTCGAGCGGGTTCTGAAATGTAGGATTTAAGGATGTTCCTCGTCATTCCAAATGCTACTGGCAATTACTCACAGATGTAACGAGTGGGATTGCTGTTGTAACTGCAAGAAAGAAGAGGAGACCACAGATCAAGGTGAAGCGGAACTTGAGAGCGACCCAACAGGGGCGAGCTGAGTGCGTATTGAAGAATCTAAGCATTGCGAGAATGAAAAAAAGCGATTTGAGGCAGATGTGGGACAGGATTTTGAGTTGCGAGACAGATGAAAACCTAGATTGATATGCTATCAGGAATGTCTGAGGAAAAGAAGAGCAACGCTCACGGTATGCTTTTTTCTTTGACCAGCAAAGAAAGATTGCGGATTCGAGCTATAGTGAGGTGGTGGGGTTCAGGTGATCCACGAACAAGTCGATTGTTGAGATTGATGTCATTTATATAGCAGATGGAGCATCCTGATAGATAGATAGATTGATACACGACTCCCCGTAGGTGGTCCCAGGATAGACTCGAGCCAGTAGCTTCGGATGTTGACACTTTGGAAACTGGCGCTCAAAGGGGGCATAGGAAAATCGACGTGTCGCCGCGTGGCACGGCGTGCACAAGCGTGACACGCACAACAACTCGAACACAGAAAACACGCACCTTCAAGGAAAACAGTGGTATGTCATTATCTTGGTACTGGTATATAAGTACTCTACGACGTTCCTGCGTTCTTAGGATCCTAGGAATCCTTGTACACAAACTTCTTTGTATGCGGTCAAAACCCCCATGCATTTATCAGCAGAAGGTTACATTGTCTATAGCTGTGTCTAATAGCCCACCGTATACATTCATTTACTACGTTTGTCTCGATGATCTCTTGCTTAACCTCTCAAACTTTCCTGTCTCTTCTTCCTCGACCTCCGCTCGATTTCTCTTGGTTCTGCGCATGCTTCTTGGTTTTGGTCTCGGAGTCAGTCCTGCTGCCTGCTGCAAAACTTCATCCTTCGTATCTATCTTCTTCTTTTCACCTTCCTTATCATCTATGTACCTGCTGTAATTAGATCCAACCTAAATATATGTTACCATAAACATTAATGATCTCGAGAACTAATACTCACCTCAAGGCTATCACCCTTCTCATCCTGAAAATTGAAGTGATTCAATCCCTCTCGAAGTCCTATATACGGATCCCAATTGTCCTGGTGATAACCAACGTCAAGTCCCCATTGGTACCAGCCTGCCACACCTGCCTCTCTTGATCGTTCAAACATGCGAGTTTCCAGATATTCGAGACATTCGAGGTCAACATCTATGGTATTTGAGCTATTTGAAGAAATCTGTCTTGTTGTTGTCTGGTGGTTCCAAGCATTGTGAAGGCGTTCAGACTCGGACATTCCTGTGGAAGTGCGATGAAGTCGATGGTCAAGGAACAAGGTTATGGCATGTGCATGTGCAAGAAGAGAGTGCCACTTGGAGCGGGAGATAGATGGCGTTTGACTGACAAATTTTTCGAACCAATTCGCAACTCGGGCTTGGTCTTCGATAGTCAAGCCGCCAGTGAAAGGTATAGTGCATTGATGTACTGGCTTCTTTGACTTTTCAACATATACCTTGGCCGGAACTTCTTCAACAGAACAATCTTGTGGAGAGCAGTGCAACGTCTGCAAAAATTCAAGATGCGGTTTCAGGGCATCATTGACCTCCTCTGTGTACGGATAATTCTCAAATTGCATGAGGATATCTTCTTCACTGAGACGCAATGGTGGATGGTCCCATCGTCCAAGCTGAACCAACTTCGATCTCAGTAGCATTTGTCAATGAAAGAACTATTCACATACCCTTGTCTGTCTGCGTTGGTGTTGGTTTCCCCAAAGCTCGTCAATAATTGAGCTCTGATCGACACTGACTATTGCGAGTGGATGTGGACTATCTTTTGAAAAGTGGCACCCTCTCCAGAATTTGACAACACACTCGAATTCATTTCTGCTCTTACCTTTTGCGCCTGATGTATGGATTATGCGCACTGGATAATAGAACTTTCCATGTTGGACTAATGCTCCTTTACCTGGTCTTGAGCAATGCTGAATCAATTAAAATGACATATTTGCATATCACTCACCGTAGCCGTGTATGAAGTCTTTGTGTCGCATTCTGAGCCAATTTTGCTGCTCTAAAAAGGACATTTGTGGTGAGTAACATCCGTGACCAGAAAAGGGTATTACCTCTTGCCGGGAATGAAGCTGTCAATAATTGCTCGTGAGTTCCCTGCACAGTCGTCACATTGGAAAGGCTCTCTTGTCTGCCTCAGCCCTCCCGCTCGACCTTCTTTCTGACATGCAATATGTGACCAAATGTCACAGTTGTCGCACTGAATGATATCACCTGTACTGCTGTTGTGAACCACTAGTGTCTCGTTTGTCGTTGTGATTCCACATCTGCACATAAACTGGAAGTCTGATGTGCCTTCTTGGAGGTATTCCTCAATCAAATCCACATTGAGACCATGGTCGAGAGTCTCTACAGAGTGCATCTGATCCTGTTCCTGTGGAGAGACTGAATTTGGTCCAAGCAGATTCTTTGAAGTTGGTGATGACAGGAAGGGTGAGGATTCATGATTGGGTTGATAGGACAAGGTGGAACGAGGAGGAATGCGAATGGTACCACTAGACTCAGCGGTTTCCTGATAGTCAAGAGTATCCAAACGGAATGGGTTTTTCAGCCATGTTAGGTCATGTGGGGTAAGTTGTGCAAACTTCGCTCGAGATAGCCATATTTTTGGGATGTGATGTCGAAGGCTGTCAGGTTCCACCATCATATGGTGAACTCTTCGAGCCACTGCAAGTTGTGAGGTGTATATGGCCTCTTGCATGCTTGTTCCATTTCGCAGGTGATATATAGCAAAGGCCCCAATGAAATCAGACGGTAACTTGAGAGTAGAGCTGCTGCCTATCAGGTGGGTGCCAGCAGTTGCGCCAGGCTCAACATATGGACAACCGCCATGAGCCATATCATCGTAAGTCCAGACTGTTTTCCCATCTTCATCTAAAAATCGGCTGATATAATGATTTTTACTGCGGCTGTAGAAGATTCGACCAACAATATCATAAGTCACTGTTGCCAGCTCCCCAGATTTGTATGGTTGCAGTAGCGCTGGAAAATTCCAAAACTCTGTCGATGCTGTACATTCTTCCTCCTCCAAAATCAATACAACAGGCAGGGATAAGATAAACTTTACATCTGTCTGATTGCCTTTGCACCAGGATTCTCCATCCCTTGCACACCAGCATGTAGGAAGAGCTTGGGGAGAATGGTTCACATTAGCAAAGGTTTGGAGCCATGACAGAAGATCACCCTTGAACTCTTGGCATGCAGCTTGTCGGAGAACAATAAGGTAACGTATCTCTGGTTTCTGGCACACCTGGTAGTGGTGACCATTGCCATCACCTGAGCAGTGCTTGACAGTGACGAACATGGTTTGGAAGTAGGACTGTGTCCAATTGTCATCATCAAGATCGTCATTGAGCTTATCCTTCAGTACTTGAGGAAACCAATCCTTCCAACAATAGGTAAGATTCAGATATGATTGCTGAGATACATGAGATGAATAACTTACAAAGGCATTTCCTACTGCATTATCTGATTTAATTATCCTCCACTCTACAAGGCGACGTCGGAATTGGTCACGCTGACTACTCAGAGCTGTAGAGAGATCATAGTCAGGGACCTTCAGAATGAATGAATCATGCTCAGCATTTCGCCGGAGGAGCATCAGGTTGTAAAAATCGCGGATAGGACGTTCAGTTTGTGAGTCAGAGCTAAAACGGCTTGAGAAACTTGCCCAATCCTTGACTATACTGCGATACAGAAGATCCCAAGCTGAGTCAGCCCAACAGGACATGTTGTCCCACCGGTAACTTGCTGGCCCTACTATTGCTGAACTTGTGTGATGTGTAGACGGCAACTCTTTTGACTTTTTAGGTGTCCTCGAAAGAAGATCCTTCTTGGTGTCTGGAGGTCGTCCATCAGATTTCTGTTTTGTATTTCGCCCACCAGGTGCTCGACTTGGTTTGCTACGGCCAATCAGATTGATCATTGCCTTCCAAGGCTCTGCCTTCCCATAGCGGATAAGGCCCCCTTCTAGAAGCAAAATTAAATTTAGAGCAAATAAAAAGGATAACCCAGCTACGTACCAAGATTTGCAGTGAATAGCTTGACGGTTGTCTCGGCAACAGCATGTAATGCTTCAAGACCTTCAAGGAGACCATGGTCCCGTCCAACCGCACTATAAAGCTTCCAATGTTGAGCTTCTTGTGCATTCGTTGTATTCGGTATTGAAGTCCAGATATCCGGCTCCATCTGGGTATGAGTTTCGAAAAGCATTCTTGCATTACTCTCGCGAAGCCACCATCCAAGCCATGAATTAGTGAGAGGAAAGTCGCGTTGAATTACTTCAACTCGTGCATGGAAGTCATCAAGATCTTTGGCAGAAATGAGGCCCAACACTAGTTCCTCAAAGTGTTTTTCTGAATGAACAGGAACAACGCCATGAATCTTTTTGATTCTCGTAACAGATGCACGGAAATGCTCTTCACACCCCCGGAGCAATACCTCAGCAGCACTATAGAGTGTGTCCTCAGAGCGAGTGTTTTCATGTCGCTGCATCCAGAAAGCAACAAAAGCTTGAATAAACCCATGTCGTTCAGCTTGCGAAAAATCAATGATCTACCAAAATGTCATTCAAATTCCAGCTTTGATAACTGTGAGTGGAAGAACGCACCCCAGCAAAATGTCTATCAGCTATGATTGTATCATTTGCTTCACACTCGTGTGCAATACTGAGCATCAGAACCAAGAAATGGTGCATATAATGCTCTGCACTAGCACCATCACTATAACTGAACAATTCTGGTACCCAACAGTGCAGCTCCGCTTCGTAAATTGAGCTTGTGATGAGAAGAGAGTTCCGTTCCCGCCAGAATCCATGAGCCGCATCGGAAACAATACCATTGACTGGTTCTTGGTGATGTTTGAACATGCCCCCAAGTCGACTTCGCATAAATTCGCTCTGAAGGCAGATCATGTTAATTTCGCCAAAGATGGTGTGAACTATGAATCCTGGAAAGTCTCAATGAAAGTCACGGAAGCCAGAAATAAAACTATCTCCGCCTGAGTATTTTGCTCCATTGATGACTTTTTGGTGATCCTTTGCAATACGGTCACGGTTGTTGTAAACTGGACTAATATCCGATGCAGACTTCCGTTTACCATGCAATGTACGGCGACCAACCAAGAGCTGAGATGGCGTAGTATCAGGGTTAATATCAATAAGCTCCTCGAAGCGTGTCTGCTCGCCCGGTAGAAGATGGAGGATGTGAGTTATTCGTTGATGGTTGTGA
The DNA here is from genome assembly GCF_021015755.1 of Lentinula edodes. Classification (NCBI taxonomy): domain Eukaryota; kingdom Fungi; phylum Basidiomycota; class Agaricomycetes; order Agaricales; family Omphalotaceae; genus Lentinula; species Lentinula edodes. Next base: position 54,444 of record NW_025764337.1, read on the forward strand.
AAGCCAATGTTTTGCCAGTGTTTGCCGCCCTGCCATGTCCAGATAATAGTTTTAACAGTGCATGGAAAATATTGTAGCTGTGCCCCACATTGGCATTGCTTGACACTGCGGCTGACCCTTTAATATTCACACGAAAAACATATTGATCCCAAAATAAAATATAAAATATAATTTTCGATGCATTACTTGTATAGATAATAGAAACATTTCCATATAAATGGGCAGAATGACAATATTATACTTTTTGGCTCCAGATTTGCACGTTCTTTGTATCGGAAATGATTAAGTTTTCAGCGCGTTAAATAAAATCTGCTTTGTCCTCAAAATATTACCTGTTTCAGGTGAACAATGCAATAAGAAACATGATCAATATTGTTTGGAATTTATATCATTAATTGAACAAAAAGGATAATCTTAATCATCATCATTATCTCGCAATCAAAATTATCAATTTTACTTGAACAATAAAATGGCCGTTCAATGCACATTGCTAGGTCATTGCTTGGGAGTGCAGTGTGAATTGATCGGACGCGATGTGAGCGCCCTAGCAGACCTTCGTTGGACATTCAGCTCCCTCATGAGTTACCCCTTCTTCGGGTGCTGATTGCGAACACCCTGCATCTATTCAGGACGTTGCCAAAAGACACGCGAAGACTGATGTAGGACTCGGTAGGAGCAGGGGAAGAAATTCTATCACAATGCGTGAAGAGGTGAGCCTGTGAATATGAATATAGTGACTAATCTCATCACAACAAGTCTTAGCTTGGGGAAGAATTCAGGAAAGAAGCTGAAATTTGTCTAGGCTGCTGAGAGATATTGATTGCTGCTTGAGATTGAGCACTGTATAATTTCTGGGGTGGACTAGTGCGACATGAATAACGTGTTTAGATATAGGAAGGCAGCGACCTTACTGAACTGTTTCTTGCAGGATTTCTTGTGTCCCGCTTGCCAGTCTTGTTTCTGACAATATTTTGAACAGTATGCTGTCGCTCGGCAGGCACCGCACAGTTTCGAGCGTATACCAGGCAAAGGATTACCGGGGCACTAGACAACGCAATGAGAGTGTATACAGGGTACAAACAGTAGCCACCTACACTTTCATTTGAGAGACTGTCTCTATACTCTTTTCGAAGCAGATTGACCTATAGAAGTATGCATCGGCGCAATGAACCTCACTCTCCGAATCTGACCAGAGCTTCCGGAGTCTTCCAAAGCCCAGATAATCTTCTGGGCCTTGAATACGCACTTTCGACAGGTTACGACGCACTCCTCGCACGACAAGAATAAAGATGATATTCAGGAGTAGTTGATGGATGATTTCCTCGAGGACGGTGTGAACTGAGTTGGGGGTATGGCAAAATGTGGGCAGAGATCCTGAGGCTAGCGTCTTTACCAACAGACACAATAGTCCACAGTCCAAGACTTTGACGATCCACTTCGAATCACCAGATATAGAACGCAAAAAGAACTTGGCGAGGTATTCAAAAGATAAGAGAAGGTTTATCCCTATGTCGTTGTTCTTGGAGAACGGCGTTGCATCCAAGCATCGATTCCATGAGCGGCGTATATATGATAGTATGACATCGACCTCTTGAATTACTGGAAGCGGCTGGATAAACATTACGGTCGCAGCCAAAATCAGGCCTTGGTTTCCCATCAAAGACTGGGAGTTCGGATTCGAGGACACCGACCATCTGGGAAATTCTGCGATGGCAGTTGACCACGTAGAAACTATACGTGAACCTGTGAGAATTGTACAAGCGTCACACACAACAACACAAAATGTATCTCCGGAATGGCTACCGTTCAGGATCTGAAAAAAAACGACAAGGAATTGCGTAGTAGCCTGATGGACGGGCAATGGCCAACGCAGCGCAAAAGAGAACACCCAAATCTTCCCAAGAATTTCCAGGGACTCTGGGGATTCTGTCAAATTGGAAACGAACAACTAGATTTCGGAAACAGAGCTGCTGTGGGGAAGAATGATAGAATTCATGGAAGAAAAGACCTGAAGAATACACTGGCTCCATGTATTGAAAGAAAGCGCACTGGTTCTGGATTGAGCATCTTGAAAGGAATCAAGAGGACGTAACAGAGCCGTCAACCACAACCAAATACAAGACCAGTTGGGTTCAATAATGCACAACCGACTCTGTAGAAAAGATATTTCAGACAAACTTCGAGTCATCAGATGGAGCACGTCGAGAGCCTCGATGACTTCGGGAGATAGAGGAAGGCTTGCGTCAATGACTGGAGGAGGAGAAGCGATGGACCGAATGAATCTCCGGCGAACAGATTTCTGAAGTATTATTAGATCGCTGCATGCTTATTCAATGATAACTCACCTTGATGGTCATGAGAGGAAACTTTTTTTTCAGTTAGCGAGGCAATCCGTTGGTAAACAAGGTAGTCAAAGTGAGAGTTATATAGTTCACACTACGGAAGGCTCCGAGCAGATAGGAGCGGATATAACAAAGGAGGTTTTATCGTACTAAAAAACCGCCAACTGCGTCGGCTCAGCCCTTGCTTGCAACAATTTTTAGCTTGTAGTACTCCGAAGGGCGTCGATATGACTTACAGAGAACTAACTTCAACCGAACTCGTGAAAAAGAATAAGAAAAGAGATGAGATCAACGGATCGATATCACGGTGGAACACGACGGGCGCTTATGAATTACAAGCAAGGATGAAAAACTTCATTCAGGGCAAGGTATTTTGAAGCTCTGTTGCGGTCTTTCACTTCATCTGAGACGGAGAATACAAATTTAAATACAATTCACCGGTGAATGTATACTGAAGAGTAACAACACTATGTACGAACAGTATGCTTAATCAACATAAGAAGAATGGAATGATACAAGCAAGATTTAGAAATAGAGAAAGTTATGACAACAAGAGACCAGTGTTGTAGCCTCGATGACGATCGGAATGGGGCAGGTGTGAACTTCACGTCGATACACACAAGGTGTCGCCCACCCTATTTACCAGGACGCGATTATCGAAAATGAGAAGCCTAACATTGAGGTCAATACGTGCTCATCAACCGAAGGAACATTTCGCAAGTAGCAGAAGCTGATATCGGAAAGAGGCTGTTAAGCTGGGAAAGTCGCTGCGCTGGGAGGGAAGGGTAAAGGGGTGGGCCCGGACTGAAATTCGAGCGGCCACTTCAGTGGTTGACGGGTTGGAGACGGAATGCCTCTCGATTGTAACATATTGTCGACAATGTTCTGAACAAAATAGTTTGGGACGGGTGTGAAACATCCTTGAACCGTGCGGCAATCGGGGCAAGCGAAATTCATTTTTGCCTTCAAATACATGTCTGCTAATCTGACAAGACAGTCCTTGCAGCTGGTATGACCACAGCAGAGACTGATGCACAAAATTTCAGTCCATTCAATGACCAGAAGAGAATAAGATACATACACGAAAGGTTGGAACAAAAATTCGAGGCAGTATGGACATCTGTTCCGAGTGTCTTCAGCAGCGCGTAAAGTCTGTAATTGTATCAGCAAGTATCATGAAATATGTTTCAACAACTACATACCGCAGCTCCCTGGAGGGCATTATCGAGATCCACACGAGCTTGACGGAGCTCATTCTTCAGTTCAACTTCGCGGAGATCGTTCTTCAGTTCGACTTCGCGGGAAGATGACAATTTGACCGGTAAACCCTACAGCCATAAGACGAGTCAGCGTTAGGTTAGCCAAGAAAATGTTCACTCACTCTAGAAATAAACTCCGTCTCGGTGTCAGAATCAGCATCAGTGTCCATTTCCAGCATGAATTCCTTGACCTATGTGAAACAAGTCAGTGAGAGAAACTAGAGAGGATAGAGCTGATATACTTTGCTCGAACTCGATGTGCTCGTGAATGTAGATGAAGATGGGCTTGCATTAGAGATCAGGTCCAACAGCGAAGCGGACGAGGGCGGTGTCTCAGGAAGAACAATCGGAATCTCATAGTCAAGCGCGAGATTTTGCGTCGCATATGTACGCGTCGGCGGTGATACAAAGGCACTGCGATAGCGCGAGGGTGTGTTCGAGGTAGAAGCTGCGGGAGGGCTGCGGAGACGAGAAGGTGTGTTCATACAAGAACGAGCCTTGGATTTTCTTCCGTACACTCTGCTGGGGGTAGGAGGAGGCGATCCAAAGACCTGAGACTTTGCAGATTGGTCGGAGGATTTAGATTGAGATCTAAGAGAGCGTTCTGGAGAGGTGGCACGAGTTTTCGTTCGACTGGTTGCACCCATCTGTCGCCGATGAACAATAAAACAGTAAATTATGAGAAGAGGAAACTGATATGACAGGAAGAGATCACAGAGGCAATTTATAGATGATTCGTTTGTCCATTTGCCCCATAATCCATGTCGCAAAGATCTCGGAGCTCAAACGAGTCTTTAGGAAGAAGTGGGGACAGTGTTGGTTGCCGAACCTCGATGGGCCTTCAATGGATTACTCCGGAAACGGGCCGCCGTTGCTTTCTTCTCGCCACAATGGACTCTTTTTGCAAGGTGTTAACATACAACTGCTGCGGCTTCACAATCTTCTCCACAAAGAAAGTTACGAATCTTTCGTCTTTCATAAGAATCGACAAAGAATCAAAACCGATTTACGACCAAACCCTTGATCTTCAATGGCGATTTCGACTCTGTCCTCTGCTACCGCTATGTCTAACTCTCCTACGCGCGGCAATACTCAGTCCAACAGACGCGGTGCAGCTACAGCCCAGGACCATTCTGGGGTCATCGATCAGACTTCTTCATTTCCTTACAATATTGCAGCTAGCGTCGTGCTAGTGATATTATATTTCCTTGACCGCCATGGTGACCTCTTCCAAATAGTTTGGAATTACACAGAGTTGAATCTTTATCCTTCTAGATTTTGTCAAATTCCATTCGATTCTTCAATTTCTCGATCTACGGCCATCTTTGTCTCGTTCTTTGCCCCCAAAGATCCCTTCGGTCATTGAGAACGCCATTGGTACCTTGAACAATAAAACGTTCTTTGTACGTCTTTCATCCTTGTTTACCTGAGCTCAATTCTGATCTATCGTCAAGTTCTTTATCTTGTTCTTCATCGTGTTTGCACGTTCCAAAGCGCCACTCTCGTTTCCTTTCTTGCGCCGCGGGCCTGTTGTAACCTGCACTGGCCTTGAATGGGAAGTTGATTGTATACTTGATGAACGGAAAGTTGGCCGCGGAAGATGCTACCTTGTTCGCTGGAAAGGCTTTGGACCCGAATCTGACTCTTGGGAACCCGGTCGTTCACTTCAGGACTGTGTCGCGTTGGATCGCTGGGAAGGCATCGCAGGTGCCTAAGACCTTAAACAGATTATTTACCAATACCGTCTTCCCTATGTGTTGCTCGCAGTGAAATGACGTTCTACTTGATATCTCGGGTGAAGACGAAAACTCACAATTGCTCACTGTCACTATCTTGCTCTACTTTTTGCCTTTGCTTCGTGTTGCTCCACAGTCCCCCTCTTCTCGTTCTACTTAGTATCTACATGTTGCTGATAACCAAATCGTCGCTATACCCACTGCTATAATCAGTTTGTAGGATCATTCCTCATCATATGTTCTTATTCTTGCAATTCATATATATATTTTACTCATAACTACGTATACCCTTTATCGGTGTCTATAAGCGAAAGGTGAACGATCTGGCTTTTTGACTCTGAGTTGCGTTGCATCAAATAACGGTGGAGATTAACTATGAATTCGAACCAAATCCGTGTACATTGAACATTACAGATATTTGCATATGAGTACTAATACACAGGACTTTTCAATCCTTGAAACGTACACACTATCATCAACAAGATTATACACACAACGAATGAACCACTTACCCGCGCCAAGGAAAGCATCACCACAAAGTCTGGAGCAAGTTCCCATCTTGCTGCATGTCCTAGAATTGAATCCAATGGTACGACATCATGATCACTCGAGAAGGACGGTGAAACGGTCCTCGCGTCGAATCCTTGATCAGAAAATCGGGCGAAAATATCCGGAATTGGTCCAGCATAAGGGCGGCAGCGTACAATGGCCATTTTGGTGGTGCCTTCATGCTCAAAGATATATCTGATTTGTCCCATAAGCGACGTTCCTCAAGAACTATTTTTCGGCGGACGGTAGCAGACATAGCTATTACCGATAGGACATAGTGCAGGAGTGCCATAGAAGCCCTTAGGTGCTGGGACTTGCAAAAAACAGGTTGGATCCAGCTTCCCTATCTTCTTCGCAAGTTCCACAGGCAACTTCATCGATACCTTGCGAGTAGCAAGATCAACAGAGCATTCCAAAATTTCCTTTGGGTTTGCACCTTGTAAATCATTCGCGTTGTTTTGAGAAAGCTCGTTCCGCTTGTCGTATCCGTAAGCTTTATCCAGAAGATTTCGACAAAATTTGAGAAGTTCAGGGCAATCGGGTAGCATCATCCAGCGGCGAAAGGCTGCATCCTTGTAGGTAGACTCAAGAATAGTAAACTCGAATTCACCTGCGTGCGCAATTAGAAAGAACAAACACACTTCAACTTACTTACCAATCTTGTGATTGGTTGGAATCCACTGCAACCTGCCAATCATGGTTTCAAACGGGAAAGCCCACCAATTGCGGACGTTAGAGAAGGAATCCATGAAGTCGAAAATATGGAAAGAAAGATGATGAGAAGGCAGCATGAATCCAGGAAAGTTCGACTTTAGGCCTTCGATATGTGCCCTGATGGAGTTTCTGAACAGATTACGACGCTCTGGGGACAAACTGTTGCTAGTCATTGCAATGGATGCACAGGTAAGATGCATAGAAGTTTGCAATACAGGGGCCATTTCACTTGCATTGTCGGCTCTCAAAGGAGAATCTTCGTCCCAAATACTGATGAGGGCCAAAGGGAGATGAATCGAAAATAAGGTTCGCCAGTTATCAGCCTTCAGTGTGCCCGCTCGTTTGAGTCCAATTTCTTCTGGTGGTCGATTCACCCAAGAAGGGGTTATGATTTCTCGCACAGCTTGCTGGATCTTCTGTAGAACATGTGTCGAGTCAATCTTAGCTGGAGCCAGGCGTTCCAAAGGTTTGTTCAAACGCTAAACATGGGATGAGCTTATTAGCGCGCGATATGGATCCTGGACGCACCCATTCAACCAAATGCTGAACTAAGTCTGCTTTCCCGAATCCTCCGACGGGAAGACAATCAACGTCTATGCAGACAAAAGCTAGGGCCGTGAAAGGCAATTTTCCAAGATTACTCTCGAGGTGCAATGGATCTTTTTCTACCGGTTGCGTTAGGTATCGATGTATAGTTCCAATTGCATGCGCACTATGCAAATTCAGCTGTTTGGTCAATTCCGTTAATAGTTCGATGCGGTCTAGAAGCGTGAATTGGTGGACTTTATTGAACCGTCGCTGATCCTCGTACATGTCGTGTAAATGGAGCCACGGAATTGAAGGTAACGGCTTGTCCTTGGGCACAAAGTGAGGCCAATTGAATCGTCCTGGCTCAACCTTATGCAATCGCTACAGGTAAATCATTGACCATCAGCTTACATCGAGGTCCAGAAGATCAACACACCCAGTGAGCCAGAGCCTGCCTGAACATTTTAACAGTTATATCTCCTTTGTGAATCGAGGATTGCGAGAGGAAATCATTTACTTCACTTTCCTTTTTGCCTTCACCCTCACACTTTGCGGCTGGAAATTCAACTAAATTATTGCAAACAAAAGCTAGAACGATCCACCTGTGAGAAGATAATTTTTTGAGAAACTTCAACTTCTCCGCGTCTTTAGCAGGCGCAGGAGATGAGAGCAATTGGTAAAGGTCATACACCCCTTGAAATGCTCGAGGATCACTCTGAATGGTGGAGACAAATTGCTTGTTCCTCGACAAACGAGCAGTTTTCTGTTCAGGGGTAAGATCATTCCATTCCAGTAGTGAAAGCCGCTGATCTTGAACTTCGGAATCGTCGACTAGTGCCTGGAGGGTATCGCTTATTCGACCGATCTCGGGCTTCGTGCCCAGAGGAGTGAGATCAGAGGGATGAGGCGGAGGGGTGAAATCGTGATAAAAAGATATGTAAATCTGTTTCTTCTTCGCCTTTCCTTTTTTCCGCTTGGGATTATCCTGTTCAGAGTCATCAAGAACAGCACCATTGCTGTCCGGCTCTGGATTATCAAGGCCAAGCGCGTGACGAGCAAATCGCTGCATAAGAATGGAGAAGAGAGTGTGCATAGGCTCAATAAGCAACTGCATTATAGGGTTCCAATATGGCAATCGCCAAAGTTCTGAGGAACGCGTGCCATAGAAATTTTCGACCTGTTTGCGCTGAGCTACTGTCTTTGCATTAATCCATTCTTGAGCTCCTCTTTTCAAAAACTCGATGTCTGCAGGTCTCCAATTCTCAAAATCAGTCCTCCCGATGTGACTGATATGCCAGCATTTGCACAAAAAACAAGTGGGGTGAGAGGTTACATCCATAAATCCTCCAAACGGTCTAGCTGCTTTGAAGTCCATTGACGCTCCTGCAATCGCGACGCGAAATATCCGGCTGTTCGAACTCAAACCCATCTGATGGGTTTTATGTGTGTGAAAAGGGCGGAGTCCACGGGAATACCCTGCTTCGAGCTCAGTGACCAGTTGACGCCAATAATGGCGGTGCTCGCTCTGCTTGGCATCCGGTTCTTGTCTGCCTTGGATAATGCCAGGAATGTACACCCAAGCCTGGTTGTTACGCATCGAGGGAGGGAGATTGAGACAAACGAGACCGGTGACACCCGTTGAACTGGTTTTGCCATGCAAACTAGCGCCCTCCGCATTGAAAAAATCGGCATACAGAAGGAACAACCATCTGCCCTCTTCTCCTTGTTCTGCAATGAAAAGCTTCCCATCATGCCCCTTGAATGAATGTACAAAGGTACCATCTTTGAAGTCCCTCTTGACCTCAGGGGGTTCGTTTACTCCGGAGATATCGTCACAGAATTTATCACCATACTGTTCAATTCCAGGGTGTGCAATGAAGCGGCCAAACCACTCATAGAAGGAGTAATAGTGGTAAGTTTTGATGGGTTTACTGTCAAACAGGAGCTCTGCTCCGCACGGTTCCGAGTTTTGCATGATACGTTCAGAGCAATGAGTGGGATAAACTGGAGCGCGAGAGTTTTTGGGATACATCGGTGGATATGTGTAGCTGCAGGAAGGGCACACTGTGTAGGGAACACTGGGGACGTCCATATTCAACCTCGTCTCCAAAGTTTCGATTGACTCTGGGATATCCTCGAGCGCTTTTGTCTGTAGAAGACTTGGTCCTCCAGTGAGCAATGTAATCGAAAGGCCATAAACTTTCAGCAATTTGAGTAAGACACTAGAACCTCGCCTTGCGACTCCCTCAAAGACACGGCTGACCAGAGCAATCGTATAGGCTACAAGCGTGGGAGTGTTCCATTTATCGATGGCCCCCGCAAACAGTTTACCTTGAAAACAAGATATCAGACTAATATTTCGCAGATACATATATAGAACGTACTATTATCGATCTTGACGGGAGAAAATGTATCTGGATAATCCTTTCGCCACGTACAAAGAACCAACTGTAATACTTCCATCTCCTGTGTTACCAGGCGAACTTGGCTGTCTGCCTCTGGGTGGTGAATATCTTTGATTTTGTTGGAAACATACGCAAGGTGTCGCTCTGCACCATCTAAAGTAGTGTGAATCGCCTCAGGGAGAGAATCGTTGGAAAGCAGATGGAGGTCGCGCTGAGCGCCGGATACGATATCACGTAGACGTTCGGCGGTTTTGATGGCCCTCAATGCTACAACACTGGGAGCTCTCAGCGGAGGTCCACTGGAAGCACCATCTGACAGGTCGGATTGTAATTTAACCCTCGTTTTCTCAAGCGCATCCTGTTGTGTCAATCAAGCCGAGACATGAACCAAATTCTGGAGCACTAATTACCGTCAATTCGTCCACCATGGCGTCCTCATCGAAAAAGGTCGATAAAGAATGATCACTTGAACGAAGATCATCCCGATTTGCAGGTGCCGTGGAGGTGCGTTGTTTCCTACCCTCCTTCTTTAGCATTCGTGATACAGGATTTGAGGAGGATTGAGCTGGCGTCACTAGTGCAGCTTCATTGATCGTGGGCAGATCTTCTGGTGCAGATACTCCACGGCCTTCAACGAATTTGGACGACAGGAATTGTGCGTAGCCCTTGTTTCGAGGCATTCTGAAGGAGAGATGGCGAAAAAGTATGATTTTGATTGAAAATTCTGGTCTCGACTTTTGGGGTTTCGTCGACCTGCTGGAAAAGTGCATCGAAGGTCTCGTGCCGAAACCATAGTTTCTTCACCTTCTTGATATCCTGCTGCGTCGGAACACCGTCAATGAGAACATCTTCGACGCCATCTTCTTCGTCAGACATGCCACGCTCTCCAAATGTCTTAACAACAATGAGTACATAGGTCCAGAAATTCTCCAATTGCTGGTTATTATGCTCTCGGGCAAAGTCAATCATGATGCTGGCAATCCTAAGTCGACTTGAGTGCTTCTGCATGGAACCAGTTAGAAAAGAACAGGCAATGGAAAAGTGACTGACCCAATGACGAACACTTGAGATTTTACTAGAGTTTTGGCGTCGTTGATACTCGGCTAGCAACCTTTCTTCTCTTTGTAATTCCGTTTCACCTTGAAGCAAACGGTTTTTTCTCGATTCTCTTGTAAAAATGAGAGAATCTATCGCGAAAAAGACGCTTCCACTCAACCTCGTCTCCAAAACGGCCGTCCTGGCTCTCAGACTGGATTTTTCTGGCTTCTCGAGCCAACTTTGCAATCAACGCCCTATTCCATTTTGAATTCCTCATTTGCGACGCTGAAAGTCCGTACCAATGGAGCGACGTGCTAAGGAGTTTAGGCCCCGCGCTGTTGTCACCACCCACAAAGGCCATGAGGCGATCGCGGGGAGTAGAGGGAACATTGACTACTTCGTAGTTGCCTTTGATGTCCAACGCTCCTTGATACAAGTCGCGGGAAAGATTCTACGCAACTGACGATTAGATTCACAGATCAAATGAAGTAATGGCGATGCACGTTGATATTCTTTCTGACGTCGCTTTCATCGTATTGTGTTTGGGAGGCCTTCAATATCCATTTTCCGGCAACTACCCTGTCGTCACTTTCTGCTCTATGATCATCCTCATCGCCACTACCCCCATTTTTGCTGTCATTTCGCCAGTTACTCCCTCCGCCACCGCCTCCGTGTTCATCGTCACTTTCATTGTCGCTGCTACTGGACCCATCGTCACCTCCACCGTCACCACTAGTCCCGTTCCTGTTTTCGAGATCATCTCCGGGATTCCGCGCTTGACCACCGTCGTTCTGCCGATTATCAGCGTCACCGCAGTCACGACCGGTCTGTGCGCAATCGTCGTCCCGCCGATTATCAGGATTATTTCGCTCATTTCCATTGACATCCCCTCTGCCTTCTTGTGCCTTTGGTGTAACTCATATCATGCAGATCAATACACGACTAACAATTTCCAGCTTACCTGAGTGCTTCCACTACCGCTCGCCGGTGCGTTCTGTGTGGAATGCGTCAAGTATATGACGGGAAAACAACGCCGTTGCCACTTACATTGGACCTTCCTGTATGTTCCCTTCGCATCCCTTTCTCGGTTGTTCCCTCATCCTCAGAATCGGTGTCGACTCGAGGTCGCTTCGACTAAGGGAACCAGCATCAATTTTCACGTCCTGAGATGGAAATACAGAACACACATAGATAGAAGGCTTTCGATGTTGCGATGGTTTGCGATGTCGTGATTTCGGGATAAACTGTTGGCTGGGTGGCCTAATTTCCTACAAGGTAACACAGCCAGTTCACCATTGATATCGGTAGATATGCGGAGGCATTTACCTTTGATGATTGCAGAATATATTGCCTTTTCGTAGTCAACTGAAGTTCCGCCGCAACAGGAGCATTACAAAGACTTTTATTCAGACCGCCAAAACACAATTCTTGGGATACTTGCACTGATGGCACTGATGCTTTGCCAATAAATGCCTTCGAAAGTGATTTCGTCAAGGAAAGTTCAAGGAAATCAACAGGAATAACCGTACGACAGAGTTTCTTGAAGACACCGAAGATGGTTCATGAGTGGCTGATGCAGTAAAATCCTCTGATTGGCCGTGAGAGGAATATGGGGTACTAATCCTTGTGTGAAGCCTATCCTGCATTTGTATATCTCTTGGGCTGACCTGTTAAGAAGAATTGGTGATTCTGTCTTGTGAGGACGGATAGTTACAAACGCACAGCGGGGGTTTGGAATTGATCGGTTCGCATAGTAGAGGGATTATCCGTAGTAGAGCGATGGTCGATCTACAGATAATCGACTCAATAATCGACTCGCAAACGCAGTAAACAATGAGGAGAGGCACACCTTATGATATTCTAGTATATCTTGTAATTCCTTGATTCGTAAAGCCTTCGCAAGATTCTCGTCTTGTAGAACGGAGACTGTAGGATGTAGATCCTTGTTCCGAATTTGTCGTTGTGATTGCATCAATTCGTACTCGAGATGCATTATCTGACGTTGCATTTCCTTTGCTTGACCCTGAGATGCAGCCAAATTCTGCTCGTTCTCGGCGACAAGATCCTGATGTAGATACAGATACCTTCAGTCATGTTCAACTGCTAGATTATGGCAGTCGGCAACCATACCTTTACTTTTGCATTCACTTCATTTGCTAGAATAAGCTTTTCCTGCACGGCTTTGAATTGCTCCTGTAAAGTTCGTTCAAAAACTGAGCACTACATGAACAGGTTATATGTTCGCACTGATTGAAGATCATGCGCGCGCTGTAGTTCGGTCAAAAGGGTCTAAATGTATGGGAGTTAGAGGTGGGCAGACATCTATCCTGATTAACTGGTCCATACCTTGGCAACTCTTGCTTCGTTATGACGACGCGAGGCAATTAGACGATCCTAATATATATATGAGCAATAATACATAGAAGCGGAGTGCTCTAACGGACCTCAAGTGATTTGCAGGTAAGAGCATGTTCCGTTTCTTTCTTCAGGAGGGTCGCCTCCAGGTCTCGAACTCTGCCTTCTTCAGATTGCAGATCTGCTTCAAGAGAATCGCAAGAGTCTTCTAGTTGTTTAACAGTGGCCTTGAGATCATTCAGCAAGGATGAAGACGTAGTGGAAAATAGAGGACCTGACAAACCTCAAAATACGTGATATCTTCTTGCAGAGAATCGATTTGCATTTGATGATCGATCTGTGCGAATACAATAAGGAGACGGAGAAAATGAGACAAGGACAAGTTACCTCTACAGAATCTATGTGATCATTTTCTTTGTCCTTTTGCCGCAAACTAGCCTCCAACCTGGAGATCTCTCGTTGGTTTCCTTGGATCTGCGTCTCTTTTTCTTCCAATATTTGCCGCACGCTTTTGATGTCTTCTTGTAAATTACTGAGCTCTCGTTGTGAATCCTGTTTGACAGAATGAAATTACCAGTGATACAGGACAAAACCAATTAATGAAGCATACTCTAAACTCTTGGTTCTTGCATTCCCAGGCCTCTTTGAGAGAATACTCAAGAAGATCTTTGCATCGATTCATCTCTTTGAGTGCTTCATCAAAATGTTGTCGCTCTTTCCGTTGTTCCTGCAATTTTTCCTGATGAATGCACTGAGCGATGTAGTGACGGAGTATCTGTTACTCTTGAAGCACTGACCTGGAGCACTCTCGAGGCAGAAGTTTGCATGTCCTCGAGCATCAATTGGACATCCCCATTCTCTGCCTTCAGTCGACCCACTTCTTGTTTAGCAGCTGTAAGTTCCTCTTCCAGTGTTCCACTACTTATGGCCCATTCCCGTTCCAGACTTCGATAACCCTGCAACGCGCTGTCAATTTCCAAAAGACGCTGATCACTACGTCTGAGCTGCGTGTCTTTATCATCTAGCACAGTCTTAAGGGCTTTGAACTCCTCTTCAATAGTATCGAATTCTTCACATTTCCGCTGGTGTCACGAAGCGGCAGAGGCGGAGTGACTAATGGAGCAGGAAAGCGGAGCGACTAAGCAGAACGGTGAGGCGGAGCAACTGGACAGGGCAACAAGGCAGAGCGACTAAGCAGAACGGCGGCAGGCTGGTCCCAGATAATGACAGAGATATATTGAGTATCGTAGTCATAGGTAATAATAAGTAAGCACATACCTGGTCCCAGATAATGACAGAGAGGTCAAGATAAGGGACCAGGCTGTGGAGGGTTGGCTATATATACATAATCCGGTCTGCGAGAAACAACGATGTAATACTGTACAGTTTAGGAACAAGGAAGGTGGCGGAAGCCAGTAGAAGGAGAAGATGGGTCAGGTGGATCAGTAATCGATGGATCAGTAATCGATGGGGGTTTGACAGTGATGGGATGATGTATCGTACAAGTAAAGGCGTCGAGACGGTGAGAAAAGGAAAATGATAGGGGCTGCGTACTTTATGACAGCTGGCATGAGATGATGAATTATGGTTCGAGAATCACAGGCTAGTTAGGACAGACCTTGAGCTCCAAGCTCTTACACTCCCAGGCTTGCTTTAGAGAAGCTTCAAGGAGGGTTTTGTGGTGATTGGTGGCAAGGATTTGGGCTTCGAATGAGTCCGTTTGGTGTTCTTGTTGCGCAGTCAACTCTACCCTAGTATCCTACGAGCAGTCTGAACACTGAACAGTTAATGCAAATTGGGAACAACAGACCTGAAGTTTCTTGGAGTTCGTAGCTTCAATAACTCGAAGTGAGGACTGAAGTTCCTTGTTCTCCAACTGCAATTTGAGCACTTCTTGTTCAACGGCCGCCTTTTCCTTTTCCAACTTGTCGTTCTTTGCTTGAGATGATTCGCCCTGTCTGATAGTTTCCGAGGAACGTTCCCGGTCAAGTTGCTGCATGGCCCCAACATCTTCAGGCTCCAAGGAGCTGGGGTTTATTGAGTTCTCTACTTCGGGGTTCATTTTTGCCAGGGCCTCTACTTCCCCATCCTTTGAAGACACTAGTCTCTGGAATTATTTTTCAATAAATGAATCATATCGACTTGCAGAACATGCTCACCAATAACCAGCTCTGTATGTCCACTGACAAGTCTGAACGTTCAGTGAGTGTTCTGATCGACGCCTGAAGCTTAAAAATGTATTTTCGATATTCGTCGATAATTTCATTGCGTACGTCGCCTTGAACCGAGTCCTCCTACGACAGCATATGTGTAAATGCCGTTGTACAAAGAAAAGCTTCTAACCTGTGATTGGTTTTCTGAACACGGCGGAGCGTCAAGTAATCGAAAGCAATTTCCTTCACTCAAATGCTCGGGGTCTTGTTTGACTATGTTTTCAACCGATGTACCAGTGGTTTCCTCCCGGATGCAGGCCAATTCCGTTTGAACTTCTTGATGAGCCTACACAGACATCAGCGGGAAATCTTCGACAGGCGGAATGATGCTACTTTACCTTAAGTAGTTCGCCATACCTCTTATCGAGATCTTGCAACTCGATCTGCAGCTCATTCGACCAACGAGACAAAAACTGTCGCTCAGTTTGGAATTGAATTCATAGCCCATGAAAAGCACAACTACAAACTGTATTCTGTTCTTCTATATCGCAGATATTCTTAATAGCGCCAGAGCGATTAAAAGCTTCAGTAAGCCTCTGCAAAATTTCATTAGTCATTTCAAAACAGCGAATGATGATTGCATGATGATTGAAAGAGTAGCACACATACACGAAGAGCATTATCAACGGCACTAGGTCCGTCTTCAACATCCGAGTCGAAAGATCCGGGCTTTGATTCTTTTAAGTCAATGCTAAATATGATCTTGATTTTCTGACTTACCATGGTGCACAATCGTTTCTGCAAGTCAAGTATAAACGCGTCTTTGATAGTGATTTCTGCCTCTGCTATACTGAGTTTGGAAGATAGATCGTTATTGACTGCCAATGCCTGTGCGATCGTGCCTTGTTGACTGGCAGAATGAACCAGTTTAGCACGGAGGAAGATGACTTCTCGTCGAAGTTCGTCTGTATCAGCGGTGTAGACCAGCCTTATCTTCTAATAAAGATGAATTAGCAAGTGTTTCGTTGTTTAGACGACGATGATCGCTCACTGGGCAGCCTGGCTCCGGAATATCGTCTGCTAGTCAAGAGTCTGTTCTTTTTCTGGGGTTCATGGTCGCAAAGTTCAATCTGTGAGAGGCAGAAGCGGTTTTCTAGAGGGAATCGATGGGTATTTCCGATGTAGAACAAAGAAACTCCAACGTGTTCGGTAGATTGCTTTTTGTGTCCATTTAGAGATTAATGAATGTGCACTGAAAGCACGACGAGGACAGCATCTTTGTGTGTACACTCCAACGTTTGCAGAAGCCCCATTTCCGGCTGGGTGCTTCAAAGTGCGCTATGGATTTTTCCTAAAGTAGGCTAGTTTGAATATGGATGGTCACGTGTAACAAAATTTCCCGAAATATTATCTCTGAGCCGTTCTTATGTAGAGAATAGACGCCGGTACAGTCTGGACGGCGATTTTCGGCACCATTTCCCATTCCCACCGACGCCGCGGGTAATTTGCGGCTGCTGGGCGCTGAGCGCGCTCGGTACTTGTTTAGGGATCTATTATAGTCTTTTAATACGTTAGGAAATTTGCCTGACGTGCGAGTCCTACTTGTTTCAAAACAGGCCGAAAATCTTCGAATGACCGTCGATTTTGAGCACCTCCCAAAAACCCACGATAACTTTGCTGATCTCAGCCAGCCAGGATGCTTCAAAGCTGGTGCGCAGGTATGATATAGTCATACGATTAATGAAAATGCCTCATTCATATTTTAACCAGGAAGGATGCAGGCGTTCGCTCAACAATGGAACTGTCATTGAAACATTCATTAATAGACTTCCACCAGAGCTTCTGTTAGAAATCTTCGAAATCTACATCCTTCATTCAGGAAAGCCTGTAGCTCGGGCTGGTTATTCTCTTCAGATTTACGGCTCCAAAATGTCACGTCGTCTACGCGTGGGCTGTCGTGCTTTAGGACTAGCAGGTATCTGCTCTCGTTGGCGATCAATTGTCCTGGCAAAATCCTCAATCTGGTCGTCATTCCATCTTGATGTTGAACTATTCCGGGATCGCCCCCAGCTTGTATCTCTGCTAAATACTTACATCTCCTACTCCCAGTCGGCACTTCTCTCCATTTCCTTGCACATGGATAGCTCCAACAATATGCTCACCTCAGTCAACGCCGAGACACAACAGATACTAAATGTGCTGTTTGAATGTGCCCACTGTTGGAAAAGTGCAAAGCTCACTATCCTGGACGAGAAGTATATCCTTTACCTTAACAATTGGTACAACTGCCGCTCTTGGGATATCTCTGCGAATTCCAAGCCTGTTGTCGCATTCTCATCTCTTGAAAACCTTGAAATTGAATACAGCAGTATAGGATATAGCTATCTGGTTGTCTTCCAACTGTGCCCGCAATTGAAGACATACCGTGTCAACCTTGCATCGTCAACGTCCGAAATTACCTTACCCGATGTGTCACATGTAGAAGAATTTCATCTCGGGTCCGAAGGTGTTGTTGGAGGGCCGTCTATTGGACACCTTCTTTGTCAAATGCCCATGTTGAAGATCTGCGCAATTGAAGGTTTTTACTTGACTAGAAACGACATAGGTGTCGATACCGAACAGGTCACTCCGAACAGGTCTTTCCTCACTTCATTGAAAGTTTGGTCTTATACGTTTCATCTACATGCCTGGAAAGACCTTCATCTTCCCAATTTGACCAGCTTGGAGGTCTATCATATACCGTTTACTGAAACAAGATGAATGGATGTCTCTCAGTTCGTAGATGTGCTCATGTCCGCATCGTCTTTGCAAAAACTGAAGCTTGAACATCTCCCAGAGCTGACAGCCATTGCTCTCCTTGGTTCTTGCCCATCGATAACGACACTACACCTCCTTGTTGATGGATTCCAAGGAGTGGACCTTTTCAAGCAGATGACACCAGCAGTTCCAAGACTTTCAGTATTGACTGTTCATTTATCAATGAATAGTTTTACGGTTGACCGGAGTGAATTTAACTCCTTCCAAGATCAATTAGCAGAGGCTATATGCTGTTTTGTGGACTCGAGATTTGCTATATCAGGACCAGTGGCTGCCGACTGGAACTCAGTGTCATGTACTGGAGAATTTGCTTTCCTCGAGCAGTTTACATTGGATGCAATCCACTTTGGCTATCATGTGTATAACCGTCGTTTCTGGTATAGACTCTCATTGATCTCAGTGCACTCGAGACATCTCAAAATTATATCAAACTCTACAACGATCTTACAGACAGAGGGTAACGGACTAGTAGCCTCGCATTTATGTATAGGTAAACGGTAGAGTTGCTGTACCTACATTCAAAATTCAGTCAATACCTGGAAAGATCAACTTCATGGGGCGTCGAAAATTTTCCAGACATCTGTTAAACCAACATACAAAAACGTTGGCAAGTAGGCTCTAGCCTGCTCCTCATAGGCACATGTTACAAGGGATTTTGTTCTCATTGACACACAATTCATTTTCGGCATTCAATCGCAGTTCTCCCTGAGCGCCAGGAAGTGCCCGGTCAGAGTTGCATTGTATTCGAACTCTAGGTATAAGCAAATGATTGTAAAACAAAAGCAACGAAGAGTTAAAAGGTAAACAAAGAGGTACATCGAAGCAAAGGTGGGCTGTATGATAAGTGGGAAGTCCGGACGCAATTCGGGTGACCCGTTCCTCCGTCAAAACTGGCGCGAGTTACCTCCGTTGAACAGTGGTGGTTGAATAGAGCCAATCGTACCAAGATCGCACAAGCGATAATAATCAAGGCCAATACGTCTATCGGTCTCGAAGATATGAATTAATATAGATTGCCTATACGATATAACTAGAAAATGTAGTTTCGTCATTAGTTTAAGGATATATATACTGGAAAGGTGCGTCTGGTCCTAAGAGTTGGGGCGATGACTTGCGCAAATCTACCACACAGTCAGGATGTTAGAGCCACTTTGGACACATTCCTAAGGCAAATCAAGACTCACTGTCGAACGGCCTTCTCTGCTGCACGTAGCTCATTGCTACGCAGGTTTCGTATTTCAACCTTTGTCCCACATACGAGGACTAATACGTCCCCTTCCAATGAAACATCAGCCAAATGTTGAATCGCTTGATTGACCGGTAGTAGTTTATGGCGTTTGTAAAAAAGCCGAAACTTGTAGCGTTTTCCGAGGTGAGAGATGCTGACGATCGTGTCATGAACGTAGGACTGGGTTCTGGGATGTGACAACTCGTCCGAAGCAAGCACAAATCTATGGCCCTGAGAATCTTCGCGATAAATCACGTCGATTGGTTGCGACGACAAACTGTTCGACCGGTAGATACGAGCACGTAACCTGCGGGTGGTCTAATGATAGACATAGATGAATATTAGAAGATGCCCAGTTTTTCTTGTTACTCACTGTTCGCCCAGTTATACATGGTAATTGATTCATGCCCATAGTGACACCGCAGATTCGAGGAGAGCTCGGGCGATGAGGGTGAAGTCTGAAGGAAATGAGAGCCATGGCGTCCTTTTTGACTCTTATGCACAATGGGACCTAACCAAAGAAACTTAAGTGATCAAAGGTATCAAAGACGCGATTGAAGGTCAGTTACGTCATCATTGCGAGCTGCGTAGATCGACAGAACGCTTCCTGCTGATCTTACCTTACACGTTCAAGTTATGAATGCGAACGGAATCCTCAAACGACGTAGCTCAGCGGACTTCGTCAATGATACCAGTGTAGGTTTGATATTTCTCTGTCCTCTAGTAAATGATACAGCGGCCTATGAACAGGTTTATAAAGTTCGAGTGGTGGAACCTGCGGAGAATTACCAGAAAGTGGGGTTTCCTCCGTGTTGAAAGGTACTATCTTCATATTCTCTCCAGGAACGACGGATAGAGGCTTTGGAACGCGAAATCGAAAGCCTCCACGAAGAAGTGGCGAATTTAACGGTCCGTTGAATCTGACCACTGTTCAGAAATCCATCTAATTAAATTCTTAATATTACAGTATTGTGAGGCCGAGTCGCTTCAAACTGCCAAGGCTGCGGGGTCTCAGCTCTACAAAGACAAATTACTTTGCAAGGCTCAGATTTCCCGTCTCGAGGCCCAGAACCGACAATTGATAAAGAAACTTTCTTTAGCTCAAGTTAGCCGTTTCTCCGATACTAATGTTATAGCACCTCATCAAATTGCAGAGCAACATGAGACAAATGAAGGAGGTCCTTGTCCAAACAGATGACCGCGACGAAACTCAAGTAAGATCTTTTTCCGAGATGGCTCATCAAGTTTGACAGAGCATTCAGGCGACGGAGCATGCGCATGGCCTTACAAAAAGAGAGGCTGCTGTGCAGACTTCGGACGACTCAGTAAGTCAAACGTTATAATTCTGCTCCTGATACCTGACGAAGACTTAGTCTTTTGACATTTGCGGTAAGATACCTAGCATTTCAGGTATTTGCAATGAAGTGTGTAGCAATTTGATCATCGTATGGCTATGGCACTGAAAATTGCTTGCATACATAGGAAGTGATAGATCATTCATCAGCCCCTGATGTTAGTATAGTCGGAGGATCATTTCTTCATTGAAGTGCTAATCACCTTATTGCAGACACGATTACCTCCAGGCGGCTCAGACCAACCGGATTCTGTGAGTAAGTGTTCCTTGTTTTGACCTTCTGTTGAATTCGCGTCATACGTACAAGGCGAGACCAAACAGTATCCCATATCCAACGGATGCGGTTACTGAGCAAGCTATGCTGTGGTTCCCAGATGCATTTGCATATGTGGATGTCAGTTTGGGTGTCGAGTTCACGGACTTACTCTTGGCTTGGATTGCATTGGAAAGGTCAAGTCAATGGAATACAAATCCTCAGGTGCGACTTCCAACTAGTAATCGCCCCGCATTGTTAGCAAGGTGGGTAGATAAGAAACGATACAACACGAAGGGTAACGAACCCCTCAAAGAGGAATGCGGAATCGACTTCAGCGAGAATGTCAAACAATGGTGGGTTTCGCTGCAGCCAGAATGGAGGAGAACGGCATGCCAGGAGAGCTCGGCGTCGTCAGATTCGAATTCACGACAACAGCAAGATTGGAGCCGCATCGATAAATTCGGCATCAATGGCTGGTACGGCATCATTGTATGTTTGAAGTGGTGGGGAGAAAATCTGCAATATCGAGAAGGAGGGAGCGCCGCGAGAAAAGAATGGGTGGATACTTTGAAGGACGTGTGTAACATGATGAAGGATCTGACAAGATACCGCGTTGCTCAAGTAAATTAGTCAGGTTCTGTACATTCACTGCCTTTCTAGAATCCAAAAAGCAGATGTTTTCTCCTTCGTCGTAACATGTAAAGGAGAATAAGCTTACAATGATATACTTATCGACTGAATGACAGGCAGGGTGTGGTTAGCAGCCAAATAAGTACTGTACTATGAAGACAAGTGGAATTAGAATTAGGGTTAGGGCTTGAATCAAAGGGCGCCTGATGTCAATGAACGCCATGGATTTCCTTTTGTTTTCCTCTGATGATTATTACATCTCCCAGTGGCTCACTGTGCAGTATATATATGACCTTACTTCATTGTTCACCGCTCACAATTTCCTTTCGCAGGTAGACATGTATGAGCTTTTAGCCACTTTGAAAGGTGCCCGAAATGCCGTCATTTCTACTTCATTTTCTCCTCAAGCTAGATTCATCGCGGCCGTTGGTAAGTAGTCCCTGTTATGGTAAACGTTCAACGTCCATTCATTCTTATGCCACAGGATATGGCGGTATATCTGTCTGGGATCTAGAAACATACAAAAACCTGCCAATATCATCAGACAATGTGTACAATCACCGCAATCCTGACAATGTGTATACCGCCTGTGCTTGGCTACACTTTGAACATGCGGATCGTTACCTTCTTATCATAGGATCTCAGAAAGGCACACTCTCGACTTTGAATTGGGATAACGAAACCAAGGTGTGACATACGAATTCCCTCTAGATTCCTTTGTCACCCTCCTTCTGTTTTTAGTCCTTCGAACCTAGTCTTCAAGTCCCACCCGAAGGTTCTCCTCATCAAGTCCTCTCGATCGACGTTTATCAAGCTGAAGTTCCACTTGGGAGGCTCGCTCGTATCGCAGTCGCGACTGCCGACAACCGAGCTACTGTATATTCGCTGTCTCCTTTCGGAGACCTTCAAGAAATTTTTTCCTCTGTCGTCGAAAATTTCTCTCTCGTCGCCGCTAGGTTTTGTAAAAAGAACCGCGATGTCTATGTCTTTGAGCTGAACGGGGGTGGAATGTAAGTTGACTTTTAACCCTTTCTTTTCCACCATCAAGTTTACTTTCACTTCACTTCACAGTTCACTGCTCGATGCTAAGACTGGCAATGTTAAGTCAACTCATAAATATGGCCCAGATCCTATGTGCATTTTAGTTTTTCTGGTTGTCCTTACTGCTCAATAATTCATTTCAGGGGCACTGTTTGTTTGGATGACTCGAGCAAATTCTTCGTGGCATGTACTGGAAAGGACTTCGAAATGTTCCGCCTCGAAAACATTGAGCATGTGCAGACCTTCTCAGGTGAACTACCCATAGTCCTTTTCCCCAAAGTTGCAACGTACGCAGAGGATGGGTCTGTTCTCGTTGTAGGAACTGACCGCGGTCATGCGTCAATCTTCAACGTTAGTGATGGTGACAAAATTCAAGACCTTCCTTATACCACTACTGGTCTTGTTCAATCCGTTGCTGTGAGTATATCATTCCAATCCTTCTTTCAGACTATCTATAACCTCTTCTTGTATGATATATGCAGGCAATTACCGCAAGGGATGGTTTCCTTGTTGCGATTGCGGGGTCGACGCTACATTCCCGTGCTGAAGTTTTGATATTCAAGAAAAGTCATGCTTCATTGGACAAATCTAGGGATAATCAGGCGATGGATCTCTTGGATGCTGTTGCGCCCAGAAGCACGCTTCAGTCCTATTTATTATTGATTATTGGATCATTTCTCGTAATAAATGGTCTCTATTCGCTTGTGCTCATGTGTAATTCATGGGTATGTCTATCCTCAATCTCGTATTTGAATATCTAACCTAATCCAATCCTTAGGCTCACTTCGCGGCTGAGGATACCACAACTTCTGACTTGCCGCCACATATCTGGCAAATTGCAAAATCCTTGCTCGCGCACTAGACTAGTCAAGATATTGAGCCATAAGGACCATGCAATCGAGTGAGATTTTGTGAATTTGAACTTGTTGGATGATTTCTGAGGTTTATTTACACGCAAAATATTGCACAGGCTCCATGATCCGTCACACAAACGAGGAAGATCAATGTGAATATTGCTGGAGAGTGACTCACCCAATTGGCGACGGAAGGGCAATTGCCTCAGGGTGCAACTAAATAACTTTCAGGCTTACTCGTATAATTTGGAGATTCTCGTACCTACAAGATGTGAAAATTTTTGTTGTATGGTTGATTGACCAGAATGTACGAATAGAGGATCAGTTGTGTATGTTTCAAGGTTAAGCCCTTCGACGAAATAGGAAGGAAAGCAATCGACGTTCATGAACGAGTAAATGGTCAATTAACTGTTCTTGTAAGCGAATATAATGATCCAGTGTGCAAGAATAGGGACAGATATGTAGATGTTGATAGTAAGTATATCAGAAGAGATTCGTCTTAATGACTGACGGGAATGGAGTAGACAGAATAGGCATGGGAAGGAAAAGACAGGCTCGGAATGGGATTTGAGCGACCATTGCATTAGCTGACGGCGGGGAGATGTCTTGAGTGAAACAAACGGTCGACAGTTTGTTGCATAGCATAGTCAGGAATGATAGGAAGCATTCTCAAACCGTGCGGAGGCAGAACAAAGAAGATTTATGTGTGTAGTCCCGAGTAATTACATTTTACAGGCCGCTATGAAATTTCCAGACTGGCGTCCGAAGGCAAAGTAGAACCGCGTGCGTGTTTTTTCTGGAATGAGAGGGTCAGTGTTTGGATGACGATAAAATTTTCTTTGGGCGCACATAGGCAGATGGTTTATTTATTTTCCCGCGTGGTGGATTGTGGATATCCTGTAAAATTTCAACGCAAGATCAATGGTCATTAAATATAACCACAGACATGTGGTGGAGAATTTGAGGCGTTTCTGTGGTTGGTCACCAATCGCTGAAGCTGAAGCTGAACATTTGCACCCCGAAGAGTCTTCTTGAGGCCTCCGTGAGGGATGGCACGCTGCGATGGTCGCGAATAGAAAGAAGGACGTGGTTCGATGACCTGGTCGTCAGGGGCAGCTGTCTGCAGATTTTCAGCAGCTTGAAGGCGGATCTGCATTTGTGAAATCTGAATCTCCTTCTGCTGTATCTAGAACCGGTAAATTTTCGTACGAGAAGGCACAGGGGAAGAATCCACCTGATCATTAGCTTGTTGAAGGTTATGTCGATATTCTTTGATTTCTTTAAGGATGTTCACTTGGTTTGCTTCCCGTATTTTCTGGTGGTTTCCACGATCATGAGTATCATTAGAACAGAACAAGAGTTTGAATTGACCTTCTGTTCGTCGTAGCGATTCTCTAATTCGATATAACGGCTCTGACAAATTGGAGTCTTGTTAAGCCAAAACAACGACACGTAACTCACTTTCGAAACTCTCTCTAATCTATCCTCTAGTCGACCCTGTCGAAGCTCGAACAGCTTTGTTCGAAGATTGCCTACTGAGTCCTGTTTCGATGTAGAACGCGTAAGATACAATCAATTACATATAAAGTACGCACATTGAGATCGCGAACCCTTTTTGCGTATCTTTCGTCTTTCTCACGCGCAGACACTTCTAACATTTCGAGCCGGTTTACTTGAGCGCGCAGATCCATCTCGAGGATTCTGCGAGAAGCCTTAGATTGTATCCATTGATTACTTTCCATCAAGAATGAGTAGTCGAATCTCCTGACCTCCGATTCGCTCAGACTGTTCATGCCCTCGTTCAACGCTTTCAGTTCCTTTTCGATTACGTCGAAATCGTGGCATTTGGCCTGTTTGGAGCATTCTGAAAGAAGTGTGCTAAAATGAATGGGAGGACATACCTGGTGCTTTTTTTCGATCACTGCTAATGCGAGAATCTTTGCTTCAAGCGACTGCTGTGCGGCTGCCTTCTCTTTGCTTAAACTTTGTAGTTCTACATCCTTGTCCTAGAGATCATGATTGGCCATTGGAAGGATCATAGACCGGACGACTTATCCGTAGCCTCTTTGAACTGTCACTTTGCAGAGTTTCAAGCAGTGACTGAAGATCTAAATGTCTGCCCCTAAGTTCGTCGAGCTCTTGCTTTGTGGTGGTCAGAGTACTCTTTTGTACCCCTGTTTCGATTCGAAGCCTCTGCATTGATTCACTCAAGGCTGCCTTTTCCTGTTGAGCCTCGCTGAGCTCGGTGCATTTGACCTATGCAAAACGATGTACAAACGTGAATGACGGTCTATATAACCCACGTACCTGAAAAGTTTTCTCGACTGCTTTCAAGGCATGGATTTTTGCTTCTAACGCTTGCTCTACCGCAGCCTTCTCCTCCTCCCTCGTCGCCTTCAGTGCTGCATTCTTTTTCTGAAGTTCGTTTGGTGACAGGAATATCGGAGCAAGTATGAGGGACACACTTCGAATTCCTTCTTTGCTTCTTTCAATGTAAGAATTTTTGCTTCAAGTAACTGGTCTGCTGCTGCCTTCTTCTTGTTTAAGCTCTCTATTTCTATATCCTTGTCCTGGACACAATCAGCGTTTATAAGGATCTTAGGAGGAATGACTTACTCGCATCTTCTTTGAACTGTCATTTTGTGCTGTTTCGAACAGTGATTGAAGGTCTGCATGTCGACTCTGTAGTTCGTCAAGCTCTTGTTTCATGATTTTCAGACCGATTCGAGTCCCGTCCATTGATTTCTCTATGACTGCCTTTTCCTTTTGAACCGTACCAAGCTCAGTGCATTTAGCCTGTGAAAAATCATACAGGAAATTGAATGACAAGTTCTATCACGAACGTACCTCGAACCTTTCCTCGACCGCGCTCGAGGTGATGCTTTTTGTTTCAGGTGTCTGCTGTTCTGCTGTTTTTTCATTTCTTCTTATCTTCAAATGCTTGGTCTGAAAGTCATTTGATATCAGAATGCAAATAACTTGCCTGCAGGTCCTTCGAGTTCGCGTCATGCACTGTCTCAGGCAGAGACAGAAGGTCTGCACAAATTTTCCGAGCTTCCTCGGAGTGTTGTTGAACGGGACGGAGATTCTTCGTGGCCTCTATTTCAATCTTCAGAGTGTCCTTCAATACGATATTTTCTGGCTCCTCTGCGCCAAGCTCGCTGCATTCGACCTATTCAAAGTTCTACCCTTATACACTTATTTTGCACCGCAGATTTAGAACATACCTGGAATTGTTTCTGCGCAGATTTTGATGCAGAAACTTCTGTTTTGAGTGAGTGCTCCAATGTTGCGTTCTCCACCTTCGACGAATTGGGTTTCATAGCCTGGGTCCTTAAAGTCAACGTCTGAGTAAGGATAGTAAAGAGAGTGACCTACCACGCGAGGCTCTTGTGCGGTCTCAAAAACTGGGTGAACGTTTGAGAGGTTTCTTCGTTGTTCGGCAAATCGTTGTTCTAGAGAAACACCTGGAAGTTCTTGCTGGGCACACAACCTCTTTGGTCTCGTGGGTACGGGTTCTGGAGTGCAGCTCGGGGACATACCTCAACTTGATTTTCGGAGTCCTTCAACACCAGAAACTCAGCCGTTTTTTCGGCTACAAATCCCTCTCCTCCTGATGCCTTCATTTTTGCACTCTTGGCCCCGGAATCGATTAAAATTTTGGAGCTGTAATGCTGCATTACCTGTACCTCCTCTGTACTTATGTTTTGTTCCAAACTTGGTGGATATTGCACATGCAACGACGCATGAATGGATTCTCCATCTTTGGCATCGGGAAGATTTTGCAGAGCTTCTCGCCCGGTCTGTAAACCTGGGTCGTTTTTGATTACTGTGGGGATTCCACAGTGTACCTCAAAGTTGTTCGAAGTGGTCTCCTTTGCGTCGGGTGTAAAAGACGCTGTTTCGTTCACCGTGTTGGCATCCGAATTCCTGGTCTAAAGATAGTTGAGGATCTGTACATCACCAATAATGGGCACAATCACTCACCTTCAATGTCTTCTGGTTTGACATCTGTCCCAGGATCGACTTCACACCTTGATTTTCCAGTTCACCAGGTTTTGCATCATATTTGGTCTATTTGTGAATTCTAAGTATCTATAATCGCCATCCATTTCAAGAACGTACCTCCCACTCCGCCTTGGTCAAGAGATTAATTTGATCACAAGAGTTTTCAGCTTGTACTGTTTCAATTGAAGTCGACTGCACGTCTATATGGTTGCTCTGTGGTTGTTCGCAATCTCGTTTTGCAAGTTCATAATCAATTCTATGGGAATCATGAGTGGGCTCTTTCGTAAGAAGTTTGATAACCCCCCTGTCTTGTGCAAGCAGGTTGTACTTCGCCTGTTCAGAGATATCGGTTCGTTCGCTTCCGAATGCCTGATCCGGTACCCTGTTCTCCTCTCTTGACGTGCTGATTTCCATTTTCTTGCCCTACGATGAATTGAGCAGCTAGATTTCCATCAATGGGTGTGCATTATAAAGTGACAAACCTTGACTTCGTGAAGCAAGCTTTCAGCAGAATACGTCTAATTATAAGTACAGTCAGCACAATCAAATCGAGGTAGGATACGTGGAAAACTCGCCTTCTTCAAGAAATTGTCCTTGGGTACTGAGTTATTCTGCTCATTTAGAATGAGGAAGCTTTGTTCGCCGCGGCGACTGTCATTTTCGGTGTGCTCCTTGACCTTGCATTGATGCAGGGATACGACGTCGACAGAGTCGAAGCCCCTCACCTTTGAGCAATCGAGACATGCAAGTTCTTGTAGTGCAGCATCGAGTTCAGCCTGTCTGACTTGTTCTTGAACACGAAGAGATTGTATCATCATCTGCAATTCCGATTGTTCTTTCTGGATCTGTAACAATTCTTGATTCTTCATATCGAACGCGAGCTCCATCTCATTTCGCTGTTGTCGGAGCACTTCTGACTCTTGACATTTAACCTATGTCAAACATAGAATAGGCAGTCTGTCCTGAAAGCGGTTGATCCATACCTCTAATGCTTTCGAACTAGCCCACTCAACGGTTTGAAGGGAATTTTGAAGCGCGTTGTTTGCAACCTTCATTTCCTGCAAGTTGTGCACAAGGGAATTCTCTGCACCCAGCTTCTCACGCTGAAGAACTTCTACTTCCAAGTTTTTCCAGGTTTCGAAATCCTATGTTTAAGTATGAGCAAGCTGTGCAAATCTGAGAACGGACCTCCTACCGTCATCCGAATTGCAACATTTTGAAAATCCAATGACATAGCATGCAGAGCTGCTTCAAGTTCAATCTTCTCCTTTTCAAGTGAAAGGATCCTAGTATTTGCAAGTCTCTCTCTCTCTTCGATCCCTGCCCGTGCCTTTGTAAGCCCGACAGTTCCGGACTCAATATCAGAAACGTAAAGAGCACGTTTAATGGAAACATACGTTTATCAGGGATTCGTACTCCAGAGCCTTGGAATTCCAAGAGCATTGAGCATCATCCTTTTGCTTCGTAAGGGCTTCAATTGATATCGAAAGCTCGGTTTCTCGCTGCAAGTCTATGTCAACTCGGTTTTGGAAGTTTTCTGGCTCGTTCTACCTTCCGTAGCCGATCAAACTCGTCAGCGTGAAGAGTATCAGCAAGCTGAAACGACAGTGAGATCGTGATCGTACCCGATCTACTAGTTCGTGCTCTCACCTTTACCTCGGTTCGAAGTTCTTGATTTTCATGTTGTATGATTTCTATATTTTCTTTCATAGCGTCCATTGATGTCAAAAGCTCGGTTTCTCGCTGTGAGTCTATGTCAACTCGGTTCTGAAAGATTTCTAACTCGTTCTACCTTCCGTAGCCGATCAAACTCGTCAGCGTGAAGAGTATCAGCAAGCTGAAATGACAGTGAGATCGTACCCGACCTACTAGTTCGTACTCTCACCTTTACCGAAGTTCGAAGTTCTTCATTTTCATGTTGAATGATTTTGAGATTTTCTTTCAAAGCGCATTGTAGATTTTCTGCTTCCGTGAGCCTCGCCTTGAACGATGTGACAGATGACTCAAGCTGAGTATTCCTGAGTCGAACTTCTTTAAGCTCCTCCATCTCCCATTTTTGTTTCGCATGATATGAGTCCATCTTGAGCTAAAGACCAATTGAAGACTGAGATAAAGGAAACAACCAGGACACACACCTTTTGAGATTTTGCAGTGGCCTCCTTGACCTTGAACGGAGATGTCAATTGGCAACTTCATCGATATTTCAGCTGTCTACCTTCAAAGCTTTCTCGAGTTCACACTTCTCGAGGTCTAGAATTCTCAGAGCAGTCTCCAGTTCTTTCTTTATGTCACCGTCTTTCTTCGCTGATTGTTCCCATACACGCTGAATGAGCAGCATATGGACATTGATGAGAATAAAGAGTAATCGCACGCACATTTTTCTTTTGGCATACTGATTTTTGCTCAGCAAGTACCAGAATTTGTGCATTTAATGTATCAATCTTTGCCTTGTGAGCCTTCACGCCGTTTTGCAGACTTTGCTTGTCTATCTGAAGAGACGGATAATGTATGAGCACATACATCGACTAACCTTGCTTACCGACAAATTCTGCACGTCTTGCTTCAAAGTCTCAATATTGTGTGTTAGGTTCTGTTTGATGCGGACATCTCTGCTCGCAATAGACTGGGGACAGGGTTAAGCTTATACAGACCGTAAGATAAAAAGTATCCACCTTGGACTTTTCCAGTTCAATGACAAGATTCTTGACGTGAACACTCTCGGCCTGCAAGAACAATCAGAATTGTGACTGCAAGATTGCATCTGTCAGCCTACATTTATGTGCGCATTAAGACATGATATAGTCCCAATCAATGATTTTTCAGTTTTTGAAGCTTTCACCTGGTTTAACTAGGAATTGATGTCAGCGACATTGGACCCGTAACGAAACCGACTTACATGCAAATCCCGATTCTCTTCATCAAGATCGATGGCGTCTTCCGCTAGCTTTACATTTATGCGTTCGCGGGAATCTTTCTGAAGTGCGAGAGATGTGTTCTCTTCGAGTGTCCGGTTCAGTGTTTCTTTAGTATGAAATAACTCTTGGTAAATGTTCTCGTATTCCTAGTGTGCCCAGTCTTTGTAAATAGAAGTCAATGCCTCGTATGTCCAATCACCTTCCAGAGTCCTTCGAATTCACACTTGAAGCATTGTAAATGAGCTAAAAGGGGTTTTGTTGAGTGCTGCTAATGATTAGTCCAACATAATGTGTCAATCACCAACATTCTACGAACCAAAGCGTCTGTAATTATTGATCCCTCAGATTCTTGGGCCGATTTCCAGCGGTTCAAATTTTGAGAAAGGTTCTAGTAGTATCAGAGTAAATGACAGGAACGTGATTAAAGACATAGCACTTACCTCTATCGCTTCCTCCACTTTTCGTCTCTTTTCACCACACAGAGGCTTCACAATTGGTGGCACCTCTGTCGAAACAGCAACTAGTCGGACTTTCTGTTTCAGTGTTATTAGCGGGTGCAAATAGGACGGGGAGGAATAACGTACGATGTGCTCCGATTCAACCAGATTACACTCTTTAGAACGTCTTCTCTTCATCGTTCGAGTTGCAGCGGGGCTTCCACTCATGGAAAGGTGGTTCGAGCAACGAAGAAGATCGCTTCGGTCTATTTGAAGCGAGACAAAGCAGAGGGCAACGTGTTTATTTCTTTGTTCGTAAGTGCCTGACGAATGACCAACGGTGTTACTGAAAGTGGGAGTATGATGTTTCCATGTCCTTTAGCAGTATCAAGCTCGATAACAGTATCCTTGAAAATTTCACTCAATCGCTCAATTACAGATAAGCTTGTGTCTGAATGGTGTTTCTCCAACATGATTTGGATGTTCTTGAATGAAATATGTTGATCAATATGTAACGAGGAACACTGGAGACGACTGTTCGGGGGTGGAAATAGATTACTTACTGCGTATATTGGCTGGACACGGAGGTAGTTGTTTAAAAACACCAGAGCGCCGTATGCCCGCTCATCGAGCGCTAAATTCATGGAAAAAAGAATCATGTGTCATTCAGCACAAATTCTCTATGACATCGACGGCGGGCGATCGTCAGGATGGAATGAATTTTAAAAGATGAGCGAGTTTGCGTCGTACTTGGTGATTTTCTGACAAAACTATCGAACAACATGCCACAACTACGCTATCACGAACAACTGTATCAAGAAGTGACGAATCTAATCATTCAAAGCTCCCACAAGCTTGGTATTGATACTCCTCCTGCTTCGACCTCTGGTCTGAATGACGCGATAATCTCCTGGAAGCCGTGCAGTTGGTTCAGTTTGAGTTTTGTTCTTCAAGCTGTTTAAGTGGCATTTAATGAAGTCGTTGACAACCCAATGTTTACGATATACATTGAGGAATGGATACTTGTGTACTGCCTGAAGAACAGTGTCAAAGAAGAGCTCTCAGTACGAAAACGATGGACTGACCATTTGCTGTATCTGTTTGATATTCATCAAGCTTTGTTCATCAAAAGATTGCGTGACATCGAGTACTCCTTCGACAGTCTCGCCGATGTATTTCTGTGATGAATAGCTTCTCAGTGAAGGGATGATAAACTGGATGAATATCCAAACCTGTACGGATTCAAATTGATCATTTGTCCAATCCAGTTCCATCCGGAGGCTGTAACCGCCTTGACCAGGTTTAGCCATAACTCCGGGTGGTTTGGAAATCTGATTGTCGGTGGGGTCCAATCGATTACCATTGCCTTGCAGGACCGAAGTACCATTCTGTGTCGACAGATCCGCAAATCGTACTGCCCTTGGAGCACTGATTGTGCGACGACCTGACAAAATTGGTATAGTTTCTTCATTATCGCTGGTACATCCAGCGGATTCACAGAAGGACCGAAAGTTGGGATCTGGGGACAACGAACATCTGTGACGAGGAGAAGGTGGCGTTTTATAAGGAACGGTTCTTCGAACCGCTCTAATAGTTCTCGCGGGGGATATTAGGACGCGACGATCCAGGGAAGGAAAGATGTTTGGGATAAGTAACTCAGTGTGGGCGTAGGCATGCTGGTGAATATGTTGGGTGGCACTGCGTATAGGGTCCATGATGGAAGTGCAAAGGAAAGATATTCTTTGTGAACTGGAATTTTAAGTCTTACATGTAAAACAACGAGCCTTTGTCACAGGTGCTAAGTTTTCGGAAGATTTTCAGAAGGATACAGGTACGTACCAAGTCAGCAGCGAGTTGAAGCAACAGAGTGTGTAATCAGAATCCCGCAAGAGTTTTCTGTGTTGCCTCCATACTCCTCCTCATCGATTAGGCTTGAACAGAGATATTAAAAACAATCTGGCGAACAACTGAACAGGATCATCGCATAGGTCATGAGATCAAGTATGTTATGTAAGCTGACTCGCGTCCAAATTCCTGCGACGCTGCAGACGTGTTTGAGGAACCAGAGGATATTTGTTCTCATATCTTTTCTGCTCTGACTGTACAATTTGTCTGACTCTACAGTTTGTTTTCTGATAGATACATAGCAAGAATACGTAGGATATTCTACTTTGCATTTGAACTTACTAAGAAACGCTGAAGTGGTTCAGATAATCTGAAAGTTTCTCGCCGTCCGTACCATCCAAAGGCGGGGTCCCAAATGGATTGAGCCTAAGTTAGAACAACTGGATGGCATTTCAATTTCTAAGTAACATAAGAATGTCAAGTACGAGTAGGTCCTCGCGTCGAATTAATACTAGACAGGTGACGGTGGTTGGTGGTCGAAATTGATCTTCACCGAGCTGTTGGTCGATGTTCAATGGTAATTGTAGTCCACGTAGAAGTTTCGGCCTCTACAACATCTGACAAAGAGACGCTTGCACTGGTGGCAAAGGGGATTGTCAGAGAGGTCGGTCGATATTTTATGTTTTGTTTAGGAAGCGGAGTGAACTGGGGCGAAGCAGGTTTTGTCGTCAGGTCATACTTCAAAGCTACTGCCTCGAAGATTTGTTCAGGGATAGAGCCTACAGCGTGACCAATAACTTCAGGAATTTGACGGTCCATTGCCGTTGAGTAGACCTGGACACAATAATCGTTACAAAAAACGGTAGACCCAAAATGCAAAACAGCGCACCCATGTAGTGCACACCAACACAGTTGAAAGGAGACCATGGAACAGCAAATATAACCCAACGGCCATGAATAAATAGTAACGAATGGATCGTCCCGGAGAAGGAAGGTTTGTCGCAGTGTTTTCAGGCTTGTCCAATGAAGCATGACTTTTCTTGAATATCAAAACTTCAGCACGGGAATGTAGCGTCGACCCCGCAATCGCAACAAGGAAACCATCCCTTGCGGTAATTGCCTGCATATATCACACAAGAAGAGGTTATAGATAGTCTGAAAGAAGGATTGGAATGATATACTCACAGCAACGGATTGAACAAGACCAGTAGTGGTATAAGGAAGGTCTTGAATTTTGTCACCATCACTAACGTTGAAGATTGACGCATGACCGCGGTCAGTTCCTACAACGAGAACAGACCCATCCTCTGCGTACGTTGCAACTTTGGGGAAAAGGACTATGGGTAGTTCACCTGAGAAGGTCTGCACATGCTCAATGTTTTCGAGGCGGAACATTTCGAAGTCCTTTCCAGTACATGCCACGAAGAATTTGCTCGAGTCATCCAAACAAACAGTGCCCCTGAAATGAATTATTGAGCAGTAAGGACAACCAGAAAAACTAAAATGCACATAGGATCTGGGCCATATTTATGAGTTGACTTAACATTGCCAGTCTTAGCATCGAGCAGTGAACTGTGAAGTGAAGTGAAAGTAAACTTGATGGTGGAAAAGAAAGGGTTAAAAGTCAACTTACATTCCACCCCCGTTCAGCTCAAAGACATAGACATCGCGGTTCTTTTTACAAAACCTAGCGGCGACGAGAGAGAAATTTTCGACGACAGAGGAAAAAATTTCTTGAAGGTCTC
This sequence comes from Lentinula edodes, assembly GCF_021015755.1. Classification (NCBI taxonomy): domain Eukaryota; kingdom Fungi; phylum Basidiomycota; class Agaricomycetes; order Agaricales; family Omphalotaceae; genus Lentinula; species Lentinula edodes. The sequence goes on from NW_025764337.1 coordinate 88,653, forward strand.
CGAAAGGAGACAGCGAATATACAGTAGCTCGGTTGTCGGCAGTCGCGACTGCGATACGAGCGAGCCTCCCAAGTGGAACTTCAGCTTGATAAATGTCGATCGAGAGGACTTGATGAGGAGAACCTTCGTGGGACTTGAAGACTAGGTTCGAAGGACTAAAAACAGAAGGAGGGTGACAAAGGAATCTAGAGGGAATTCGTATGTCACACCTTGGTTTCGTTATCCCAATTCAAAGTCGAGAGTGTGCCTTTCTGAGATCCTATGATAAGAACGTAACAATCCGCCTGTTCAAAGTGTAGCCAAGCACAGGCAGTATACACATTGTCGGGATTGCGGTGATTGTACACATTGTCTGATGATATTGGCAGGTTTTTGTATGTTTCTAGATCCCAGACAGATATACCGCCATATCCTGTGGCATAAGAATGAATGGACGTTGAACGTTTACCATAACAGGGACTACTTACCAATGGCCGCGATGAATCTAGCTTGAGGAGAAAATGAAGTAGAAATGACGGCGTTTCGGGCACCTTTCAAAGTGGCTAAAAGCTCATACATGTCTACCTGCGAAAGGAAATTGTGAGCGGTGAACAATGAATTAAGGTCATATATATACTGCACAGTGAGCCACTGGGAGATGTAATAATCATCAGAGGAAAACAAAAGGAAATCCATGGCGTTCATTGACATCAGGCGCCCTTTGATTCAAGCCCTAACCCTAATTCAACTTGTTTCTGCTGGAACCTTGCTGAGCAACAGTCATCGAGTATGGGCAGCCGAAGGAGGTAACGGAGGGAAATTCATGAAAGTTATTATCATTGGGGACTAGGATACCATACAAAACGTTGAAAACTTCAGTAATAGTAGAGGAAATCTTTCATATTACGCAGCCTATCCATGATCAGGTGAGGAATCATCTAGTAGAGCCGATCGAATGACTGGATAAATGACAAGCAATTGTTTGCTTGGTTGGTGGGACCAGGGAGCGACAATGCCGAGGAAGGTGTCGTGTGCTGTTAAGATCATGCAACCCGTGTAACCGTGCCAGAGGTCACAGAGTATCTAAGTGCGGAATACGAATGGGACAGTAGTGAAGTTATTAACAACACCGCCGTTACGCCGTTAGTCCCCGGAGAGCGAGAGTAGAGAGAGAGGAGCTAAGTAGCAGCCAGGTCGGAGCGGCGGTATCGCCGATGACGAGGAGCGGACCAGAGAACGTTAAAGTCCTAAGGTCGAGGAGAACGTACTTCGAGGCGTTGAGCCTGAAGACTTAGAGGAGAGTTAAGTTGAGAAGGGAGATCTAAGTTGATAATTAAACTGAGGAACTACAGTAGCGTACAGGCAGTATTTATATCTACGGAACGGCGCATCGGTGCGGAGCGCCAGACTAACTACTAGGAGCTGTACGAGTAGTACCTGCAGGGTAGAGTAAAAGACAATAAGAAGGGACTAGAACGAAAGGGTATGTGTAGCGAGAAAGAACAATAAGAGTGAGATTACAATAACGAGTGGATCTTCGGAGTACCGAGCGGCGGAATGGAGGCCCGCGGCATGGACTTGACAGTATCCCCCTCTTAGGCTTGAGCCCTCGAAAGCCATTAATACCGGTAGTTGATTGGTCAACAAGGAAAAATTTTAAAGGCCGTCAGCATCGGGAATTTGGCCCGTCAGTCAGCAGGAAAATTTTCAAAAGCCGTTGGTACCGGGGATTATCGTTAGTCATCCAAGAAAATTTTCGGTACACCGTAAACCGAGTACAACTCGAAGAAAATTTCTTGCTGGTCCGTGCGTAGTTTTGACCCTATAAAAAAGGGCCAGGTTTTGCCGCTATGGCCAAGTTCCCAAAACTCCAAGTACACATGTCCTCTAGTCGCACCACCACCCGAACCACCACTACCGTCGGCTCGATTTCGGTCACCGGCGCCCATCCAACTTCGCCCCCGGCCCCAACTCGCCCTTCAACGCCGGATCCTTCTGACGAGGAACGGGAGCTCGAGCTCCAATTGCAACTCACCAGGGAGAAGAACCGGAAGAGGAAGGAGGAAAAAAGGAAGGCGGAGGAAGAAGCTAGACAGAAAGCAGAGGAGGAGAGGCAGAGGCAAGAGGTCGCCGAGCGGGCCGCTAATGCCAGAAGATTGGAGGAAGAGGCAGCGGAGAAGAGAAGGAGGATTGCGGCAGCCGCGGCAGCGCGAAACCGCCGGGGCCCTTCCCCAGGGGAAGCATCTACTTCCGCTCGTCGAGTGGAAGTAGAAGTTCCTCGGGTGGTTAGGAAAGCCAAGGGCAAACAGAGGATGGAGGTGAGTGATTTCTGCCATATCCTCACCGACTTACTAACTCTAAGTTTTTTAGGCTAGCGGCGGAGATCCGGACGATGGCGGAGATGATGACGATGAAGACGACGATGAGCGAGTTCCCTGCGAACGATGCAGGAACAAGAAGATCCCTTGCCGGATGCAGGCTGGCAAGAGGAGTTCAATTATTTGTAAACCCTGTCACGACGCTAAGGTCAGATGCTCGTACTCCGGGCGGCCTTCGACGGTGAAGCGAGAGGGGGGAGGACAACCGATCGGCGAGCGCCTGGCGATCTTGGAGAGCCAGATGGCTCAGCTGCTGGCAGACAACCGGCAGCTTCGAGAGGGCCAGTTGAAGGACAACACCTACAACCGCCATATCAACCGCAAGTTGGACTGGTTGATGACGGACGCCGCGAGAAGGAGGAAAACGCCACCGGAGATGCCGGAACCAGGACCTTCGCGGCTGCCGAAGAAGAGGAGAAGGGTCGTGGATAGTGAGGAGGAAGAAGAGGATAGGAGGATGGGAGAAGAAGAGGATGGAGAAGGAGAGGAGGAGGTAGAGGAAGAGGGAGAACCGGCGCCGAAGAAGGCCCGGTCGGAGAAAGGGAAGGAGAGAGCGGAGTAGAGTAACATCGGACATCGAACATCGGCCTTCGGCCATCTTCTTGTACTCTTCTTGTTGCCCTGCCTTCGTTATATAATTTTGTTTTTTGGACTTTGTATATAAAAAAAATGTTAACTCGATTTTGAAATCGGAAAGCGAATGGGCCGCGAAGCGGCGTAAGAAGTAATTAGTACGAAGTGTAATTAGTCTAAGTGTGAAAGAAATATAAGTGAAATAGTAGATAGAAGGAGAATGTAAGCAATTAAGAGGAAGAGATAAACACTCAATTTGCTATCATCGTGTTTACCCTCTAAACGCACAAAGTAAACTTCGGCGGAGCGCGGCGGAAAACGGGGGAAAGGAATAAAATGATTTTGTGTGATCAAGGTCCAGGTTTCAGAGGGTATCGAGCGTGGAATGCGGGTACCAGTTCATCAGCATGTAATTCATCAGCAGCAACCCAAGAGAATTCATCGTCGGTACCTTCATAACCGGCCCACCGAATATAGTAACGTAGAGGACAACGTTTATACCTTCTGTCCAGCTTGGAGTCCAGAATTTCGGCAACGTTGTACTCCTCTTCACCGTCAACTTCGATTGGAGGTGGAGGAGATTGAGTACGATTCGGGAAAGGATTCGGCGTAACCGGCTCCAGCTGTGAGACGTGGAAAACCGGATGAATGCGGCGAAGATAGTCCGGGAGCTTGAGCTCGTAAGATAAAGTACCAGGTCGACTGATGACCTTGAAAGGACCAAGATATTTTTCTGAGAATTTTTCAGTAGGACGAGTAGAGCGAATGTGCTTAGCAAGAACAAATACTTCGGAGCCGATCGGGAACTCCGGGTGCGAGATTCTTTTCCTGTCAGCTTGTTCCTTATAACGAGATTGGGCTAAAAGGATTTCCTCTCGAAGGAAAACGTGGAGTTCATTGAGGTTAACGACGAAGTCTCTAGCTAGGTCAGACTTCATATCGACCTCGGGCCGAACGGTGATATTTGGATGGTATCCTTTGTTAGCGAAGAATGGAGTAATACCTGTGGAAGCATTGGGAGCGTTGTTATAAGCGAATTCGGCGATCGGGAGTAAAGGCGACCAGTCATCTTGTTGGTAAGAGCAGTAGATCCTGATGTACTGTTCGAGAGTCTGATTGACACGCTCGGTCTGCCCATCGGCTTCCGGATGATATCCAGAGGTATAGTGAAGTTCCATGGAGAGCGCTTTACCGAGAGCCCGGAAGAACGCCGAAACAAATTCGGAACCACGATCGGAAGTAACATGATTAGGAACACCATGCTTAGAGAAGACATGAATAACAAAAAGCTCAGCTAGTTGTTCGGAAGTAATGGTGTCGTGAGTTGGAATAAATATAGCCTGTTTGGAAGATCGATCCACGACGACGAGGATAGCGGTGTAACCATTCGACATTGGCAGTTGCTCAATGAAGTCCATGGAAATGGAATCCCATGGTCGGACCGGAACCGGTAAAGGTTTCAACAAGCCGTAAGGCCGGTGACGGCGGGGCTTATTGCGACCACAGATAGTGCAGGAGGTAACGTAGTCACGAACAAAGTCTCTGACCTTGGGCCAGGTGTATTGACGACGTACAGCTTCGAGAGTGCGGTTCTGGCCGAAATGGCCGGAAAGTGGATGATCATGGAAGTAGCGGAGGACTTGAAGGCGAAGATCGCCGTGATTAGGGACATAAATACGGTCGTCAAGGCGTAGTAGCTTGTCACTACCTAAGCTCCAACGTTCATTGGAAGGATCTTTTGCAAGTTCCAAACCAGCAACGGAGCTCGGATCGGCGGGAAGGGCGAGAATGATAGCTTGGTGTAGGGCTTCGATATCCATGATAATCGAGGCTCGTAAGGCTGGGCCTTCCAGGAAGGTAGCTCGAAGAGACGCAGTGAGTTGTTCGTTAGTAAAGATAGGACGAAAGTTATGAGGGTTCACTTGGGCGTAGCCGATATCCCCCTCTTTAGGGTAGACGTCCCAGCGTCTAGTTATCGAGTCGGGTTTCTCGCCGAGTTTCCCCGGCCGGAAGCGAATGACCATATTAAATTGATGTAAAAATTCTGACCATCGGACCTGTCGGCGGGTGAGAACCTTGGTAGTAGAGAAATACTCAAGATTTTTGTGATCGGTGACGACATCCACCGGATCACCCGAACCTTCCAGATAATGACGCCAAGCTTTAAAGGCCTCGAAGATGGCCAGTAGCTCTTTGTCGTGGGTATCGTAGTTGAGTTCTGCCGCATGAAGCGTTCTGGAAAGGAAGGCTAGAGGATGAATTTCACCGTCAGCATATTGGATGGAAAGAATAGCCGCAATGGCGTAATCGGAAGCGTCGGTCTCCACGATAAGTGGGCGATTCGGCTCCCAATGGGCCAGTATTGGCGCAGAAGTGAAAGCGATTTTCAGATTTTCGAAGGCCTCTTGACAGCTGCTGTCCCAGATCCAGGACGCGCCTTTTCGGGTAAGCCGAGTCATCGGCACAACGATATCACTGTAATTATAAATAAAACGACGATAGAAGTTTGCAAAACCCAGGAAGGACTGAATGTCCTTAACCTTCCTCGGAACCGGCCACTCTAGAACGGTCTGAACTTTCTCCTTGGACATAGTCAATCCGTCGGGAGAAAGAATGTAACCCAAATACTCAACAGTATCCATATTGAATTCGCACTTCTCGGGGTTGGCGTAAAGCCGATGTTTCCGTAACCGCCGAAGGACTTCCTTAACGTGTTCTCGGTGTTCTTCTGGCGTATCAGAGTAGATCAGAATATCGTCAAGATAGACGATGACACAGACATCGAGCATGTCAGAGAAGATGTCATTAACAAACCGCTGGAAAGCCGCAGGGGCGTTCGTAAGGCCGAACGGCATAACCTTCCATTCGTAGGAGCCGTAGCGGGTCCGAAATGTGGTCTTCCATTCATCACCTTCAGCGATTCTGACTAGATGATAAGCGTGAGCGAGATCCAATTTGGTGTATATTTTAGCTCTTTTCGGAGCGTCGAGAAGATCTGAAATGAGTGGGAGTGGGTAGCGATCCTTTTTGGTGATACGATTGAGTCCACGGAAATCGACGCAAAGGCGAAGCTTGCCGTCTTTCTTCGGGACAAAAAGGACCGGAGCGCCGTGAGGAGATGATGATGGGGTGATGGCACCAGTAGCCAGCTGTTTGTCAATAAAGTCTTTAAGGGCGACTAACTCCTTTTCAGACAAAGGATAAATACGGCCGAGAGGCGGCAAAGCGCCTTCTTCCAAGTCAATCTTCAGGTCGTAAGGTCTATGTTCAGGAAGTGAATCTGCAGCAATCTCGTCGAAGACGTCTGCAAACTCCGCGTACTCTTCTGGGATAGAAGGATGGAGTGGAGGGACAGTAGGAGTGGCGGAAGAGCGGTCGGCGGCGCGGGCCGCGACCTCTGAATGGATAGCACGAAGTAGAATCGGTTCCATACCAGCGTCCTTGCAAGCCCTGTTAAAGACTGCAGCACTGACGAGTGCAATGTCGACCTCGGGAGTTTCCAGTTGAGCAGCGAATTGAGAGACCGTAGGGTAAGAATAGATGGGTTCAAAGGGAAATTTGGACGAAAGGGGCTTGGCCCGTAAAGTCCGAGAGCGGGAGCGAGAGCGAGAGCGAAGTGAGTCCCCAGGAGGGGTCTCCAGAATTGTCGGTGAAACCGACGGCGAAAGTTCCGGTAGCGGAACAGCGACCTTTGCAACAACGGGGTTGATAGCAGAAGGTACAGACGTCTGTGGAGAATCAAAATGTGAAGTGTTACGGAACGTAATGTTTCGAGATGCCCAGTCAATCAACGGATTGTAGCGGGATAAGAAACTGTAACCTAGTACTGCTTTACAAGATGAATCTAAATGTGTAACATAAAAGGGTAAGAGAAGCAGCTCGCCGGAAGGGAACCGAACGGCGATATTCGCCATATCGGTAATGGGTTTAGAAGATAATGAACCATCAAAGAGACGAAGATTAACAGGAGAGATTTTGGTCGTAGGAATAGAATTTTGTGAAACATAACGAGTATCAATGAAAGAGTCAGTAGAACCAGAATCAACAAGAGTAGGAAATTTGAGAAGGGCAGAGATAGGTTCGGCCGGCGCGGCCGAATCGGACAAAGGAAATTCAGTAGTCAATGATATTACAAGAGATCGTTCAATGGAAGAAAGAGCGGACGCGTTGAGATATAACTCCCCAGGTGAGGTACGAACCTGATCAACGCAGCTCCCGTTTCGTACCGGGGAACAAGAGCTGCAGATTAGTTTTCCGAATCCTCTTCAACAACCTCAATGGTTGCTTCGGGGTTTTCTTCAACCTCGGCAGCGCGGCCCTTCGATTCCCGGGCCTTTCGCTTGTTACAGTCAGCAATCTGATGCTTACCACCGCAGAAGAGACAAAGGTTGTTCTTCATCCTTCTTTCCCGTTCGGAGGGAAGTACTTTACCATCTGCTCCTAGATGGTTGAACGCGGGGCGCTGACCGCCGGATTGGCCGGAATTCGCAGAATTCTGGGGCTTACTATTGTTGTTAGGCTTACCACCAGAGAAGGGTTTAGGTTTCGGCGTGAACGGCGCCGAAGAGCCTGAAGGCTGAGAATTGTTTTGCTGGTTAGTAGAACCAGTCTTGAAGTCCGAGGAACCCTTCTTCGGGTTCCGAGCAATAAATGGCTTACCAGCCTCACGCTTCTTAGTTTCTTCGCGCTTCCAGTAACGGTTGTCAATGCGAAGAACTTCTAGACGATAAGCGGCGAGCGTCGCCGGTTCGGGCAACCGCGCCATTTCGTCCTTGATGCGTTCGGCCAAGCCTCGTCCATAAGCCCATTTGAGGGCGGCAGAATCCCAGTTGGTGCTAGCAGCCAGGGTGTTGAACCGAATGTTGTATTTCCGGATGTTCTCGGTTTCCTTCATCTTAAGGTTACCGAGGGCGTCCTCGGCCTCGCCTTGGGCATCATAAACGCCGAAATTGTCCTGTAACTCCTTTACAAGGGCCGTAAAGGACGACGTCCAGGCCGGCAGCGAGTCGAGGTCCGGATCGAGGATGTCAGGGACAAACCATTCTTTGGCTGACCCACTGAGATAGGAAAGAGTATAATTCACCTTCCGTTGGTCGGTGAAATACTTTGGACGGTCATTGAAGACCAGGGCGAGATTGACGAAGAACGTCTTGAGTTTTCGGGGATCCGAACCGTCGAATACCTCGGGTTCCTTGACCTTGCTCTTAGATTCAGAGCTGTCAGAGGGACGGCCGAGTGCGGCGAGAACGGTACCGAGGGTTTCAATGGAACCCTTGAATCCCGAGAGAAGATCCAACATAGCTCGTTGCTCGTTGGGGATGTCAGGAGAATTAGGAGAACGAGGACCACCAGGTCCGCCGGGACCGCCGGGACCGTCAGGCCCACTGGGGTCACCAGGCTCACCACGCGGTAAACCGCCGGACTCGTCATCCAGATCGTCATTGTTGTTGTCGGCACCCGGATCGTCGGGGTCGACAGGAGGGTCTTGATCATCGTGATCACCAGTATCCAAATCGAAATGAGGAGGGGGGTCACGAGGAGATTCAGAAACAGCTCGACGTTGGGGTTGTTTTCCCGTACGGCGGGCTATGGCTTGGAGAATTGGAGAATCAATTCGAGCAGTTGACCGGCCCCGAGCCGGAGCGACCACGGGGGGTTGTCCACGGCGAGGGGTCAAGACTTGGACAGGTTGTCCGTCACCGGTGTACAAAGTGCTGTACTCAAATTGCTGATCTTCTTCCATGGCTTCAGGAAGAGTTGACGTAGTAGGAACTGTGGCTGGACCGAAACCGCGATTACGGCGACGTGGTTGACCGATGGCAGAGATAGAGTCGGAGAATGGGGCAAATGATTGAGCTGTGGTGAAGAAAGTGTTTTCTTCGGAATTAGCTCTGGATTGAGCTCGAGTTTTCGGAGGCATAAAAAATGATATGTCAGTACGACGTTACGGATTGAGTTTAATTATACTGTTAAGATCATGCAACCCGTGTAACCGTGCCAGAGGTCACAGAGTATCTAAGTGCGGAATACGAATGGGACAGTAGTGAAGTTATTAACAACACCGCCGTTACGCCGTTAGTCCCCGGAGAGCGAGAGTAGAGAGAGAGGAGCTAAGTAGCAGCCAGGTCGGAGCGGCGGTATCGCCGATGACGAGGAGCGGACCAGAGAACGTTAAAGTCCTAAGGTCGAGGAGAACGTACTTCGAGGCGTTGAGCCTGAAGACTTAGAGGAGAGTTAAGTTGAGAAGGGAGATCTAAGTTGATAATTAAACTGAGGAACTACAGTAGCGTACAGGCAGTATTTATATCTACGGAACGGCGCATCGGTGCGGAGCGCCAGACTAACTACTAGGAGCTGTACGAGTAGTACCTGCAGGGTAGAGTAAAAGACAATAAGAAGGGACTAGAACGAAAGGGTATGTGTAGCGAGAAAGAACAATAAGAGTGAGATTACAATAACGAGTGGATCTTCGGAGTACCGAGCGGCGGAATGGAGGCCCGCGGCATGGACTTGACATGTGCTTCGGGTATGTAGGTCTCCGTGATGGGGTCTACCATCAATTTCCAAGGATATGCAGTTATGTCAAGCTCGATCAGGATACGCGTTGGCTTGAGACGTTCATTACAACGGCAGTTTCGTGACCGCGATTGCTTTTGATATCCAGGATCGCCCTGCAAAGGAAGTACATCCTTTCCGGTTCATGTCCCAGTCCTTTCCCAATCTGAGAGGAAGTGCTAAAGATTTTGCGACAAGCTCAGATGATTACTCTGAAAATAGACCGCTCATACCTGATTGTTGGGCCCTAAACGATCGACAAAGTCCTGCGAACCAATCCAACCTTTGGCAGACTTTTGAGCAATAACTCGCAGATCGACAGCCGCCACAAAGTTGAGACGTCGAGGTGATGCGGGGGCACTATTTACCTGCTGTCAAAAGCGAATCGGGAGGGATTATCATGTACTCGCGGTTTACAAATCCTTGATTGAACGTCGCAAAAGCCACAAGGTGACGGTGATTGTACACCGTGATGTTGATTTTCGAGATTCAAACTAGCCAGTGATGTGAGCATTGCATGCTAAATCTTGAGAGATTCGTAAGATTCTCATCTTTCTCTCAGCTCCCCTCCTAGAAGATCGGGACTGGTCAAAGAATGGAATATACAGAGAGAGATTCTTGTGTGCTGGCGGCGGAGACTGTAGCAAATACGCCGGCATCAGGATATCCGTTGATATATTCCTTCCGCCAAAAGAGTCTTTCGCCACGGAGCTGGGACTCATAGCGATCACAGGCTAGTTGCAGCTGCGGTTATCGATGTACTTGGGTAGGTTAGAGTCCAAGTTGAGCCAGGCGTAAGGAGAATACCATGGCCGTTGGCTCGTCCTATCATTGAAAAGGCAAAAAGTAATTCGGGCTTCGTATACGTGTTAGGATTTGGAGTTACGAGTAAAGTCGGGTAGAGACATAAAATTTGAGACACAGATTCCGAAGTGCCTAAGTTTGTCAGACAGGTAGGTGAATGCAGTCAGTCAGATGTCGGCCTATAATACCTCTTACATATTGATTCTGGGCGGAAACGCTTTGAAGAGGTCGTTCTTGGGCAGGTCGTGAGAAATTAGAATGCACACTCACAATTTCAGAGCGGGCCGGTGAACGGAACCTGCACAACCTTATATATAAGTATGTCGCGCTCGTCTGGAAAACTGGTATTGACGATGCAGAAAATACAGCAACTTACTTTCTCCTTTAAACCTCCATGTCCACCCCCATTCCTGCACGCTCGGAATCATCGGCGTCTAGTCGAGTCTTATCTCGCTCGTCACGGCAAAGACTCCTGCCGATGAAGGAATCAAGTTTTTTCAGTCGCCATTAGTCCCAGGAGAGGCTCCTTTGTGCGTCTGTGAGCATCGTCTCGATATCGATGGCGATTCTCATAAAGATCGTTCGGTAAGTTTGCTTCAGACGCGTCGCCTATACATATTGATGGCAACTGACGGTTGTTTGAATGAAGTACATTCGACTTCCTCCGGCTTATGTTCTATACATCCTTCGGGTATCCATTCACGCTAGAATTCCTGCCTACATGAACAGTGTATTCAAGACAGATTTCCCTCTTGATGGCGGGAAATTCAACCGCGCGCGCTTCACAGTGCCTGACAAGACCGTGCCTACAGGTCAATAGCTATAGAGGTCCTGAGGCCGGATATGGCCCGGGAATGGCCCGGGATAATTCCGAGGTCCGGAACTGAGTATTGGCCTGTAGTACACACTGGGAGTGGGACGTCGGTGAAGCTATTAGCAACACCCTTCACACACTGTTGGTGTCCCCGGGAATTATGGCAAGAGTGCAAGATTGGGATGAGCAGCCTAAATGGGGTTCCTGATGATCCGGGAGTCCGGAAGCAAAGGGTAAAGAAGATATTAAAGACTGGGATAAGATGGTACACTTGATTTCAAGCTTGACTACAACGTACAAAGTATTCTAGTTTATATACATCCCAAATACAGTAGTCATAAGACCTCGATGAAAGCTCGGAATAATAAATAAGTCACAAGGTAATTATTCCGAAGTCCGGCCGCTCTGGGCCGGGCCGGGAAGCGTATGGGGTGAATTGCATGCATATGACAGTATCCCCCCGTTAGGCCTGAGCCCACGAAGGCCTCTGTGAATATGTGTGCAGTGAAATAGTAAAGTATAGTAAAGCAAAGGGATTGGATTAGATCCAGTAGTGAAGAATAAATTAAAAGTGGAAGTTTCAGAGAAACTGGAATCCCCCAAGTACGCTTGAGCCCTCGAAAGCCATGAATCAAGAGCCGAAGTTGGAGTAAATGGTGATGTAGGAGGATAGGGTAATGGAGTAGGGAAAATTTCGGAATAAAATCCGAGCCGAGGGGCGGGATTGGGCCGGAAAAATCGTCGGAAACTGCGGAAAAGTCCGGCATACCAATCAACACAAAGTGCTGCCAAAAATGATAACCTGAGCTGATATCCACACAAGAGCGATGCCTAAAAAGGCCGAAATTGACACAAAGTGTCCAGAATGATGGTAGAACCATCCCGAGACCGGAAGTTCCAAGGGAAGCAAAGCCGGAAAGCGCTATAAGGATAATCATAAAAAATGAGTTGGAAAAAAGTGTTTCAGTCTACCCGGCAGATCAACGGATCTAAGTGGGAGTAGAAACTGTATCCTAACAAATAATCAATGAAATCCTACTAAACAGAGGAGCAGCTTGTGGGTGAAGCAAAGGAATCAACATAAATAGAAATGATAACAGATAAGTGAATGGAAGTGCTAATGAGCAAGCTTGAGATAATGTCAATAAAATGACGGGAAAATCGGAGCAAGGTCGGAAACATGGAATGGAATAATTAGTAATCAATAATAAGCAAAAACATCGGCCAAATCGGGCCGGAATGAAGCAATAATAGTCATTACAATGAAACATTACCTGAATATTCAAAAACTCGAAACAGAAGTGGAACATATGGAAAAAAAGCGGTCCGAAGCTTAGAAACAAAGTAAATTATACTGTCAACAAAAATTGATCATGGAAAGGTGCAAAATCTCGGGCCGAAATTCGGAAAAAGCGGAAATGCGTTCTAGCATAAAGAAAATGAATAATTGGAATAGTAATGGCAAAAAATCGGGCCGAAATTCGGAAATGAAGTAAATCATAATGTCAAACAATCAATAATCATGAAAGGCATAAAAATCGGGCCGAAGTTCGGAAAGAAAGGAATTTGTAAGGTCAACAAGTGAAAATCATGAAAGGAAAGGAAAACTCGGTCTAAGACTCGGGAATGGTCGGAAAATTCGGAATTAAAATGTAGAAAAAATTAGGAATTACTCGGAACCATCATCGGAGCCCGGAACATCCGATTCAGAGTTATCTGCATCATAGTTCTGTCCTGTACGGGCCTGCAGTTTGAGACAATCTACCTTCATATGTTCTCCTCCACAATAAAAGCACAACCCGAGCACCCTGCGCCTTTCCCTCTCGGAGTCCAAAAGCCTGCCATCGGGTCCGAGGTGAGGATGACCAGATCTGTCATCACCGGGCCGGAGTTCCGGCGCTTCGGAGTTATCAGAGGCAAACGAGTGGAAAGACTCAACCGAGTCTGAGGCTGAGGATGAAGGATAGGAATGTAGGTAACGGAGATCATAAGGGCCGGGGTGATCCGAGTTGAAGTCAGAGGATTCATGAAGATAATCATAATCAAATGGGCCAGGAAATTCCGAGTCATAACTTGACTGGTCAGGATTGGAAATAGTACCGGACTGAACTGATTCTTGTTCAGAATTGTGGTCAGATGGGCTAGATTGGTCCGACAAATCCGAAGTTTCCAGGTCCGGGCCGACCGGATCAGGTAACGATAAGGCATACTCGAGGAAGGATTCAGGATCAGAGCCAAAAGACATAATGGAGGGGTATTTAGGTGAAGTAACAGTGTAATGAAGTGTAAGCTTGAAATACTGACAAGACCGTGCCTACAGGTCAATAGCTATAGAGGTCCTGAGGCCGGATCTGGCCCGGGAATGGCCCGGGATAATTCCGAGGTCCGGAACTGAGTATTGGCCTGTAGTACACACTGGGAGTGGGACGTCGGTGAAGCTATTAGCAACACCCTTCACACACTGTTGGTGTCCCCGGGAATTATGGCAAGAGTGCAAGATTGGGATGAGCAGCCTAAATGGGGTTCCTGATGATCCGGGAGTCCGGGAGCAAAGGGTAAAGGAGATATTAAAGAGTGGGATAAGGTGGTACACTTGATTTCAAGCTTGACTACAACGTACAAAGTATTCTAGTTTATATACATCCCAAATACAGTAGTCATAAGACCTCGATGAAAGCTCGGAATAATAAATAAGTCACAAGGTAATTATTCCGAAGTCCGGCCGCTCCGGGCCGGGCCGGGAAGCGTATGGGGTGAATTGCATGCATATGACAGTGCCCAAGTACGTGAACTATTCTGTATTTTGCGCATATATTCTTACTCACCATATCCCCAGACTTCCATCTGACTTTCCGAAACCAATCCAAATCAACCTACCCATTTCTCATGCTGGCGCGTTTGTGTTTGGGTTGAATATGGCGAGTTGCCCAGCCAGCGTCTTATTAAAGGGCGTGAAGGCTATCTCAACGTTGACCCTGTACTTCGCATCAAAGCTCGTTCGCCGATTCTGTCCTCTGGACCAGCTCTGGACTATTTCCTCTTCCTCCCTCGTCCGGTGCCATTCTTCAGAAAGATACTGTCAATCTTCCACTAGATGGACTCTCGATCTTGACTGTTGTGTCGAAATGGATAGGTCCAATGCCCGAGTGGAAGAATCACCTCGCTGAGGCCAAAGATCGCGGGTACACCATGTTGCACTATACCCCCTTGCAAGAACGTGGGGAAAGCGACAGCGCTTACTCGATTCGTGATCAACTCAAATATGACCCCAGCACGTTTGACGGAAAGCGACGAGCCGATGGAGGTAAAGAGAAGGTAGATGCAATTCTCAGGGTTGCTCAAGAGGATTATGGATTACTCAGTCTGACAGACATCGTATTAAATCACACTGCAAACGATAGTCCTTGGCTAGTGGACCATCCTGAATCTGGTTCGACGCTCTTTTCCTTACGTTTCCCACCTGCGTTGTGAGATCTCTATGTCTGTGCGGAGCTATTTACTGGTAGTGAAGAAATGGACCTGCTTTTTGTCAAAAGGCTGGGAATCAACAGTCTCATTCGTGAAAGCTACACTGGTTGGGATGCTAAAGAGTACTCAAGGTTGTTGTATCGTCACGGAGTAGGTAAACCTGTTGGTCAGTTTATATGTTTTCGTATAGTGTTCGTAGTGCTGACGCTCCCTAGGCTCTATGGATGAAGCATGTTTGACCAGCACCGAGAAGATACCGTCGCCTACAGGCAAGGGTCCATTACGCAAGGCGGTCGTCACACCATTGAATGCCTCGATGCCTCATGGATTTTTATACGACCTGACGCACGATAACTATTCTCCACTTCACAAACGGTCAGCAGAAGACGCACTTTCTACCGGGCCTCTAGTTACTTTCAACTACTCAGCTATAGGGTCTGTCAAAGGGTTCGACGATCTCTATCCTAAACTTCTGAACCTAGTTGGCGAGAAGAGGAAATATGAGGTGACCGGCTTGCAAGAAGAGAGTGGTATAGCGCGCGTCAAACGTCTCTTGAATTCCCTCCACCTTGAAATGGTTTTAGGAGGCATGGGGAAGGACATGTCCACCAAGAGAACAATGTAGGCCTCTATCCTAAATTTGGATTACAGAATCAATTTTGACCTGTCTCCTTCTAGTATATCGTTCTATCTCGCGTCCAACCTGGTACACAAAAAGGCTATTTACTCGTCGCACACACAGGGTTCGCTAAAAACACCAAAGACCGCGGATACGGTACGTTCAAGCTATGATTGTCAAAACTTACATTCACTGACGTTTGTGCAGTCTCTCCTATAAAACTTATCGATATTACCTCCTACGATGTTCCGGTGGATGCGAAGACGCTTAAAGGACTTCCTCGTAAACTTGTTGAAATGAGCCCCGTGGTGGTTCCTCACGGCTTGACGATGAAATCCCGTACTCCGAAATCATCATCCCCGACTATTTCCCTCCTGGCAGCATCATGCTCTTTGAAACCCATTTGCAAGATCATGGTGCTTCGCTAGAGGAGTTTGTGGTATCAAACTCCCAGGAGGTTTTCGCCAATCTAGGATTGGTAGAGCTCAATGTTGTTCTTTATCGCGCCAATGGTGAAGAACGTGATGCAACGAACGGTCAATTTGGAGTGTATGACGTACCCAGCCTCAGTCGCAGGTCCTTATATTGTGGATTGGAGGGCTGGATACATCCTCTAGTTCGCCACATCATGCGCAATAATGACCTCGGTCATCCGCTGTGCGAACATTTGCGGAAAGGTACATGGTCCTTGGATTGTGTCTCTTCCTCTCTTCATGACACGCACTTTGATTTCTGACGTTTGATTCAATGACAGCCAAGCAGACGATTTGCCCAATCGCAAGAACGTAGCTCAGTGGTTCAAGGATCGCTTCGACCGCATCAAAGCTACTGCCCTGCTCTTCTTGCGTCCCCAGTATTTTGCACTTGTCATCTCAGAAGCGTACAAGCTGCTCGTCGCTCTGTCGTCGAACAATGCTCTGCATCAAACTGACTGTTTCGCATGCTTCCGGTCAGTTTGTGTGAAGTAAAACTTACCAGCCATGATTTCACTCAGGATTTGGCTTTGTGTGCTATTCAAATGTATGGCCTTATTACACACATATAAGTACGACTAGAGGATACCGTTCAATTTTATACCATCGATAACTGTACATGTCGAACTTGTGTTGAGGGTACATAAGGCACGCTCAATACTCAAATTTCGAACTTGTTGTGAAATCTAGGTGAATAAAAGACTGTTTTGATCTTAAGTTCTATCGTCAACTCAACTACTGAGATAGATCGCCCCTTTGCCGAGTATCTCTTGCTACAGCAGCAGCTCTCTTTTCAGCCAACTCAGCTCGCAACTGAGCACGTTGAACTTCCTGGCGAGCTTCGGTGACTGCTGTCTTCATCGCTTTCTTCTGCAGGGCCTGTTTCAGGTATTTGAGATGACATTTGATGAAGTCATCGATCACCCAGTTGTCGCGATATTCACCAAGGAAGTGGAACTTCTGTAACGCCTGAAAAGAGGAGGAGCAGGAGAAAAGAGGAGGAGGAGAATGAGGCACTGTGTCACGAAGCAGCAGAGGCGGAGTGACTAACGGAGCGGGAAAGCGGAGCGACTAAGCAGAACGGTGAGGCGGAGCAACTGGACAAGGCAACAAGGCGGAGCGACTAAGCAGAACGGCGGCAAGCTGGTCCCAGATAATGACAGAGAGGTCAAGATAAGGGACCAGGCTGTGGAGGGTTGGCTATATATACATAATCCGGTCTGCGAGAAACAACGATGTAATACTGTACAGTTTAGGAACAAGGAAGGTGGCGGAAGCCAATAGAAGGAGAAGATGGGTCAGGTGGATCAGTAATCGATGGATCAGTAATCGATGGGGGTTTGACAGTGATGGGATGATGTATCGTACAAGTAAAGGCGTCAAGACGGTGAGAAAAGGAAAATAATAGGGGCTGCGTACTTTATGACACACTGAGCGACGAACAATGTACACAACAACTTACTATTACATGTACTTCCTCTATATTCGCTAGAGATTGTTTGCTGATAGGTTGGATGCAATCCAATTTATCCTCAACAGTGGCGTCGATAAATTTCTAAATGGAAATTAAGATTTTATGAATGTTGCAAGTCGATCTTCATACCTTGACTTTCTGAAAGCGCTGGTTGGACCAGTTCAACACAGCGCGCAGATTATAGCCTCCCCGACCAGGTCGATTGACTTCCCCAGGAGGCTTCGGGATTTTGGAATCAGGGTCTTCGTCACAATCATCACCTCCCACGATTTGTGGTTCCATCAATGAGGATGTCCGGGTAGCGGGAGCGCAAACAATCGTGGAGCGACTCTGAGGAGTCTGAAGAAGATGGACATTGCGACGGCT
Organism: Lentinula edodes; assembly: GCF_021015755.1. Classification (NCBI taxonomy): domain Eukaryota; kingdom Fungi; phylum Basidiomycota; class Agaricomycetes; order Agaricales; family Omphalotaceae; genus Lentinula; species Lentinula edodes. The sequence continues at coordinate 106,156 of NW_025764337.1, forward strand.
ACTACCGGATGTAGTAGGACATTCAGAATTTTGTACGATAGCCTGTGTGTCTAGTTTTGATGCCAATGGATCTCGAGGAGTGGAACTGCTCGACGCAGGAACATGATTCTGAGAGATATGAGAAGCTCTTCTTGGAATGCAGACCGTGAAACCAGACGGAGCCTTGTGATATCTGCCAACAGAGCTAATGGTAGGACGAGACGGAGACGAAAATAGAGATGGAGGAGAAGAAGATGCAAATCTGGGGTCAGGAGAGGGCGATCGATTGTCATATGGTGTCACTCGACGAATCAATCTCGGAGACCTCATAGGGCCACTATGGGTGAGTATGCGTTGGTCGACCGATGGAGATCCAGCGGGTGGTACAGCCAGTTCTACGCGGTCATGGAGATTTTGGCTGGGATAGCTGGGGTGGCGGCGCGCGTAGAGCTCATGAGAGAAGCAACGAAGATGGATGTCAAATCTGTGGCGTTTTTGAGGTTTGCTAGTTAAATGAAAGGAGAAAGGTTCTTTACCTCCGATTTGCATTTGAGGTAACAAAGAAAGCCTATGTGCGACCCGCTGATATGACCCATTTTTATTTGAGTCTATAATGCAGTAATTATGCATTTTCAACTGTAAAGTACTATCAGTGATACTGAGATTGGACAGTACATTGTATTCAGAGAAATTACACAGATCTACACAGTGATTGCATCTGAATGACACTTAAGTGGGTCTTCATAGCATAATAGAGTTGTATTTTCAAGTAACAAAGCTCTAATACTAAAACCCACACTTGTGTTTGACTTGGACTATGACAATATCTGCAGAATTAAAGTGTTCCAAGCTTCACCTTTGTATAGCATTTCAATAGAGCTGAATGATAAGATTGAAAGATAACAATATTCCGGACCTCTGGAGTTAATTCCGAGAATATCAGAAATGATTTAGCATATGTCCCTCATCCGGAAAGCCTTCCGAGGTACAGCATGATTTCCATCAAAGGTAGCACATGGTACAATAGGTCCACATGCTACTCCGAGATGCAGCATGATTTCCATCAAAATCAGCACATGCTACAAGAATTCCACATGCTACAATGATTGATATCAGTTGTCAAGGGTTGTTTTGAGGATATATAAGGAGGGTGCTGGCCTCTGAATGAGAACAAGCACTTCCCCCCCCACTTCTGAGAGGATTTGGTTGGTTGGTTAGTAGCTTCTGGCTATAGTGACAAGTGCACTTTAAACAAAGATGATACAGTGTTAACTTTCACTTTAAACAAGTTGGAGTTTAAGAAAGACAGAAAGAAAGAAAGTTCAAAGTTACAGATTACCATTATGCTTCAGAGTTAATAGCAGTCAGAGTGCTGTGAGTAGTGCACACTCTTTCTGTGGATTGTACTTGTAGTGTATAATACAAATCAGAGGTTTTGTTCAGTTCAGATAAAGTCAAAGAAAGATTTAGCATGCCCGAGTTTGATAGAATCTCGAGAAGAAAAACTATTCAACCTATACATTATACCCACATGATGTAGATATTTGTAGAGTTGCAGTGTTATCTTGCTTTTTCAATGATAAACCCCCTTGAACTTAGTGTGTGATGATGGTTTGTGTTGGTGTTGGTGTGAGTGTTAAAGCTTGCATTAGTATTTTATGCATAGCCCAGAGTTAGCATATCACCGCGCTGCTTTTGCAACGCCATTAATTATTCGATATTGCACAAAGGAAAGGTGCGACGTAAGAAGAGGCACACCCATCAAAGATTGCAGAAGGCGGCATTTTACTATGCAAGCTCTCACGACAACTTCCGGACCGAGGTCAATTTTTAGTTCGGATTTCAGAAGTTTGGAACATCGTGGCAATGGCTATACAGAAGCCAATAATGTTTATGGTGGGCGTGAAAGGGGTCGTAGTACAAGTAAAGCAAGAACGAAACAGGGTCTCTTTCAGCATAAAGAGGACGCGCCGTGATTTACACTGGGCTGCGTTCTCCGCCTTTGGTATGAAGCTAAACATCGAAAAAAATGAATGTGTTGTATAACACATGCGCAAGGATGAGTGATGATGATTTGAACCCGTACTGCAGGTCCGGCTACGGTCAACCACAAGACGAGCTCAGATACTTTCAATTCGGAAGATGTCTTTGCGTGGGTAAAAACCACCCCAGCGACCATCGAAGGGTTCTTGACAAGAGGAATCCGGCTTGAGAGTAAGGCGATGGTCTGGAAGATGTTCGTTTTCGCCTAACACGTAAGTCCATTAAAGTAAGTCTGACTCTTGACTGAACTGGACAAGATGCTCGCATAGCAGAAGGATGATGAGGAAGGACGTCTTTCCCTTTCGTCAAATCATGCAAATGAAGATTAAAACGGAAAATTTACTTTGCAAAGCGTAGATGATGAAGGGGTCGTCCACACGAAATCGCCTATTATCCAACTGATTCACCGTACGAACAATCGGTGAAGCTTCAACGAGGGAACCAGACCGCCGACGACGCACATGGCCACCTCCAATTAGCTACAACAATTCAGTCAACCTTCACCATTTGATAATGTATACGCTTACATTGACCATACTCTCTGGATAGACGATAGTCGGGTTGATTGTCGAATAAGACACAGGTCGAAATGCGTATTCAGAAACAAGTGCCCTTGGGCATGGTGAGAAGAACTCCTGATACCCAAAACTTTGCCCGTCCTTCATCGACCATGGGTGAATTGAAGGATGTGCGAAATTGTGAGTAGCTGCTTCCTGGAGGTGAGGATGAGATTATGTTGTAAGTACCTAAAGAAATGAGGTCCACCGTATACTGACTTAACGCATTATGCCTAACAATGATTACATGAGATACAGAGTTGCACAGATACGCATACCAGTTGAGTACGAGTTCCTCGTTACCTGTATTGGCCTTCACCTTCTCATGATTTTGGTCTCTGTGTCAAAGGCCATCTCGGGAAAAAGCCAATGTAGTATACTCCGAGCGCGATTGCAGTTGATGTGACCACGCTGCACGTCCGCCGCTTGCCCTATGAATTGCACATGATACGCCATTGAACTGTCAATGAATCGGTACGGTGATAACCAAAGCTTTGACTGCACAAGATGTTGGATTCTCCACAACGGTGTCCTCTACCAGATGTACTAGATATGTTGAAGTAAAAGCTGGGGACACATCGCTCTCAACACACCTCCTTCGAGAGCAAGCGTGAAGAATGAATGAGAATGTATCGTTTATGCTCATTAAAAAAGACGTTGAAATCTTGTCATAAGAGGGTCGTGTTGTAATCGAAGGGACCCGGAACACCAGGACTACATAGATAGATAACCTTGCAATCAGGGGACGGCACCGCAAATTTTCAGCCGGTTTTGCCCTATCACAATCACAATCCTCCCAATTACGCTTTGGCTCTTCCCATTCCGCCGCATCCAAGTTTCCCTACGCCTCCAGTTCCATCGAAACGAAGGTCGACCGGTTAATAAGGCGAACCAGGTTGAGGACGTTTTGATGTACAGATCAAGGCAGCGGTAGAGTTTGTATTTCACTATTGCGTTTTCAAGGTATGCTTCACTTCCTTTTGCTTTGTGCCCATTCGAACTTATAATACAACGGAAGGACTGCTTTTCATATGGACATATTGTCTAACCTATCGACGCAACAACAAGTAACATTTGCTTCTCCCTGCAATTACACCCTACCTATACAACTCTTACACTTACAGTTCATGTATATGTTGCGGTAACTCTCAATCGAATGCATCTCTTCTGCCTCTCAGCACGTTGCGAGATCTCCTATTCCTTTGTGCTTTCCTGTCCTTTGTTCTCTCCAGCCTAACGGATAAGGTTCCCATGCTTTTCATTGCTTCTATAATACACCCCCCATAATCTCATCTGAGCATTCTTACCTGTCAATGGCTAACACGGTAAGGATTCTACAATTATGATCAATTCGGCGACGTTCACGCACACTATTTTAGGTCGCTCCTCTGAAGTTTTTCTGACAAATTGTGCGAACACCACCGCTCATTCGTCTAGGTTGCCCTTTATCTTCTGAAGTAATTCAGGTGCTCGATGTCATACACTCAATGACCCGACATCTATCGTGTATATCATCTTTCGGCGACCGCTTTGCGATTGTTGAGCCTGTCTGGGCTCGTATTTGGCAATGGCTAGCAGCTCTGCTGAAGCCACTCGATACCCTGACAGACGTGCAGCCCGTGGTCAACGATCTTTCCCTTGATCCCACCAGCCGCTGCATGCTGACAGTGTTCTCCTTCTTGAATTCCATTGCCTCACCCACTCGAGCCACCCTCGTTGAACTGGGAAACTTTACTAAGAAACTTGCAGCTCAACACAACGCAATATCGGTACTGGCCAAAGTCTGGGTTGCCTGCGTCGTAAAGCAATGGTCGCTCTTGGTTCATCACAACGTCACGCAGTTTCTTGTTGTATTTTGCCGTTCGATGGAGAACACTCCCTTCGACAACTCTTTCCGTGTCGCTGTGGCGAATTTTTGTCCTGGTTCTGAATTGCTGCCCGTGTGGTCAACGGCTGCTTCAGATTTATGTGGACAGTCGCCACACCCTGATCCAGAACGTCGGCTTGTAGCTGCCAATCAAGGAATGCTTATAGCTGCGACAACCTCAATCTTCCAATCTTTTCCAACCCTGGACAAAGTTGACGTTACTTTGAACCACGTGTATATTCTATGGAACCGATGCATCGACAAAACGCGGATGCCAGATGCTCGTTTCGAAGACCTTCATTCCATTACCATCTATTTCCTTGCCAGGTTCTCGTTGCGACTCATTTCCGGTGGCGGCCCAAATTGGATCGCTAAAGCACTACACACCAACCTCTTGTATCTAGTAGCCAAAACAATGGACTGGATGCAAACCTCGGTTGACGTTGTGGTGGGATCAGACCAGTCAATTCATGTGGTCTTTGAAGAAATCATTGAGCTGGTCCTGCTGCACTCGATTTATAGAAAAGTTTAGCGGGGGGTTTGTCGTAACATGCGTGAAGCACGTTCTCAAGGTCTTGAAGATGGTTTAGGTGCTGGAAAACTTTGGAAACTGTGGGCAGACCTGTCAGGTGAAGCTCGCACCCGCAGTGCGCGCTATATTAGTGCCGTCTGCTTTCAAAATGCGTTAAAAGAATCGTGTTCCAATAATAAAGTGAGTTTCCATAATATGTCCAGTTTGTGCAAATTAATCTTCCTCGTCTATAACTAGTGCCCACATCAAGACTGGTCAGGAAACTGTTCTCAGTTTTGCGGCGGGTGTCTGATTGCGAGTTATTGCTCGAGCTCTTGTCAACGGCAAGACTGGGAAGCAGGGCATAGGGTGCTTTGTCTTAGGGCCAACTCCAAACGTCTCAGTAAGTTTTCGAAGCTTTCTGTCTGATTTCATTCAGTTGAAAATCATCCTGGCAGATCACCCTCTAGATTATCGACTTGACGATTCAGATCTGATTGTAGGCGATTTGGACCAGCTGCACCTCATTTACCGAGGTCTCACATATGCGCAAGTGCACTGTGACGAAATTCGTCGCTCAATACGTGTTCGGGGCCTCACCTTTTCACGAATCCTCATTGAATTAGACCTTACTTCCTATCCTTGGACCTGGAAAGTGTCAAACCAAAAGTCAGCCGCCAACCTTCGCTTGTACCTTTCGAGTTTGAGGATTCAATGCACGCGGAACACAGTCTTGGCCGTCATATGCCTGTATACCAGCAACGCTATCAAATATATTGCTCGTCCCATTCGCCGAACCACCCTCCTGAACTCTAGTTATGATTTCGAACGCTCTAGAGACGGCCTATCTTGTTTTTTAAATGATGCTCTCCTTCGTTTTTAATGAACGTATGACTTGTATACTGTACGACTTGTATATATTTACTTAACGTGACCAAATACTGATCCTTTGCCCTACTTACAATCGAACTTGGATCTATGGTGCGATCAATGGACGCTCAGTGTTTTATTTACACTTAGTCATTCACGCGGGACGGATCCGGGTGCCCTGTCTTTCCATATAACTACACATACTTAGGCTATTCCTGGTCCTCGCAGTCGCGGATCACTCACTCCGTCAGAGCGTTCCATGAGTGTCAGTATCTCTACCCCGCGCGGGGATACGCCATCCAAACGGTCAACACTTGATACTGTGCCTACACCCAGTACCTCATTCTTGGGTTGAGCCTCTCCACGTGATGTCAGCGCCAATATTGAGCGTTTAGCAGAGGAGCTTCGACAATACGATCAAAATAGAGCTGAAGAAAACCGGGATTTGGGGGATGCTTTACGAGATTTGCGAGAAGAGCTGTTAGGGCTTTCTGACTCTCATCCAATTCCCTCCCAGGAACCACCTCAAACTCCTTCATGTCCAAGGTATCCGCGACAACCCCAGTACCCGCAACAGCCATATCTACACTATGCTGAAGAGCGTGTCGGAAGCAGTCGTGCCATGAGCGCTGACGAGAACCGAAGTCTTTCTTTAGCTCCTTCCTCGTTGAATCGTACGCCGAGCTCAACGAGTAGTATGTCGTTCTTGTCTAGCCATCATTCTGACGATTGGCTTTTGTATCCAAGGCCTCAGCCGCCTGGTTCTCCCGTTTCTCGTAGATCTATCTGACCGGATTCACCAATGCCAACGCTTCCCGATATTGACGAAAGCCAATTTCATTGTCTGAATCTTCCAGTCCTTTGAGCACTCCGATGTTGAGCTCATCGAGCACAAGTGGACCTTATCCTAGCAGTTCAGGTCCATCCTCATCGCCCACATCCACACCTCCACCCTCGACAGTCACGCCTATCTCGGTTTCTCCGGGTTCCCCAGTTACAACTGCAACAACCATTCGACCATCTCCTCCGAATCCCTTACCTCTCTTAAATGAGACAAGTCGAGCTTTGTGGGAAGGGCAACTTTCGACAATTCGAAAAAGGGGGGGTGTAAGCATCAGCAACTTGTATATCCTGCAGCTGATCGCCAAATCATCCTGGAGAGATGGTAAACATTGAGGATTCATTCGATGGAGAAGCTTGAAGCAATCAATTTAAGATCCTTGTGTAGTATTTAGGTAGTGCCATTGTATCCCTCCTCGCGTTGTATCGTTTTCAAGGCAACTATACTTGTCTTATATCCTCATTGCCGACTTTTTGAAGCACATCTAATGACTACACAGAAAGGACGGCCAACTCAGATATCCGGATATTTTGTTGGTTGGGGGTGGGTAGGTGGGTAGATTCTTAGGGACTGTTGTAGCCTGGGGCGTATCCGAAGTAGAAGCTGCGGGAAGGCTACGAATACCAGAGAATGTGTGGATACAAGAGCGAACCTCAGATTTTCTTTTCTAGATTTTGCTGTGGGTAAGAGGAGGCAAATACGGTGTCCCCCTCCTGGACAAAGTGACTATTATTGAATGCAAGAAACAACAATAACAAAAAGAGTAGAGAAAAGAAAACAGAAGAGAATGCTCGACTATACTCAGAAACGCTGTGGTCCAACGCAAATCCTCCTCTTTGGCGGCTCTTGCATCTCTTCAATCTTCCTGCACCTTTCCTTCATCAAAATTTGCACTCTCAGGTTCGGTATCAGCTCGAGGACGCTTTGACTAAGAAAAGTAGCATCAATTTTGACTTCCTGAGATGGAAATGCAGAACACACATAGATAGAAGGCTTTCGTTGTGGCGATCGTTTGCGGTGTCTTGATTTCAGGATAAACTGTTGGCTGAGTGGCCTGATTTCCTACAAGGTAACACAGCCAGTTCACCATTGGTATTGGCAGACATATACGGAGACACCTACCGATGATTGCAGAGTATATTGCCTTCTCATAGTCATCTGAAGTTCCGCCGCAACAGGAGCGTCATGAAGACTCTTACTCAGACCGCCAAAACGCAAATTTTGGGATCCTTGCACTGATGACACTAATGATTTGCCAATAAATGCCTTCGAAGGTGATTTCGTCAAGGAAAGTTCAAGGAAATCAACAGGAATAACCGTACGACAGATGGCCTGGAGGATTGCATCTCGGCCACGGGTAAATGAGACGAGACTAAAGAGTTTCTTGAAGACACCGAAGATGGTTCATGAGTGGCTGATGCAGTAAAATCCTCTGATTGGCCGTGAGAGGAGGATGGGGTACTAATCCTTGTGTGAAGCCTATCCTGCATTTGTATATCTCTTGAGCTGACCTGTTAAGAAGAATTGGTGATTCTGACTTGTGAGGACGGATAGTTACAAACGCACAGCGGGGGTTTGAAATTGATCGGTTCGCATAGTAGAGGGATTATCCGTAGTAGAGCGATGGTCGATCTACAGATAATCAACTTGATAATCAACTCGCAAACGCAGTAAACGATGAGGAGAGGCACACCTTATGATATTCTAGTATATCTTGTAATTCCTTGATTCATAAAGCCTTCGCAAGATTCTCGTCTTGTAGAACGGAGACTGTAGGATGTAGATCCTTGTTCCGAATTTGTCGTTGTGATTGCGTTAATTCGTACTCGAGATGCATTATCTGGCGTTGCATTTCCTTTGCCTGACCCTGAGATGCAGCCAAATTTTGCTTCTTTTCGGCGACGAGATCCTGATGGAAATACAGATACCTTTAGTCATGTTCAACTGCTAGATTATGGCAGTCGGCAACCATACCTTTACTTTTGCATTCACTTCATTTGCTAGAATAAGCTTTTCCTGCACAGCTTTGAATTGCTCCTGTAAAGTTCGTTCAAAAACTGAGCGCTACATGAACAGGTTATATGTTCGCACTGATTGAAGATCATGCGCGCGCTGTAGTTCGGTCAAAAGGGTCTAAATGTACGGGAGTTAGAGATGGGTAGATATCTATCCTGATTAACTGGTCCACACCTTGGCAACTCTCGCTTCGTTATGACGACGCGAGGCAATTAGACGATCCTAATATATATATGAGCAATAATACATAGAAGCGGAGTGCTCTAACGGACCTCAAGTGATTTGCAGGTAAGAGCATGTTCCGTTTCTTTCTTGAGGAGGGTTGCTTCAAGGTCTCGAACTCTGCCTTCTTCAGATTGCAGATCTGCTTCAAGAGAATCACGATAGGCTTCTAGTTGGTGAGCAGTGGCCTTGGGATCATCAGCAAGGATGAAGACGTAGTGGAAAAGAGAGGACCTGACAAACCTCGAAATACTTGATATCCTCTTGCAAAGAATCGATTTGCATTTGATGATCGATCTGTGCGAATACAATAAGGAGACGGAGAAAATGAGACGAGGACAAGTCACCTCTACAGAATCTATGTGATCACTTTCTTCGTCCTTTTGCCGCAAACTAGCCTCCAACCTGGAGATCTCTCGTTGGTTTCCTTGGATCTGCGTCTCTTTTTCTTCCAATATTTGCCGCACGCTTTTGATGTCTTCTTGTAAATTACTGAGCTCTCGTTGTGAATCCTGTTTGACAGAATGAAATTACCAGTGATACAGGACAAAACCAATTAATGAAGCATACTCTAAACTCTTGGTTCTTGCATTCCCAGGCCTCTTTGAGAGAATACTCAAGAAGATCTTTGCATCGATTCATCTCTTTGAGTGCTTCATCAAAATGTTGTCGCTCTTTCCGTTGTTCCTGCAATTTTTCCTGATGAATGCACTGAGCGATGTAGTGACGGAGTATCTGTTACTCTTGAAGCACTGACCTGGAGCACTCTCGAGGCAGAAGTTTGCATGTCCTCGAGCATCAATCGGACATCCCCATTCTCTGCCTTCAGTCGACACGTTTCTTGTTTAGCGGCCGTAAGTTCCTCTTCGAGTGTTCCACTTCTTATGGCGTGTTCCTGTTCCAGACTTCGATAACTCTGCAACGCGCTGTCACTTTCTAAAAGACGCTGATCGCTACGTTTGAGCTGCATGTCTTTATCATCTAGCACAGTCTTAATGGCTTTGACCTCCTCTTCAATAGTATCGAATTCTTCACATTTCCGCTGGCATGAAACGATGAATTATGGTTCAAAAATCACAGGCTAGTTAGGACAGACCTTGAGCTCCAAGCTCTTACACTCCCAGGCTTGCTTTAGGGAAACTTCAAGGAGGTCTCTGTGATGATCGGCTGCAAGAATTCGGGCTTCGAACAAATCCACTTGGTGTTCTTGTTGTGCAGTCAACTCTAACCTGGTATCCTACAAGCAGTCTGAATGCTGAACGGATGATACAAACTGGGAACAACAGACCTGAAGTTCCTTAGAGTTCGTAGCTTCGGTAAGCATGGACTGAAGTTCCTTGTTCTCCCACTGCAAATTGAGCACTTCTTGTTTAACGACCGTCATTTCCTTTTCTAGCACATGTTTTGCTTGATATGCCTCGTCCTGTCTAATGGTTTCCGACGAACGTTCCCATTCAAGTGGCGGTTGTTTGCTCTTCTCAATCAACATCATCTCAAGTGTCCCCTTCGGAACTTTTGAGGCACGGACCTCTTTGCATATCTGCTTATGCAAGTTACCTGAGTTTCCTTATCTAGTGCGGAAGATACTCACCAATTCCGTGGACTTCTGTTCTTGATTATCCTCTAGTAGCATTTGGAGCATACTGTTGATGGCCCCGATGCGTCCAGGCTTTGGAAGGAGTGAACACCTTCCAGCATTCAGTTCTACCAGAGCCTCTACATTTGTGTCCTTCAATGCTTCCAACCACTGTCATGATTATTTATGATCACGGAGCAGTACCCTCCATGAAAGGAACTACTCACCATTATCCAGCTTGATACATCGGCCAAAGGCTCTGGACGTTCTCTACTGAGCCCCCGAAGCTTCACGGCATAGTTTTGATAGATACGAGAGCCACCATCGCAATTTTCCTGCAAATAACCTGATGAGTATGTTGGAATTTCACAGGAGAGGATTTTCACCCTGTCCAGATGTTGATCTGGTTCTGTACTGTTCGTAGTATGTAAACGTAACTGTCGAGCATGAATCAACTCCACTCGAAGCCGCTCATAGTCCTAAAACAAGGTATGTCAGCCATATGGTTAAGAAATCGTAGTTCAAGCAACGGTTCACATTCCAAAGCACATTGTACCTGTGATCCAAGGTCTGTACTTCTTGTGATAGCATGATAGACCAATGATTTAGAAACTACCAAGTGATTCATAAGAGGTTATGCAGTACTAAGGTTCAGAAAGAACTAACCGAGTTGTCTTCTTCACTGTCGAAGGAGTTTTGACTCTTTTTGATTCTTTCTGTGTCGATAGATACGAGTGCTTGCGTGAAGTTCTAAAAGAGATTGGTAGGCAAATGCACCGCGGTGAACGATATGGATATACGTAGACGACTGCAGCTGCATCAGTTTCTTTCGAGCCAAGTCCACGCTAAATTAACATCGCTGCATGTCAATATAGGATCTAGAGCAAAGGTTGACGTATCGAACTGACCATTATGTCGATTTTCTTCTTGTACTCATGTATCAGCACATCTTTTGTTTCAAGTCGAGCTTTCGCGACAGAAAGCTTCAATAATAATCCGCCATTGGCTTCCAAAGTGTGGGCAACAGAATCTTGCTGACCGCTGAAATGGACTAGCTGAGCACGAAGAGATGTGACTTCATTACGAAGCTTGTCAGTGGGGTCTATATGAATCAATCTAATTTTCTATTCAATGCGTAAGTTGAAGAATGCTCAGAAGTAATGGGTGCACACTGAATATTCCGAATACGGCGCTTCTTCCGAATCACTGTCTTCAGCAAAGTTTGCAGAGAATACCCTCTTTTTATGCTGGGCCATGACACTGGATATTGAGAAGGTCAATCAAACAAAGGAAGGCGGAACTGACGACATGTACAACGGAGGTGACGACAGGCGCCCATTTTCCGATTGAAAAATTTAAGCGCTTGAATTCAACCAATGGGCACTCATTATGATATAATGTCTTTTTGACCTCCATGTTCTGCCTTTCAAAAACTATTCAAAACACCGAAGGCTCGATTGCTGCTCTGGCCTTCTCAAATGATCATCGGTACTTGGGCAGCGTTAGTGCAGATGGAAGTATCCGGATATACGATGTGGACGTTCACTTTCAGACGATTTGGTTCCATCGACGATCATCTCAGTTCAATATCATTAACTGGGACAATGATTGTTCCTTGATCATGGGCACTACTCAAGGAGAGGTGTTCATATTTAGCTTGAACAGTACCAAAGTAAGACATTGCCAGCTTAACAGTGTTCGGCCATAATACTTTGCAGAAGCTTGAATTAGTCTATGTCTCGGAGTCTTCATTACCCATCAACTCAATTGAGTTCAACAAAGATAGGGACAAAATGCTGGTCACTTCTGGGGGTGAACTTGTCGTCATGGGAAAGGAGAATAGTGAGTGATTCGGAGGAAGTTTCATTGTAAAATTTATGATTGTGGCAGATCATTGGACATTCCAAAGGCATATTCAATGTCCTATACCGCGTGAAGCACAAGCCATTTTGAGCCTCCAGTATCTACCGGTCGTCGTTGGCAGTGCCCACTTTCTGGAAGATCAGCAACATTCTGTTGTCGTATCTCGACATCATGGACTCTGGTACTTTTCATCTTCGTTCTCTTCATTGCTTCCTACTTATCTGATGAAGGAAATTGAATCTTGAGTCGGGCCGGAGTCAGTGGAACACTTACCCCGATAACAGGCTGTAGGAACACTCTCCACCATAATCACTACCTTCAGCTAACGAATTCCAGAGGAGCATCGGCAATATCCCCAGACTGCGCCGTGCTGATTGCTACATATTCTCGAGCGAGCTATGAGTGGTACAAATTATCGACAGACCCTTGGAAGAAAATGATTACCTCTGTTGAGCGTGAAGAGATGTCTGCCTTCAGCCTATCTTTACCCATCAAATTCATCTATCAGGGCCGCGCTATAGTCATGGGTACCGCCAATGGTTATGCTGAAATTATGAACATAGAGCATGGGGGAAGCAGTCAGATCCTTCGTCATTCCACCTGTAGGTTGATTTCATACTCCCTTCCTGCCCATACCAACGACAGCCTTTCTTGTTCTAGCTAATATATTAATTAGTGGACTGGTATGTGTATTGGGTTCAATTAACCCGACTCATCTACCAGACTGACGTTTCGGATTCCTAGGCCTACCACGAGGATGCTCTCTTGATAGCCACCGGAGACGAGAATGGCAAAATCTGTGTCTGGACATCTGGCTGCTCACCATTGGACTGTAGTAAGATTAGATTCCTGAAAGAGTTGCTCCTTTTGGTTGTAAGAAAAATGCCTTTTCACCGCGTCAGAGCATAATCAAGCCCTTGATTCAAAATGACAGGGATCAAACACAATCATAGAACTTTTGCGTGTACTTCTGACCCTCATTCTATTGGTGACGATGTTCAAGGTTCTTCCGTCAAAATTTCAGCACACCATCTTGCGATTCGTCACCTCATCCATGCAAGCAAGGGTCGAAGAATCAGACGAGGCTTCACCACTATTTACTTCCTGCCTTCCCTGGTGGCAGTTATCTCACTGGACACTATTTGACAATACGAGTTCTGGGTGACATGCGGTTCGTACGATTCAATGATCTCGCGTTTGTTTTAGAGTTACAAAACATTGCCCTGATAGAAGGCTAATACAAAGGGCCACTTTGTGCTCAAGCTTCCAACAGCAGTTGCGTACATGAAGTCCTGGTCTCTTCTCCAAATTCACTGTGTTTCCCTGGATTTTGTAGTATGAAAAATCGGATGAACGCTGGCTAACTGTACTGTCAAACTGAACTCTCTAATGTGTGTGAAATAATATGAGAACGGTGGCTCCCATATGGCGAGTACCGGAAACTGAGGAAGGAAACGCACAGAAGCGAAAGACTCTAAGGAGGATCCACAAACATTACCGTGGCTGAAATGAATAGCAAGGTATTCACTTCCACGCTACAGCCTACAGGATTGTATTGATATTTTTGTCTTTGGAGACGAGTTTTCCGCATTGTCCTACTGGAGTAAGGTATGATATAATTGCGTAAAGACCCTCCCTCCGTAAGAGACGCGCTGGTCATCGTCCGTCCCCCGCTGGACTGTTGGCCAACGGCGGATCTCGTACACAATACATTGCTTACATGGTCAATATGTAAATAGAAACTAACTAAGAATATCGTATATGTTGCACAACGCATGTCCGTCAGCACACCTGTACTCGAGTCTGTGAGCAGGGTCTAACAAAGTCGAACGGCAGACCGGATGAGCTGCGTAATCTGAGTAAATCGTGGTGGATGGGCATATTAACCCAATCACTGTATCCTGCTCGTTCGGAAAGTCCGCAAACAGGGAGCTCAATTTGGAAGATGACACTTGGTCCAATACCGTCCATTCCCAGGGATAGGTAGTGAGGTCAAATTCTATCACAATGCGTGAAGAGGTGAGCCTGTGAATACGGATATAGTGACTGATCTCATTACAACAAGTCTTAGCTTGGATAAGAACTCGGAAAAGAAGCTGAAATTTGTCTAGGCTGCTGAGAGATATTGGTTGCTGCTCGAAATTGAGCACTGTATAATCTCTGGGGTGGACTAGTGCGACATGAATAACGTGTTTAGATATAGGAAGGCAGCGACCTTACTGAACTGTTTCTTGCAGGATTTCTTGTGTCCCGCTTGCCAGTCTTGTTTCTGACAAGATTTGGAACAGTATGCTGTCGCTCGGCAGGCACCGCATAATTTCGAGCGTACACCAGGCGAAGGATTACCGGGGCACTAGACAACAAGATGAGAGTGTATACAGGGTACAAACAATAGCCACCTACACTTTCATTTGAGCAGACCGTCTCTATACTCTTTTCGAAGCAGATTGACCTATAAAAGTATGCATTGGCGCAATAAACCTCACTCTCAAAATCTGACCAGAGCTTCCGGAGTCTTCCAACGCCCAGATAATCTTCTAGGCCTTGAATACGCACTTTCGACAGGTTACGACGCACTCTTCGCACGACAGGAATAAAGATGACATTCAGGAGTAGTTGATGGATGATGTCCTCAAGGACGGTGTGAATTGAGTTAGTGGTATGGCAGAGTGTGGGCAGAGATCCTGAGGTTAGTGTCTTTACCAACAGACACAATAGCCCATAATCCAAGGCTTTGACGATCCACTTCGAACCACCAGATATCAAACGCAAAAAGAATCTGGCGAGGTATTCAAAAGATAAGAGAAGGTTTATCCCGATGTCGTTGTTCTTGGAGAACAGCATTCCATCCAAGCATCGATTCCATAAGCGGCGTATATATGATAGTATGACATCAACCTCTTGAATTACCGGAAGTGGCTGGATAAACATTACGGTCGCAGCCAGAATCAGGCCTTGGTTTCCCATCAAAGACTGGGAGTTCGGATTCGAGGACACCGACCATCTGGGAGATTCTGCGACGGCAGTTGACCACGTAGAAACTATACGTGAACCTGTGAGAATTGTACAAGCGTCACACACAGCAACACAAAATGTGTCTCCGGAATGGCTACCGTCAATGATCTGAGAAAAAATGACAAGGAATTGGGTAGTAGCCTGATGGACGGGCAATGGCCAACGCAGCGCAAAAGAGAACACCCAAATCTTCCCAAGAATTTCCAGGGACTCTGGGGATTCTACCAAATTGAAAATGAATAACTGGATTTCGGAAACAGGGCTGCTGCGGGGAAGAATGATGGAATTCATGAAAGAAAAGACCTGAAGAACACACTGGCTCCATATATCGAAAGAAAGCGCACTGATTCTGGATTGACCATCGTGGAAGGCATCAAGAGGACGTAACAGAGCCTTCAACCACAACCAAATACAAGACCAGTTGGGTTCAATAATGCACAACCGACTCTGGAAAGAAGATATTTCAGACAAACTTCGAGTCATCAGATGGAGCGCGTCGAGAGCCTCGATGACTTCGGGAGATAGAGGAAGGCTTGCGTCAATGACTGGAGGAGGAGATGCGATGGACCGAATGAATCTCCGGCGAACAGATTTCTAAAGTAGTGTTAGATCACTGCAACATGCTTATTTAATGATAACTCACCTTGATGGTCATGAGAGAAACTTTTTTTTCAGGTAGCGAGGCAATCCGTTGGTAAACAAGGTAGTCAAAGGAAGAGTTATATAGTTGATACTACGGGAGGCTCCAAGCAGATATAACAAAGGAGGTATTATCGTGCTAAAGAACCGCCAACTGCGTCAGCTCAGCCCTTGCTTGCAACGATTTTTAGCTGATAGATAGATAGTACTCCGAAGGGCGCCGATGAGACTGACAGAGAACTAACTTCAACCGAAATTGTGAAAAAGAATAAGAAAGGAGATGAGATCAACGGATCGATATCACTGTGGAACACGGCGGGCGCCTATGATTAAGCAAGGGAATAATCACTGTGGAACACGACGGGCGCCTATGATTTACAAGCAAGGGAATATACATAGCGAGCTTCCGTTCTAGCTGTGTAGCGCAACTTAGAACGTAGAGGTCCTAGAAGTGAGTTTCCAGAAGGCTGCTACTAAGAGATTTTGGCACCGAGACTGAAGAATCATTTAGGCTCGTGCCCAGGACACCATTACACCAGTATCGTAGAAATATCTTACAAGTCGACCTGTACTGCAGGATTCAATAGTCTTGCAAGATATCCATTACAATCTTACTAGTTTGGTGTGTTGAATCATAGACACCCATGAAAGAATCAAGATGAATATGATATAATCTGAGGATACGAACATATGATGAGGAATGATCCTACAAACTGATTATAGCAGTGGGTATAGCGATGTTTTGGTTATTAGCGACATGTAGATACTAAGTAGAACGAGAAGAGGGGGACTGTGGAGCAACACGAAGCAAAGGCAAAAAGTAGAGCATGATAGTGACAGTGAGCAATTGTGAGTTTTCGTCTTCACCCGAGATATCAAGTAGAGCGTCATTTCACTGCGAGCAACACATAGGGAAGACGGTATTGGTAAATGATCTGTTCTAGGTCTTAGGCACCTGCGATGCCTTCCCAGCGATCCAACGCGACACAGTCCTGAAGTGAACGACCGGGTTCCCAAGAGTCAGATTCGGGTCCAAAGCCTTTCCAGCGAACAAGGTAGCATCTTCCGCGGCCAACTTTCCGTTCATCAAGTATACAATCAACTTCCCATTCAAGGCCAGTGCAGGTTACAACAGGCCCGCGGCGCAAGAAAGGAAACGAGAGTGGCACTTTGGAACGTGCAAACACGATGAAGAACAAGATAAAGAACTTGACGATAGATCAGAATTGAGCTCAGGTAAACAAGGATGAAAGACGTACAAAGAACGTTTTATTGTTCAAGGTACCAATGGCGTTCTCGATGACCGAAGGGATCTTTGGGGGCAAAGAACGAGACAAAGATGGCCGTAGATCGAGAAATTGAAGAATCGAATGGAATTTGACAAAATCTAGAAGGATAAAGATTCAACTCTGTGTAATTCCAAACTATTTGGAAGAGGTCACCATGGCGGTCAAGGAAATATAATATCACTAGCACGACGCTAGCTGCAATATTGTAAGGAAATGAAGAAGTCTGATCGATGACCCCAGAATGGTCCTGGGCTGTAGCTGCACCGCGTCTGTTGGACTGAGTATTGCCGCGCGTAGGAGAGTTAGACATAGCGGTAGCAGAGGACAGAGTCGAAATCGCCATTGAAGATCAAGGGTTTGGTCGTAAATCGGTTTTGATTCTTTGTCGATTCTTATGAAAGACGAAAGATTCGTAACTTTCTTTGTGGAGAAGATTGTGAAGCCGCAGCAGTTGTATGTTAACACCTTGCAAAAAGAGTCCATTGTGGCGAGAAGAAAGCAACGGCGGCCCGTTTCCGGAGTAATCCATTGAAGGCCCATCGAGGTTCGGCAACCAACACTGTCCCCACTTCTTCCTAAAGACTCGTTTGAGCTCCGAGATCTTTGCGACATGGATTATGGGGCAAATGGACAAACGAATCATCTATAAATTGCCTCTGTGATCTCTTCCTGTCATATCAGTTTCCTCTTCTCATAATTTACTGTTTTATTGTTCATCGGCGACAGATGGGTGCAACCAGTCGAACGAAAACTCGTGCCACCTCTCCAGAACGCTCTCTTAGATCTCAATCTAAATCCTCCGACCAATCTGCAAAGTCTCAGGTCTTTGGATCGCCTCCTCCTACCCCCAGCAGAGTGTACGGAAGAAAATCCAAGGCTCGTTCTTGTATGAACACACCTTCTCGTCTCCGCAGCCCTCCCGCAGCTTCTACCTCGAACACACCCTCGCGCTATCGCAGTGCCTTTGTATCACCGCCGACGCGTACATATGCGACGCAAAATCTCGCGCTTGACTATGAGATTCCGATTGTTCTTCCTGAGACACCGCCCTCGTCCGCTTCGCTGTTGGACCTGATCTCTAATGCAAGCCCATCTTCATCTACATTCACGAGCACATCGAGTTCGAGCAAAGTATATCAGCTCTATCCTCTCTAGTTTCTCTCACTGACTTGTTTCACATAGGTCAAGGAATTCATGCTGGAAATGGACACTGATGCTGATTCTGACACCAAGACGGAGTTTATTTCTAGAGTGAGTGAACATTTTCTTCGCTAACCTAACGCTGACACGTCTTATGGCTGTAGGGTTTACCGGTCAAATTGTCATCTTCCCGCGAAGTCGAACTGAAGAACGATCTCCGCGAAGTTGAACTGAAGAATGAGCTCCGTCAAGCTCGTGTGGATCTCGATAATGCCCTCCAGGGAGCTGCGGTATGTAGTTGTTGAAACATATTTCATGATACTTGCTGATACAATTACAGACTTTACGCGCTGCTGAAGACACTCGGAACAGATGTCCATACTGCCTCGAATTTTTGTTCCAACCTTTCGTGTATGTATCTTATTCTCTTCTGGTCATTGAATGGACTGAAATTTTGTGCATCAGTCTCTGCTGTGGTCATACCAGCTGCAAGGACTGTCTTGTCAGATTAGCAGACATGTATTTGAAGGCAAAAATGAATTTCGCTTGCCCCGATTGCCGCACGGTTCAAGGATGTTTCACACCCGTTCCAAACTATTTTGTTCAGAACATTGTCGACAATATGTTACAGTCGAGAGGCATTCCGTCTCCAACCCGTCAACCACTGAAGTGGCCGCTCGAATTTCAGTCCGGGCCCACCCCTTTACCCTTCCCTCCCAGCGCAGCGACTTTCCCAGCTTAACAGCCTCTTTCCGATATCAGCTTCTGCTACTTGCGAAATGTTCCTTCGGTTGATGAGCACATATTGACCTCAATGTTAGGCTTCTCATTTTCAATCATCGCATCCTGGTAAATAGGGTGGGCGACACCTTGTGTGTATCGACGTGAAGTTCACACCTGTCCCATTCCGATCGTCATCGAGGCTACAACACTGGTCTCTTGCTGTCATAACTTTCTCTATTTCTAAATCTTGCTTGTATCATTCCATTCTTCTTATGTTGATTAAGCATACTGTTCGTACATAGTGTTGTTACATCTTCAGTATACATTCACCGGTGAATTGTATTCAAATTTGTATTCTCCGTCTCAGAGACCGCAACAGAGCTTCAATAATACCTTGCCCTGAATGAAGTTCTTCTTTCCTGAAATACTCTGGTTTTAGGGCGTCGAGTTTTTCATCCCTCATCAATATCTATAATGGTAGCCGTTACCTCGTTAACCAGATATAAACTCCCCAAGTCTTCGACTGCTCCTATTTCATCGCCAACCACTTTCCCTACTCCTACATCAGTCTTCCCGCGTCTCTGGCAACGTCCCACTTCACTTCGTTCTGAATCGATGCCGTTGTGCGATGCGTGGCTCGTTGAAACTTGGAATGGATAGACCCTGTGAAGAGATTGCATATCAATGGAATCGACAAACATACGAGATTTGATTACTCTGCGGGATGTCCATCATTCTGTGCTCCCCAGGCGCCCGAGTTCACTTTTTCGTTGAGCTGTGTATTTTCGTCAGACTGACGTCCTTCAAAGTAGATAAGAACTGAGCGGATGTCTATGTATGTACTTACAACAAGCAAGGAAAGAAACGCCAAATTAATTGACTGGGATTCGAAAGATTTGAACAATGAACGGATGATACGGGCGCTAATCGTCATTTGTCATTACATTCTTGGTATCTGGATGTCATGGGCCGTCTTTTGTAGGAAAAGGTCAGTAAGTACATTTCTTGTTTCTACATACACCTTCTTCTATCCTAACTTATCCCACACCGGTCTGACTGCAAGACCTCTAGATATTACTCAGCTACGAAATCCGGAGTTCCTAGTAACTGCATCGCACTCTTCACGTCGAGAGCGGTGCAACCATAGAACTAGGCGTTTTCGAAATATTGCTCTGCAGGTTGACCTCATACCATGGTGTGTATCTAATCCACCCTCATATGCCTGAATTGACTACTCAACCCCTTCAGTGACCCCAGATGTAACCGCGGTAGAATTGTCATTAACTAATGGCTGGACTGTTGAGTTCCGTTCATCGCCTGCTACAGATATTCTATCGCCATCAACAAATTGCGTGACAAACTCGGATAAATCTGGCTGGATATTGTCTTTGTCTACGTGGATTGCAAGGGCAGCGAGTGGTGGATCAGGATAACGAATAACCCCGTCTTCCCCATTGACTGGGTTAGTGATTTCTATGATTGTGAATGGCCTGTGCTGATCAATGGACATAATCAGATTGTCAAGTCAATGTTGTTCCTCGTATATCCTCGCAATGAGCCAGTGCAGTGGTGGAGTGAACATTCACGAAATCCTCATTCCCAAATATGCAAATTCGCTGTGACTATCACGAACCTGAACCTGAACCCGGAGATATCCATATAGAAAAGTCATCGCTATTAGACCTTCCCTCTAGATCTCTGTCGACGGCTGGCGAACCGGAACACTGGCCACCCATACTCGACAGTTATGCCCATCGTAGAACCACACAGACCGCGGTCAGAGGACGTGGACGTCGCCAGATATGGGCAGAGTAAGTATCAAGAACATCCAATTCTGACTCAACTTTCTCGCAAAAATCTTCGCCCCAAGCACAACGGTCCCCCTTTAAGAGATTAATACGGAGCTCCTGTCAATGTTCTTGTACCCTTCACGTCAAAAGCCGGACTACTACGGATTGGAGGGTCCGCCGATCTCTGCTCGAAGTAACTTCTCGTGTTTGTGTTCATTTGTCTGTTGAGTAATCGCGAGACTCTTTTGCAGCGTTTTGTCCTCAGCCTCGCACAATGGCCCGTGGCCGTACTCATCAGCTCCAGTTGCTGTATCGCCAACGAATTTCGCGACCAATCTCACCTTCGGACGGACCTGGTTGGATTTACGTCTACATCGACAACGGTAACGAGTTCAAGATCGGAATGACGAAGAACTTCGAGCGCCGTCAGCAGGAATGGGACAGAAACTGTTCATGCCGGGATCGGATTTGGTTTAAACCAATACTGGCTGCGAATAGGCGTAGAGCGGGTGAGTTTCCTCTGTATCACTCTTGCTGATTTCTTCATGCTCTTTAGAATCTGTTGTCCACATTCTTCTGGAGATTCAGTGCGTCGATCGGCCCCAGCTTTATTGCCATTCGTGTATGAAGTATATGTAAAATTTGTTCCGATTTCTAACGCAACTTAAATCAGGCTGTCGGGTACACGTCGAGAAATTTGTTTTTGCTGGTCATCGCAGGGATATTCGGAGGAAGATCTTGGGTCCAGCGTTGCGGAGGGCAGTGATGATTTAAAGGTATGTCTTATTTTGTGTATTCAAACTTTCAATCAGCTTACGGGCAATCGATCAGGAGGAAAACTTGTATCTATAGACGTTAATGCTCAGTGTATGTATCGAAGTGCGAAAAATTCTGGCTCGCGGCAATGGCAGGATCATTTGAAATAGTGTGTTTTACTCAGTCAAGATAAGTAGTTCGTCAAAACTTTTGGAGTTCACAGTAAAACTCATACATGTTCTAGTTTATTTTGCGCTACGATCGGGTGCGTTTCGAGGATACCGAGGGTTTCTTGTTCTAGCTATCACCCGGATTCTATCTTCGATTTTTTTCTTCGAAGGGGACCTCTCACGCCGTGCAAGCCAAAGACACAGTCAATCATCTGGTTCTATCTGTACATCGCTGAGTTATCGATTTTCCTTTTTTATGTCTATGTACTGATTGCGGTGTTGACAGGTTGTCCATTCTGTACAATTCCGACTACGTATGAAGCCGCACTGTATAAATGCTGCAGGCGGATCTGCTACGCAGTTACGGTCAACTCCCAAAGGAGTGGTCACTCATGATGGTGTTGAATGGTTGATGAAGGTCTGCTAGGGTACCCGAATGATGTGTGACCGATTCCCGACGCACTCCCAATCCATGACCGTCGAGCGTCCATTTTATTTCTCAAGCACAAATGATAATCTTGATCGCAAGATAATGACGAAAGATAAGATTATCTTATTTACTTGATTAATCATATCAATTTCGAGCGATATTGATAATTTTTTTTGCCACATTGTTTGCCCAAAACAAGTAATCTTTTAAGATCGAGAAAGATTTTTTTGAATGCGTAAGAAAGATTGTCTTTGTCATTACATATATAATGCAAATCTGCAGCCAAGAAATATTATATTATCATTTGCCTGGTTCGTGTGAAATCATTTTTGTTATTTGGGTAAGTATTTTACAGGACAAGATAAACTATTTTAGTCATTGGGATTGATATCTTTTTCGTGTGAATATTATAGGGTCCGCCGTAGTGTGAGAAGTTGGCGTTGAATCCGTCCTGAAACACTGTGAGGACGGATGATTGTCAAACACTGCTTATTGGTGCAAGAGATGACCCCTAAACACGAGCGGGTATTCTTCTTCCCTGCGGACCAATGCTCAGCAAATGCATTGCCTACACCAGCTCGACTTCCATAATCCTTTCTTGCCCAGTGTACCCGAAGATCTCCAGTCTGAGCGAGCTCTTCCCAGGTAAAATCGGCCTCAAGATTACCATCCAACCAGCCATCCCATGATTCGGGAGTGGTATTTGGACTTAACAAGGGATTTTTTTTGCCAGCAAGTTGATATTCAGAGGGAGAGGTAGACTTCACAGTTT
This sequence comes from Lentinula edodes, assembly GCF_021015755.1. Lineage (NCBI taxonomy): Eukaryota > Fungi > Basidiomycota > Agaricomycetes > Agaricales > Omphalotaceae > Lentinula > Lentinula edodes. The sequence continues at coordinate 129,225 of NW_025764337.1, forward strand.
GTTGGCTAGGCAAGACAACAGAACCCAAGACAGGTGTTGGAGGAACAATATTGATCGAAGGAACGGTATTTAGACCTGCGCCCGCGGCGCTCAAGTGTCCAGGTACTGTATTTGGTTGTTGCAAAGAATTTTTCTTGCCAAGAGTCGGGTTTTGAACAGGTTGCACTGGCGGACCACTGGTAGATACAGGGGGTTGCGGGAAAACCTGATGGTGGGCAAAACCATACATGGGCATTGAATTAGGAGCTACTTACAATCCTCGATGATTAGATTCATGGGTTTAATGAGAAGCAAGGAACAACATACCTGGAAACAGTACTGGGTTGGAGTAATGACTAAACCAGGGAAGATTTTGACTCCAAATACCAGGGTAATGAGGAGCAAGGGGGTTATCGAAGTAGGTTGGCAGCTGCGTGGACGGCGCAACTGGATAGACTGATTCTGATTTGAATTTGACGCCCAAAAGCTGTTGGATTGACTTACCTGGTGAGGATGGCAAGGCTGAACTGGTGAACCGGGGACTTGTACGCATCGCAGTTGGGACACGGACAAATGACTCGGTATAGCCTGTTTACAATGTCAGTTATCTGGACCATCCCACTCAATTGTATTTTGCCTACCATCAAGACTTCGGATCGGTATAAGGTCATCAAATGATATTGGCTGATTTCGAAAAGTAGCCTCTGATACATCCTTTGGGGTTGACGAAGCCCCCAAGCCATGCGTCTCCTGTGATGAGCTTTGCGGCCCAGCAGGTAATGGGTTGGATTTTATATCCTCGTCAGGAGGATTGTAATAGTGATACATATGTTGCAAAAAGTTCTTCGCTGTACATGAGCTTTGTTAATTGTCCCAAAATAAATCAATGCTTACAAGGACCATCACCGTTGAAACTAGCACCGTAGATATTGGCAAATAATGTCCACTACAGCATATCATCGCCATGAGCACATGGCACACATGGTGCAGGCCGCCCCTACGGGCCCCGTACACGCTTGTACACGCCGCCCACGTGTATCTGCGTGTACATGCGTGTACATGCGTGTACCTGCTTGTCAAGGCGCGTAAGAACGAGACATGGAGAATATACTGGAGTGACATGGAAAACTCACTGCTCAAAAGTCATCACTTACATACCTCCCTCTGTGTATCCCATTAGCTTTTGTATTCAACTGAGAATGATTGAAGGTTTAGAAATATTGCTTTATTGTGGCATGACAGGAGATACAGATACAGAAAGAGTAAAGTAGAGGGTGTAATGTTCAAAGCAGAGTCCCGAATTATCTACATTTGCATTGGTTAGTATTGAATCCTTGTTGATCCAATGACACTTACTAGCAGCTTCTACATATGACCCACACTCTCATTGTTATCGGTACTTTCTAGCTTGGCCTAATTTGTTGAGCATGCTGATTTCCCTCTGTAAGCCCCAGGGAGAACCCCACAGTTGTTGCAGTCACATCTATGGCGCACAAGAAATGTTTCGGTCATATTCAGTGTACAGTTGCTATCCGTTTGTTGAAGTCGGAGATGAAGAGAGGCAAGAAACAAACAGCAACAACGAAGGAATGGAAAGCAAAACCAACACAGTCCCATTGAGCCCTTAGACTTCTTTAAAATGGATCCGGACGCGCCGCGCCATATTGCAGGCCGTACCCAGCTTTGAGGTGGGCAGTACATTTTAAAGTCATCCTCGTCTACCCATGGCACAGTGATGAGCGTAGAGCGCATAGGCATTGCAACGTGGAACATCGAACATTGAACAATTCAATGAGGTAATTGTATAAAGAAGCCACATGTTGTCCCGGTACGGTGTATATTACGGATTGAATACGCCGAGAAGAGCGAGTTTACCGTTTTTAAATCGGAGACAGCTAACCGGAGGATTGGGTGGAGAGAAGGAAACTCTAGCATTATTACACACATTATACTTATTACTATTACACGCATTATACATGTAGCCTCACGTATTCGCACGCTCGATCACGTCGATTTCTCATTGCCCTGTTGGGGCATAGGAAAATCGACGTGTCGCCGCGTGGCACGGCGTGCACAAGCGTGACACGCACAACAACTCGAACACAAAAAACACGCACCTTCAAGGAAAACAGTGGTATGTCATTATCTTGGTACTGGTATATAAGTACTCTACGACATTCCTGCGTTCTTAGGATCCTAGGAATCCTTGTACACAAACTTCTTTGTATGTGTCATATGCATGCAATTCACCCCATACGCTTCCCGGCCCGGCCCGGAGCGGCCGGACTTCGGAATAATTACCTTGTGACTTATTTATTATTCCGAGCTTTCATCGAGGTCTTATGACTACTGTATTTGGGATGTATATAAACTAGAATACTTTGTACGTTGTAGTCAAGCTTGAAATCAAGTGTACCACCTTATCCCACTCTTTAATATCTCCTTTACCCTTTGCTTCCGGACTCCCGGATCATCAGGAACCCCATTTAGGCTGCTCATCCCAATCTTGCACTCTTGCCATAATTCCCGGGGACACCAACAGTGTGTGAAGGGTGTTGCTAATAGCTTCACCGACGTCCCACTCCCAGTGTGTACTACAGGCCAATACTCGGCTCCGGACCTCGGAGTTATCCCGGGCCATTTCCGGGCCATTTCCGGCCTCAGAACCGCTATAGTTATTGACCTGTAGGCACGGTCTTGTCAGTATTTCAAGCTTACACTTCATTACACTGTTCCTTCACCAAAATACCCTTTCATTATGTCTTTTGGCTCTGATCCTGAATCCTTCCTCGAGTATGCCTTATCGTTACCTGATCCGGCCGGCCCGGACCCGGAAACCTCGGATTCGTCGGACCAATCTAGCTCATCTGAACAGCATTCTGAACAAGATTCAGTTCAGTCTGGTACTAATTCTGATCCTGACCAGTCAAGTTATGACTCGGAATTTCCTGGCCCATTTGACTATGATTATCTTCATGAATCCTCTGACTTTGACTCTGATCACCCCGGCCCTTACGATCTCCGTTACCTACATTCCTATCCTTCATCCTCAGCCTCAGACTCTGTTGAGTCTTTCCACTCGTTTGCCTCTGATAATGCCGAAGCGCCGGAACCCCGGCCCGGTGATGACAGATCTGGTCATCCTCACCTCGGACCCGATGGCAGGCTTGTGGACTCCGAGAGGGAAAGGCGCAGGGTGCTCGGGTTGTGCTTTTATTGTGGAGGAGAACATATGAAGGTAGATTGTCTCAAACTGCAGGCCCGTACAGGACAGAACTATGATGCAGATAACTCTGAATCAGATGTTCCGGGCTCCGATGATGGTTCCGAGTAATTCCTAATTTTTTCTACATTTTAATTCCGAATTTTCCGACCATTTCCAAGTCTTAGACCGAGTTTTCCTTTCCTTTCATGATTTTTACTTATTTGACCTTACAAATTCCTTTCTTTCCGAACTTCGGCCCGATTTTTATGCCTTTCATGATTATTGATTGTTTGACATTATGATTTACTTCATTTCCGAATTTCGGCCCGATTTTTTGCCATTACTATTCCAATTATTCATTTTCTTTATGCTAGAACGCATTTCCGCTTTTTCCGAATTTCGGCCCGAGATTTTGCACCTTTCCATGATCAATTTTTGTTGACAGTATAATTTACTTTGTTTCTAAGCTTCGGACCACTTTTTTTGCCATATGTTCCACTTCTGTTTCGAGTTTTTGAATATTCAGGTAATGTTTCATTGTAATAACTATTATTGCTTCATTCCGGCCCGATTTGGCCGATGTTTTTGCTTATTATTGATTACTAATTATTCCATTCCATGTTTCCGACCTTGCTCCGATTTTCCCGTCATTTTATTGACATTATCTCAAGCTTGCTCATTAGCACTTCCATTCACTTATCTGTTATCATTTCTATTTATGTTGATTCCTTTGCTTCACCCACAAGCTGCTCCTCTGTTTAGTAGGATTTCATTGATTATTTGTTAGGATACAGTTTCTACTCCCACTTAGATCCGTTGATCTGCCGGGTAGACTGAAACACTTTTTTCCAACTCATTTTTTATGATTATCCTTATAGCGCTTTCCGGCTTTGCTTCCCTTGGAACTTCCGGTCTCGGGATGGTTCTACCATCATTCTGGACACTTTGTGTCAATTTCGGCCTTTTTAGGCATCGCTCTTGTGTGGATATCAGCTCAGGTTATCATTTTTGGCAGCACTTTGTGTTGATTGGTATGCCGGACTTTTCCGCAGTTTCCGACGATTTTTCCGGCCCAATCCCGCCCCTCGGCTCGGATTTTATTCCGAAATTTTCCCTACTCCATTACCCTATCCTCCTACATCACCATTTACTCCAACTTCGGCTCTTGATTCATGGCTTTCGAGGGCTCAAGCGTACTTGGGGGATACTGCTGTATTCCAGTCCTGTATTCCAATTTTCGGCCCGGCTGCTCCCGATGTTTCCGAATTTCGGAACTTGTTTTAGTCTTTTGAGACTTCAGAACACTTTCCGGCCGGCCCGGACTTCGGAAGTTACGTGGTCATCCATTCTTTTGTTGATTATTTTGTTACGAGTTTACTTTGTTTCAATCTGGTTTTTGTTTGCTTTATGATGTTTCTTTGACCCCCTACATCGGCAGGCCGATCCTTTCCAGTTTCTCTGAAACTTCCACTTTTAATTTAGTCTTCACTACTGGATCTAATCCAATCCCTTTGCTTTACTATACTTTACTATTTCACTGCACACATATTCACAGAGGCCTTCGTGGGCTCAGGCCTAACGGGGGGATACTGTCATATGCATGCAATTCACCCCATACGCTTCCCGGCCCGGCCCGGAGCGGCCGGACTTCGGAATAATTACCTTGTGACTTATTTATTATTCCGAGCTTTCATCGAGGTCTTATGACTACTGTATTTGGGATGTATATAAACTAGAATACTTTGTACGTTGTAGTCAAGCTTGAAATCAAGTGTACCACCTTATCCCACTCTTTAATATCTCCTTTACCCTTTGCTTCCGGACTCCCGGATCATCAGGAACCCCATTTAGGCTGCTCATCCCAATCTTGCACTCTTGCCATAATTCCCGGGGACACCAACAGTGTGTGAAGGGTATTGCTAATAGCTTCACCGACGTCCCACTCCCAGTGTGTACTACAGGCCAATACTCGGCTCCGGACCTCGGAGTTATCCCGGGCCATTTCCGGGCCATTTCCGGCCTCAGAACCGCTATAGTTATTGACCTGTAGGCACGGTCTTGTCAGTATGCGGTCAAAACCCCCATGCATTTATCAGCAGAAGGTTACATTGTCTATAGCTGTGTCTAATAGCCCACCGTATACATTCATTTACTACGTTTGTCTCGATGATCTCTTGCTTAACCTCTCAAACTTTCCTGTCTCTTCTTCCTCGACCTCCGCTCGATTTCTCTTGGTTCTGCGCATGCTTCTTGGTTTTGGTCTCGGAGTCAGTCCTGCTGCCTGCTGCAAAACTTCATCCTTCGTATCTATCTTCTTCTTTTCACCTTCCTTATCATCTATGTACCTGCTGTAATTAGATCCAACCTAAATATATGTTACCATAAACATTAATGATCTCGAGAACTAATACTCACCTCAAGGCTATCACCCTTCTCATCCTGAAAATTGAAGTGATTCAATCCCTCTCGAAGTCCTATATACGGATCCCAATTGTCCTGGTGATAACCAACGTCAAGTCCCCATTGGTACCAGCCTGCCACACCTGCCTCTCTTGATCGTTCAAACATGCGAGTTTCCAGATATTCGAGACATTCGAGGTCAACATCTATGGTATTTGAGCTATTTGAAGAAATCTGTCTTGTTGTTGTCTGGTGGTTCCAAGCATTGTGAAGGCGTTCAGACTCGGACATTCCTGTGGAAGTGCGATGAAGTCGATGGTCAAGGAACAAGGTTATGGCATGTGCATGTGCAAGAAGAGAGTGCCACTTGGAGCGGGAGATAGATGGCGTTTGACTGACAAATTTTTCGAACCAATTCGCAACTCGGGCTTGGTCTTCGATAGTCAAGCCGCCAGTGAAAGGTATAGTGCATTGATGTACTGGCTTCTTTGACTTTTCAACATATTGTGAAATTCATGCCCAACCACTAACACAAAATCCAACTGAGCCAAAAGGCTACTATGACAGGATAATTGTCATAGGTGGTTGGGACTATATATACCACATGTATTAAGACCTCTCCGCATAATCTTAACAGTGCCCCCCCTTTAGGCACTGAACCCTTGAAGTGCAATTGAATTGGCCATGGAAGACCCGAAAGATTGGACATGGAAGTCCCAGAATTGGTGAGAAGAAATCACCCAAATGGGCGAACCGCGCCTGCCCAAAGTTTAGATAATTCTTAGTCACTATTTGTAACCATCCAAAAAAGCGCTGAACAAGCGCGTGCCCGCCTTGATGCCCTTTTCTGGACACCTACGCCTTTTCGGATGCATTTGGTTGAACCAGATCGAGTAGAGGGATCTGGGCACATTTCTTCTTTTTCTTCTGCTCGCGGAATTGTCAAAGCATCTTACCAGGTGGTCAAGGAACAGGGTTCTGGATTCACCACGGAGCTCTATTTGAACTTGGCGGCGGTCCTAAAGGATTAATCGGGCTCACGCGGTCGAGTATCCACAGCCAGCCCCGAGGCAATGCCTTCCTCCCTCTGTTCTTGAACCCCTTTCAAATGGCCTTCTGCCTCCTGTAGTGTCTTTTGTAAATATAATCCGATCCGTTCCATTTTTGCTTGAGTTTTAAGTTGGAGATAGCCCGCCATCTACACTACCTTCAAAAGTGTTTTGAACGACTAAAGGATTATGAGCACTCCTACAAAATCAACACCGGGAGAGCGCCAGCTCTCTTGGGTCGAAAAGGCAAAAATGTTACCTCAGATGGTCCCGTTGACCCGTCGCACAAGTTTACCGAGCTATTCCGCACCTACTATAAAACCGCTGCTCGAGGAAAAGCTCACTTGGGTTGAAAAAGGCAAGCTACTATCTCCGAAAACAAAGCGTGTAAGTTTGTTCAACTACATATCCGCATTTTGTATGTCTATTTCAAATCCAGGGGGGCAATGCAGCAGGCGGCATGCCACAACACGGAGGCCTGGGGTGGGTACAAGCGGGTCTAAGTCTCCCTGCATTGAATCCCGTACATAATATTCAAGTACGTTGCACAATCACCGAGTAGGAATAGTGCGTGAGGGCTTTTTGAAGGTACACCTCAAGAAGCTCCTTCTGGATGCCACCCAACAACAATCTATCGACCTACTCTATGAAGAGTCGGAGAATGCTGAGTTTATATACAATTTGAATGACCCATGGCAACAACAGGAGGCAGAGGCAAAGCTTGTTGCCCTTGGTCTAGATACAGTCTCCCGGAATGCCCTAGAGAGTCGCTGGACTGCACAGTACTCTGTGAAGTGGAGTTGTGGATTGCACGAACAAAGACGGACTTTGTTCCAGTGGCAAGTCTTCATCGATTTCCAAACGCAATCGAAGCTGAGTATACATTCCCCCTGCAGTTCTTGTGGATATCATGTCCAAGCCCGCCAGGAACGGGAGGCGAAAAAGGGGGCAAATACAAAGACCGAAAACTGGCAACGGCGTGTCCCTTATCCATTCACTGGGTGCTTAGCTCACATAGAGGTGACAGAAAGGGTGGGAGATAGAGCCATCTCAAGAATCGCTGGAATTTCAGAACACAATGGCCCTTGCGAAACTGCAGTGCTTGAACGAGTTCCTCCAATTCCATTACACGAACACGTTTATGAGGTAGCTTTAGATCAACTTCGAAATGGGGCCAGGTAAGACCCACTTAACCTCTTTCTAAGCAACTCACAAATGTATTCTAATATATACAGCTTGACAGCTATACAGGAAACAAACAGCAAGATGGTGAATGATCGAGCCTATCGCGATATGGATACCTATAATACCAAAACTGCGAATGTGCGATACCTGTTTCTCCCCACTGATCATACTTCCCTCTATCGGAAAGCTAGTCAGACTCTCGGAGTCGATGTACGACTTCAACCTCAATACAATGTCGATGACTGGCTAAACCCCGAAAGTCCTAATTTCAAAGCTGAAGTTGCCGAAGCTGTCTTTCATTATTCTGCTCGAGCAGAAGCTGGAGACAGGTTTGAAATATGTCTTTCCACTCCAGAGATGGATGTATGTGCACACAAATACGCTCATCAATCACAGCTAGTTCTAGACGGTACATTCGGGATTTGCAGTGCACGGCTTCTACTTTTTATTGCCCTTGCTGTAGACGAAAATAACAAAGGCCTTCCCATTGCTCTCTTTCTATTTTCAGCTGAAACGGGAGCGAAGGCTACCCATGCATCTTACACTACGGCTATCCTCAAAAAGTTGATACAAACCTGGAAGCTCCATCTCGAAACCAAGTTTGGATCGTTCGAGCCTTATTCTGCAATCACAGACACAGATACAAAGGAACGAGGGGCTCTTGCCCACATCTGGCCACAGATTATATTGCTCATATGCAAATTTCACCTTCGCCAATGTTGGACCAATCACCGGAAGAAGATACTCAAATGTAAAGCTCCTGACTTTTGGAGGAATCATATCCGAGATGTACTCCAGAAACTTGAAGTCGAGTAGGTGCTATAGATATAACTGTTTATTAGTATTAATTAAACATTTCAGCCTCATTGCTACAGTTGACCACGCCGTTGCAACAGCTCTCCTCGAGAATCACGAAGCATTTTTCAATAATCTTGGTGCCAATCCAGAAGCTAAGCGTGCATGTGAAGCTGGTCTGGACCATCTCAGGTATTTACAGAGCTACTGGATGCCCCGTCCTCTTTGGGAGAGCTGGTCCGAATGTGGACGGATTGCTGCAGCAGCTCGCATTGGAGTAGTGGTTGAAGGAATCATTCCCACTACCAACCATCTTGAATCCTTCAATGCTGTTCTCAAAAGGAAATACATTCAGCAATATCTACGTTCCGGTCATAGGTTACGATTTGATATCCTTATTCTTCTTCTTATATCACAAATTCTTCCACAAATCTTCCGTCGCCGCAATGCTCAAAGAGAGTACCGTGCTTGGCTCACATCTAGATTCCGTTCTAGTGCCGGGGGCCAAGATCTGCTGCTTGTGCAGCAAAGGCATCATGAGGACCAGAAGGAGTATGCGCGCCAGCTCCGTAGTGTATGCTGGTGGCCAACGGATGAAGTACGAAATCAACATGCCTGCGAGCTTCTTCGGATGCAAAGCCTCCACACGATATCGGGTCAACCTGACTCCACTGGTTTGGCATTGGTATCTCATTGTAATCCTTCATCTGGAGGCCCCGCTCCCTACCGAATCTCGATCCATACCTCCGGTCGTGCTTCATGCACTTGTCTGGACTTTCACCACAATGGCAAAGCTTGTAAGCATCTCCGAGCACTGCGCATGCTTGTTGATAGCTGGGTGTTACAAGGTTACCTTGACGCCCACTTTCACTACCCTGCAACGCTTGAAAATGCTCAAGTACTTCGTGAACTTACGGCTTGCAAGCCTTCTTTACCTGCAGCTACCGATGCGCCTCTAGCTTGCGAAGTTCTCAACACCAGGGGAAACCTTCCTGCAACCTCCTGGATGATGGTTCAAGCTATTGGCGGCGATACTACAGTATTAGGGACTGCCTTTGATGAAGAAATGGAAGTTGCACTTGACCGAGGGTTGGAGTCATTGCCAGATGACGGGTCCTCTGGTGAAGAAGATGAAGATGACATTACCCCCGTATGTTCCATAACTACAAACCTCATACTAGCCACTGACTAACCTCCTGAATTAGCACATGCTATCGCAACAAGCCGGTATAGCAACTCAAATAACACACCGTTTAACCCAAGAAGCACAAGTGCTGCTACCTCGGCTTTATGGAATCGACAATGCGCTTGCAGATATTCTGACCCTGCCTCACTCTACCGAGCTACTTGAATTCCAACAGGTGATAGAGAAACTATCAATGAGACTGTCGCACCTTCGAACTAAGAACACGTATTTGCCCGAAGTGACACCGTCTTTGGAAACAGTATCAGACAATGTGGATCATGTTGTTTGCCATTCTCCTAGAACTGCTGTCAATGAACTTGTAGGTTTTAAACGCAGGAAAGTTGGACGACAGCTACTCCGTGCTCCTTCTCCAGAAGCAAAACAAACCCGAAAATCTTCCAATGGAACTTTGTAACTTATCTTGTTAGCAATGTATGCAATACTTATCAGAAGCTGTAACAGGAATTATTGTTTAGTCCTACATTGTTAATAATTCATCTAAGGTGGAGAAATTACAAATACGGCGAAGGTATGCAAGGTCTTTACCCCCTTCCATCTCTGCCCAGTTCTCAGGGTCTTCCGCCTCAAATTCCCTTTCCGTCCTACAACCGTTCTCAACCCACCGAAAGATTGGGCCGGGGGTGTACTGGGTAAATGACATACGACAATCGCCTTCAGCCACTGGAGTATTGGAGTGAGTGATGACAGCAGAGGGGATAAGGACTGTAGCACCGTGAGGGAAGTCAACAACAAGTTTTAACTCCCAAAGGATGAGTTGAGCTGTACGGCCTGGGTCAAAGCTTCCAAGAGCTGTGATTGCGCACCACCCGAAGGGCCAATTGAGGAAGTCCCGGTGTTTGAAGGTCCATACCCTTCCACCGAGGTTAAACGCTGCGGCGCTGAAGTCGCTGAGACCAGGAAAGTTCTCCGGGAGGTGAGGCAACCTCTCCCTCACAGTGTTAGAGGCATTTTTGTACTCATTGTGCACACGGGGAGCCCAGAGGGAGAACGCGGCTGTAGCATCCATTATCACCCCAGTGTACAAGCCAGGAGATACCGAGACTCACCATTCTGATAAGCTGCCATACGGCGTACCGCCTGAGCACCAACCAAACGGTTGAGGATCCCGCCCATGAACCCTGGGTTTATTGCAACAGGCGTTGGACTTCCCATACCCATAGTCACGCCTCTATTGAAGGCGGGGAACGTACCCCGCTTATGAGGCCCAGCTGCAGCTGTAGGGCCAAGGCCTGCCTCTTTATCCGCGTCTGAGAAAAGGCGGAAAGCTTCTAGAAGCTCTGCCGCGTAGTCGGATCCTGGTTGACCTGCAAGGACGGCGATAATACGCCCTGAGCGGTCGACAATAGGGATTGGGACCCTAGGCAAAGTCAGAGGGAGGATGGGGAAGCAAGACTGAGCAAACGTACCTGCCGTCCCACTCAATATGTTCAAACCCCAGAGCTAACAGCTCCTCGAGGGTATACTGCTTCTGCCGCTCCTCCTCAGAACCCAACTTGGCCTTTGTACCGGGCTTTCCTGTGTGAGCCCCTCGTGCGGCATCAAAATCCGAGGCGTCTAGGTCTACCTCAACCGCGACTCCATGCGACAGCACTTGGGAGCGCGTGTCCTTCGAAGCCCCGACTTCCCTCTGCGAATACTTCTCGCGCTTCCGCTTTGTGGCGCGCTTGCAGGCGAATTTCGCCTTCCGTTTGCGAGACAGCAGCGCAGGAGGCGCACCCTGGGCCTCAGGTGCAACTACTTGAAGCACCGACGAAACAGAACGGGTGGGTACCGAGGTGGAAGAGGCGGAGGCTAAGCCGGAGGAGAGGGCAGCTACAGGGCACCCGCGATCTGTTGGTTCCAAAGCTTCGGGGCTTATACCTTCCCCCGGAGCTTCTTCTTCGGCTTCTTGTAAGGCTTTGGCGGCAGGGGCAACGGAGAGGGAGTGCTTCAGCAGCTCCACGAAGTCAAACGGCGCCTTTGGATTCAAGGGTCTTGCAGTCTGTAGCAGGAGATGATAAGCACCCGGGAGTTCTAAGAGGTACCAGCTACGCACTTTCAGCAGTTGAGACCTTAGAAAATACCCCATTTTGGATTCGGTTTGGACCCCTCCGGAATCGACTTGCGAGGACGCACCAGACGCGATGAAATATAGAATAGAGCGCGTTAGTTATGCAGTTAAGACGAGGAAGCTGCTACAGGGGCCGCTTATGCGCCGGACGGGTCGTTGCAGTTAGATCCTTGGGATAGGATCCTTAATCCTGCAGCTTCCAGTCCGATGCAAAAGCGCCAGCTGAGAAGCGCGCCGTATATAATGAAATGACCTACCGGGGGGAGGTGAGGCCGTAAAGAAGCAGGCGTAGACTCTGAGGGGGTAGTGCAGGTTGAAAGGCGGGCGTCGTGGTTGTTTTGCAGAATCAACGAAGGTAACGCGTGCGCGTTACCCGAAACTCACATCACGTGGTCGATCCTTTTCGATTCCGCCAGTGCGCCTTTCATATGCGCCACACACACCCTTCAATTCCGTCGCCTGGCTTTCGCTTTCACCACACGCCGTTCAACTCCACCATCGCCTGACACGGACTGTACTAATGCCCGGTTCACCCCGCTCTGATCCAACCGCATCCGCCCTCAAAATTTCCACCACATTCTCTGGCCTTTGACTTCCTGAAGATGCAGTTCCCGGAAGCGGTTGCAATGAGAAGCTGAACGGGGAACTTGAAGCGGTTGAAGCAAATGGAGGCGGTTATGGTTCTCTGCTGAGTGCCTGTATACTTCTCATTTTGCCACTTCTAACCTCAAACACCCAGCGTACTGCTTCTTCCCCAGCCCATTGTCCTCTGTTGAGGTAAAACCACGTCCGCCCCCATCCTCTTCGGGTCTCTTCCTACTTTGCCCCAATTCTTCCGGCCCTCAGTCTATTGCAGACAGCGCGCTCTCTGCGGCGACTTATTACACCCAGGGAGAGGAGAAATACGGAAGCATCGGAAGGGAAGAAACCGAATGTTTCAGGCTACTATTATATTTAGGCCGTTGTCGACACAGACATTACTTCAATAAGCCCCTTAAATTGAATCTTTTTTTCCACCGCCAATATACGCGAGGTTGAACTAGCTGTGCGGTGTGAACAAGAAACTACGCCTGCTCTCTACGTACATTTACACCTCGCCTCTGATCTCATAGGGCTCTGCAGATGTACCACAGCCAGAAATTTCCATTTCCTCGAAAGTTTTGTGGTTGGACAACTTCATTTCTGTAAAGGTAAGAATGAGGGGCCACGATCTGATAACATGGGGTGGAGGAAACACACGATCGAGTTCCAAGGTAAGGGTAAGGTCGATGAACATTGGATGGTCACTTGGAAGACTTGCGACTGAGAACAATGGAATCAGGTTATATAGAAAAGGGTGAATAGCAGTGCATACCCTTTTTTTTACGCTGAGAAGGTAGGGCCTCCTCTGTAAGGTCAATATACATAAGGTTTACTGCGTACAGTCTGCATTTAGTTCGGGGAACAAAGGCCATAACACTCACCCGGGGAATCCGATCTCTCCATTTCAATGTCAAGATGCATGTTTTTGTCTGGCCAGATATTGGTATCGTAATAGCAATATGCAAAAGAAACACACCGTTCAACTCCGGGCTCAAGGCTTCCACTAGAGTAATATCTAGAGTACTATTAGATAGCAGATACGGTACAGTACCAGGGTAGTACTTACCCCCGAGTTCATCGTCGCTGTTTTGGCTCAAGTCGGGGATGGAATTGTCAACGGCGGAATCTTCTAGGAATAAATGAGTTGAATCTACTGAGCCTAACTGGAGACAGACCAAATGCCAGTTCCGGCGCAGGGATATAGTGAATGCAACCGTCTCGAGACACAAACACGTCGTCCTGGCCCGCAAAGTATGCAACAAGTCCTGCGTAGTTCAAAAGATATTAGTCCTGGCTTCAGAGAGGAGATGTAGCATCAACACCGTTATAATCCGCTTCTGAGAGCTGCCATTCTTCAGCTATTGCATTCCAGATCATGGGCTCAACACCCTGTGAAATCACTAGCCAAAAGAATAAAAAATCAAGGTGGTACTTGGAAGAACCAAGAAGAAAACAGCGCGTACATTCTGCTGTGCTTATGGTGAGGTCCTCCATGAGCTTGTTAAATTCTGCTGAAATTTGAGACGCAACTCCGCGGCAGGTGTCACTTTGCAGGAGGGCCTCTGAAGAGTGCAATTAGCAGATAGTTCGAGCAAAGATTAAGAAAAATTTACGTTCGGAAGGGGCAAGAGGTACGTCACCCAGGAGTTTGCCAAAATCTTTACCTAGTTCTTCAATCTCAGTCAGTTTTGGAGAAGTAGGGAGTTGGGCGTTGCTTTGCGCCTCCTGAATCTGCAAGTCATTCATAAGCTGGGCAAATTCTTCGTTGAATTCCTCGTTGAATTCCTCAGGGTCAGGAAATTCAGGTTCAGCAGGAGGGCGGGCATCAGCTGCAGCATAGATGTCATCGAGGTTCACTTGAAATTTCTTAAGGGGGACCGTAAAATGCAGAGGGAATGCTTACCTTTCCATAGACAACGTTGCCTAGTCTTGCCGCAGCCCAAGTACGTGCGGCCATTGAAGCGGGAGCCCTGCTTATTGACTGTGTAGCACCTTGCCGGGATACCAGGGGTGTTGCCAGGGGGTGGACAACTGCAAAAGTACTCCCACTTGAGCCCTCCAACTCGTCGAAGACGCCAAAATTGGTTCAGAGGAACCCGTTGACTGTACTTGTTGACGGGACTGTTGCGAACAAAAATCAGATGAGAAAGGACAACACAGGTTTGAAATTGAAACTTACAGCTCAACGTGCACAGGGCGAAGGAGACCGTGGTCAAAGGTGACAATGGAGGCAGAATCTGCTGTGAGGCTGAACTTTTGCTGGATAAATGGCGGCATGGCTTCAAGGGTGAGATAGCTTCCGACGAAGTGAAAAATTGAAGTGGGAAGAGAGGGTCACAAAATTCCAATAAGGGGGGGCAAAAAATCGCAGCTCCTTATACCTGCCACAGGAGTCCTCAGAGCGCCTCAAAAATTCCTTTATCAAAAACGAGACAGCCCAAATTTGAAATCGAAGCCCAACAGGGAGTTACAGAACTGTAAATAGAAGATAGTATGTAAGATCTGAATCTCAAATCGAAGTAGCGCATAGATGCTAAATTAGGCGCGAATGCGCCTGCGGCGCGCGCGCGCTTGCAGAAGCAGAGGCGCTCAATTAGTAATGAATTATTAAGATGAGTAAGGCTTATTTAATATTTGGGCAGACTTGTTTTTCCCCAAATGGAGATGAAACTCCGAAATTGCCACTTCAACAGGTCACATGCTTAATGTACAGCACAGCCCCAAGGGTTTCCCAGGCCCTTTAAGCCACCTGATCAAAGAGCTGCCTAAGAGGTAAACTGAGAGCAGCCCGGTTTGAACCGGTGACCTTGTGGATCCTGTCATACTGTGAAATTCATGCCCAACCACTAACACAAAATCCAACTGAGCCAAAAGGCTACTATGACAGGATAATTGTCATAGGTGGTTGGGACTATATATACCACATGTATTAAGACCTCTCCGCATAATCTTAACACATATACCTTGGCCGGAACTTCTTCAACAGAACAATCTTGTGGAGAGCAGTGCAACGTCTGCAAAAATTCAAGATGCGGTTTCAGGGCATCATTGACCTCCTCTGTGTACGGATAATTCTCAAATTGCATGAGGATATCTTCTTCACTGAGACGCAATGGTGGATGGTCCCATCGTCCAAGCTGAACCAACTTCGATCTCAGTAGCATTTGTCAATGAAAGAACTATTCACATACCCTTGTCTGTCTGCGTTGGTGTTGGTTTCCCCAAAGCTCGTCAATAATTGAGCTCTGATCGACACTGACTATTGCGAGTGGATGTGGACTATCTTTTGAAAAGTGGCACCCTCTCCAGAATTTGACAACACACTCGAATTCATTTCTGCTCTTACCTTTTGCGCCTGATGTATGGATTATGCGCACTGGATAATAGAACTTTCCATGTTGGACTAATGCTCCTTTACCTGGTCTTGAGCAATGCTGAATCAATTAAAATGACATATTTGCATATCACTCACCGTAGCCGTGTATGAAGTCTTTGTGTCGCATTCTGAGCCAATTTTGCTGCTCTAAAAAGGACATTTGTGGTGAGTAACATCCGTGACCAGAAAAGGGTATTACCTCTTGCCGGGAATGAAGCTGTCAATAATTGCTCGTGAGTTCCCTGCACAGTCGTCACATTGGAAAGGCTCTCTTGTCTGCCTCAGCCCTCCCGCTCGACCTTCTTTCTGACATGCAATATGTGACCAAATGTCACAGTTGTCGCACTGAATGATATCACCTGTACTGCTGTTGTGAACCACTAGTGTCTCGTTTGTCATTGTGATTCCACATCTGCACATAAACTGGAAGTCTGATGTGCCTTCTTGGAGGTATTCCTCAATCAAATCCACATTGAGACCATGGTCGAGAGTCTCTACAGAGTGCATCTGATCCTGTTCCTGTGGAGAGACTGAATTTGGTCCAAGCAGATTCTTTGAAGTTGGTGATGACAGGAAGGGTGAGGATTCATGATTGGGTTGATAGGACAAGGTGGAACGAGGAGGAATGCGAATGGTACCACTAGACTCAGCGGTTTCCTGATAGTCAAGAGTATCCAAACGGAATGGGTTTTTCAGCCATGTTAGGTCATGTGGGGTAAGTTGTGCAAACTTCGCTCGAGATAGCCATATTTTTGGGATGTGATGTCGAAGGCTGTCAGGTTCCACCATCATATGGTGAACTCTTCGAGCCACTGCAAGTTGTGAGGTGTATATGGCCTCTTGCATGCTTGTTCCATTTCGCAGGTGATATATAGCAAAGGCCCCAATGAAATCAGACGGTAACTTGAGAGTAGAGCTGCTGCCTATCAGGTGGGTGCCAGCAGTTGCGCCAGGCTCAACATATGGACAACCGCCATGAGCCATATCATCGTAAGTCCAGACTGTTTTCCCATCTTCATCTAAAAATCGGCTGATATAATGATTTTTACTGCGGCTGTAGAAGATTCGACCAACAATATCATAAGTCACTGTTGCCAGCTCCCCAGATTTGTATGGTTGCAGTAGCGCTGGAAAATTCCAAAACTCTGTCGATGCTGTACATTCTTCCTCCTCCAAAATCAATACAACAGGCAGGGATAAGATAAACTTTACATCTGTCTGATTGCCTTTGCACCAGGATTCTCCATCCCTTGCACGCCAGCATGTAGGAAGAGCTTGGGGAGAATGGTTCACATTAGCAAAGGTTTGGAGCCATGACAGAAGATCACCCTTGAACTCTTGGCATGCAGCTTGTCGGAGAACAATAAGGTAACGTATCTCTGGTTTCTGGCACACCTGGTAGTGGTGACCGTTGCCATCACCTGAGCAGTGCTTGACAGTGACGAACATGGTTTGGAAGTAGGACTGTGTCCAATTGTCATCATCAAGATCGTCATTGAGCTTATCCTTCAGTACTTGAGGAAACCAATCCTTCCAACAATAGGTAAGATTCAGATATGATTGCTGAGATACATGAGATGAATAACTTACAAAGGCATTTCCTACTGCATTATCTGATTTAATTATCCTCCACTCTACAAGGCGACGTCGGAATTGGTCATGCTGACTACTCAGAGCTGTAGAGAGATCATAGTCAGGGACCTTCAGAATGAATGAATCATGCTCAGCATTTCGCCGGAGGAGCATCAGGTTGTAAAAATCGCGGATAGGACGTTCAGTTTGTGAGTCAGAGCTAAAACGGCTTGAGAAACTTGCCCAATCCTTGACTATACTGCGATACAGAAGATCCCAAGCTGAGTCAGCCCAACAGGACATGTTGTCCCACCGGTAACTTGCTGGCCCTACTATTGCTGAACTTGTGTGATGTGTAGACGGCAACTCTTTTGACTTTTTAGGTGTCCTCGAAAGAAGATCCTTCTTGGTGTCTGGAGGTCGTCCATCAGATTTCTGTTTTGTACTTCGCTTACCAGGTGCTCGACTTGGTTTGCTACGGCCAATCAGATTGATCATTGCCTTCCAAGGCTCTGCCTTCCCATAGCGGATAAGGCCCCCTTCTAGAAGCAAAATTAAATTTAGAGCAAATAAAAAGGATAACCCAGCTACGTACCAAGATTTGCAGTGAATAGCTTGACGGTTGTCTCGGCAACAGCATGTAATGCTTCAAGACCTTCAAGGAGACCATGGTCCCGTCCAACCGCACTATAAAGCTTCCAATGTTGAGCTTCTTGTGCATTCGTTGTATTCGGTATTGAAGTCCAGATATCCGGCTCCATCTGGGTATGAGTTTCGAAAAGCATTCTTGCATTACTCTCGCGAAGCCACCATCCAAGCCATGAATTAGTGAGAGGAAAGTCGCGTTGAATTACTTCAACTCGTGCATGGAAGTCATCAAGATCTTTGGCAGAAATGAGGCCCAACACTAGTTCCTCAAAGTGTTTTTCTGAATGAACAGGAACACCCGCTCAAAGGTGTCAGCGAAAGTGATTCCGGTCCGCATATCACTTCTCAGCAGCAGACTGGTTCGAGTCTAGTCCCAGGACGAAACAGCCGGTTTTTCGTTGTAGTCCGATCACTCTGTCCCCTTCTGTTAAGTATTAGGCATAGATAGCTTAACTTTCACTGAAGCTGATTCAAGTACGCAATGTATATGTTTCTTCAATCAAAACCTACAATGGTAGGTGGGATTTTAGCTCAACTATATGGCGTTATCATGGCATGCATACGAAAATTATAGATAGGAATCGTAGGATAGATCAGTATATCAGTTTAGGTATATTGAATAAAGAAGCAGCGCGCCTTGTACTCTCGTTGAGCATAGTACCTGACACCTAGAATTGTCAGTTAAAGTACCTCTACATAGCGCCAATAATTGTTTTATGGCTCGCGGTGGATGCGTGTCTGTGTGGCGCCAATATAAGCGCCTCTTTCTCTACTCACAAGACCGCGATGACTTCAACATCTATCTCAAACTTTTCGTGAGCTGCTTTTCATCTCGCTGAGGCGTAATTTGAATTACCTGTCTTAGAATCGTCTCCAACCTCCCGAGCTTTTCACAGCTTGAAGACACCAGCGAAACATCCATCAGTATCTCAGATTCCTACATCCTTGAACCGCTGCCATCCTCCGTGAAGGACCTTCTCAAAACCAACGAAGCTCCTTTGCACTCAAAGCTGCTCCAGTCTAATCTCCATGATGCCGAAAACATGCTGCTCGACCTCAATGTCCAGTTGGAGAAAATGAAGGCAGAGATCGCCTTGTTTACGGTCAAACGCAATCAGCTCATGACCATGATAGAAACATATAGAAGTATCCTTCATCCCATACGTCGAACGCCCCCGGAAGTCCTTTTGGAGATCTTCTCGTATTGCGTCGAGTTCGTGGATACGGACCATCCAAGGATATGTCAGAACATCGACTCTCTCGATACGAAGCAGGCACCGTGGAGCCTTGCTCAGGTATGCAAGTACTGGAGATTCGTAGTACTTGAATGTCCCCGGCTGTGGTCTTCGCTGTCGCTTGATCTGGCGAGAATGGAACACAAGGATCCCGCGAAGGCTCAAGAGCTTGAATACAATGCAATAGCTTTATTATCGCGTTACCTTCGACGCTCGAAGGACTGTCCTTTGACTATCGCTGTCCATTCAACGCGGCCAATGCATCCTATCGTTTCCTTGATATGTTCACACTCCAGCAGATGGTCCAACGTCCTTCTTTCTCTTCCACCTGAAGGATTCCGGCTGTTATCCACGATCAAGGGATGTCTTCCGAAATTGAAGGCACTCCACCTTCGGAACGTAGAGTGTTTGGAAAACATCTGGAATGCCATGCCTGTGATAGACGCATTCGAGTACGCACCTAACCTCCGTATGGTTCGGGCTTACGAAATCCCAAATATCGCTTCAAAATTGCTCCTACCTTGGGATCAGATCACCCATTGCATGAATAATTTCCCGGCTGGCGAAGTTCTCTTTCGAGATTCGCTGAATCGCCAAAACATGGATATTCTAACCAAAGGGGTCAAGCTTCGTCACGTAGCACTGTTCTGCTCAGGGTATGGGCCATCCCTTGCTCTCAAAAATTTGAAACATCAGTTTCTTACTGCCCTCACAATCGACTTGATTCGTAACAGCAATCTGGACCTATTGAATCAACTTCTCAATGCCCTAATTCTCCCTTCCTTGGCTTCTTTACGAATATCGGTTTCTAGTAAACTTCGTGTGCGCCCCAACGTAGAGCCCATAGTCCGCCTCCTAGAACGCTCCGATTGTGCGTTGGTGAAATTGCGTCTCAAGGGTTTCGAAACAGATATGGAGGAAGATTCCCACTTTCGATCACTACTCTACCTCCTTCAGAGCTCTATGCAGGTTCTCTGTTTGGAGTATTTTCCGACTAGCCTCTTGTCTGCGTTGATTGCGACTGAGGACCAAGCACCTTTTCTCCCGCGATTGCGGCATTTGCGTCTGTCAGGCGTTTGTTCGCCACAGATGGATCAACTGCTTTTTGTGAAGATGCTCGAGTCGAGAATGAAATATCCAAAATTTGGCATGGTGTTGGAAATGAGCTCACACTTTATTTTAACGAACCAAGAGGCTCAAAGACAGTTAGATCAGCTTGATATCATAACCAGTAGTTGAAAATATGTTATTCCTTCATAGGTAAACTATGACATTTGTACTTTGAACAAAAAGCAAGGGATCGTTCACCGTAGGGGCTGTGTTAGTAGTTACTAACTTTCCATCTGCGGCAGGTCTTCGGATGTTGGACAAGTCTTTCTATCAATGCCATGATCATCAAGCTGGCTCTTTCCTATACGCTCGACATTTACTACCTCCACTATTTACCTCTAACGACAGACCATCCGTGAAAAAAATTTACTCCGCTTCACTGCTTGTATCTTTTCGGGCATCTACAGTGCTGCTGACGTAAGTTTCCGAGTCTGAAATCGCGCGAAGATGATTTTCAAAAGAATTTCTCAGCAGTGCTGCTTTCTTCTCAACGACGATTAGTGATACCAACTACCAGCCGTTTACAGCTGCGATATACACACTCTTTCAATCTTTGACTACAAACAACTTGAGGAATTTAGTTTCTTCATCTCGGCTAGTGCTGTCAAAATGAGTGTGTACTCTCGTTTATACCATGGATAATTGATTAACAAGTATCACAACAGGTACTACATCGACGTATGCTCACTAGTTGTGTGAAGAGACTCTGCTTTAACTGAGGCACATTTTTAGAAATACCGGAACCACCACCGACACGACCACTAGTACTAGTCTTACGTCGGCTACTTCTACGTCCACCTCAACCACTTCAACCTCTACTACATCTACTACCAGTTCCACCAGCACCACCAGCACTTCGACTACATCCACTAGCACTTCGAGTTCTACGACCTCGAGCACTACTAGTGCCACTTCGACATCGACTTCAACACCTCCCACAACTAGCAGCACCAGCAGCCAAACTTCAAACAGCTTGACTGGTTCTACAGTTGGAACCCCCTCCACTTCGGCAACTCCTACACCAACCTCTATCACATCTTTGACAACTGGTGCTGATGGTCAAACTTCGACTGTCATTGTGGTCACAAGTGTGGGATCGTCAACAGCTCCTAGTTCCAGTTCTTCAGCGGATGCCTCTACTACTGGCAGCAAGTCGTGAGTACCATATTTCTCTGTCCGTTTTCGCCCAAAACGTGTCTTGGTCTATTTTTGTTGCCGTCATGGATTTTCCCAAGGAACGTCCGTGTTTTCGGCGAGTTTCGGGGTTTGTTTCAACCAGGTCCGCAGCGGCTTGCGAGATTGCATCCGTCATGATCATGATCGTTGTGTTTGTGGCGATGACTTACACTTTGGCTGATGAACGCACAGATTCTTTTCCAATACAGGCGCGGTAGCTGGTACCTTCGCAGCCGTCGGTGTCGTCGTTGTTATCATCGCCATTATCTTCATAACCAGTACTATCCGACGCCGACGTCAAAAGCGGTTCGACCGCGAGATGGACGAGGCAGCAATGGAAGCTGCAGGCACAGAAGTACCCCCTTTCTTGGACGATGATGACGAGCCAAAACCTTACGGAGCTTCGGCGTATGGAGGTGGGTATGGACCTAGTGGTGGGTACGGTGCCCAAGGGGATTGGAGTTCATCGGGTGCTGGAGGGGGAGGATACTCAGACACTGCATCACACGGAACCTATGCTCAGCCTCCAATGTCACACGAGAGCTACCCCATGCACGACTTTGGGCCGTCTCACAACCCGGGCGTTGGCGTCGGTGGAGTTTATGATCCCACTGGTGCTTTCGTTGGCGGTGCTGCCGCCGCAGGGGTCCAGCATGCCATGAGCGACAATAGTCGTTCCAATGGGTCTTCCACGGCAATAGGCGACTCTCCGTATCCTGCGTTTTTGCAACATGATGCATACGAGAATTCCGGCGGAGGTGTCGGTCCAGGTGGCTACCCTACAGTGGGACGTAGCGGCGGTTTCAATAATGATGTGATTGCGGGTGGAGCAGCAGGCATGGCCGGAATTGGTAGAAGGTCCAGTATGAACGCCACAGCATTGAACAGAATGAAAAGCCAAAACTCCACTGGTGCTCTGTCGGCTCCAAGCTCTGGTTCATCTCATCCAGCCCAACCCGAAAGTTATGCATCACATTTCACTCCGGGGTATGCAGGGCCCTCTCAACAAGATTCGATGAACCGAAGTACTAGCGCTGGTTCGGGTCCGATACCAGAAGCAAGTGAACCTGGTTTCATTGCTGCAGGTGCAAACTTTAGTTCCGCGGTTCACGACGCTGCGTTTGGGCAACAAAATCAGCAAACTGCACTGCCGAATCCCTTTACAGCGCGCTTGGAAAGCGATGAGAATGCAGATGGAGGGGCGGAAGATCCGTATGGTGGGTATGGCAGCGAGGAGGAAGAGGAACAACCAAGGAAGGTTCTTAAGGTTAGTTAAAACTACTTTTTTTATATGTCCCACAAAGCTCCTCCTAACATCTGCCCACTTTCAGGTTGCCAATGAGTAGTCGGTTCTCCCTAATTCCGCACTCCGGAGTTGGCAATTATTTATGCATCATCTATCGAACTGTACTAAAACCTCGTTTCTCTCCTTCGTTCTGTGCTACATAATTTTTATCTATAGTTATTGGTATTGTGGTATCGTGTTATCTGTTTTGTTTGTGGTACTTACCAATAATTACGAGTTCTGTCTGTTGTTGCTCTCTTTACATCGTTATGTTACCCCTATTCCTTTCCTCTCCAGATACTTTTCTTTCCATGCGAGTTTCGACGAAGGACCCAGCTTGCCTCTTCACGATCTTACCATGATGTTGAACATTATGTATATAATTCCTCACGTATCAACTACGGCGGGAGGTCACAAAACCTACAAGAGAGCTTGACTTCACGACCATTTACCAACCAATACTTATGTACAACAAAACCATCACTCAGTACATACATCAGTCGATATCAATCCTCGACATCCATCATGCTCTCGTCCTCTTCCCCAGTCGGATTTTGTCTGAGAGGGGATTTTGGTTGGGTGCGCTGCCTGAGAGGCTGCGAAACAGGTGAGCGCGACGTAGCAGAAGACGGTGAATCACCCATCCTTGAAGATTGTGTGGAAACGGAACTCGGGGAGTTGGGGCTCGCAGAGAGCTTCTTTGAACGTTTGGACGGATTGAAATGTTTGCATTTGGGGCAGACGTATTCTGTGCAGATAGAATGAAGTGAGGATGGGTCGAAATCTAACAGCAAGGAGTTTTTGACTGACGAGTATCCTCCCACACGCTTTCCTTCACTAAGCCGTTATGCGAGAAGCACTTTTCGCATATGAGTGCAAAACGAGCGGAGTCATCATCCCCGAGCACGACATCTACGATTTTGTCTAGCCATTGTTTTCGTGGGGGTTCAGGTGGTGTCGATTGTATGGCTACACATCAAAATTTTTAAGTCAAACAGATAGTCAACGCAGAGAGAGAGCAGAATGACTAACGACTGTTGAGCTGCTGCATTAAAGCTGGGCTCACTGTTGAGCGGGTCACAGAGCCGTTATTGGGTGGAAAGACTTTGCGTTGCGGAGTAACTGGCGGCTGAGAAGGTTGCGGAGGCTGCGAAGGTAGAGCAGACCTTTGTTGAAGCGGAGTTGCGGCAGGAGAGGATTCATCGTAACGCTGTAAGAGCTCTCGAGTCGAATAGTAATTGGTCTTCTTTTTAATTTCTTCAACCTTTTCTCGCTGCTGCTTGAGCAGTTGTTGGAGAGTACGTTCTGAGCAAATTTCGGACTTGGATTAACTATAATGATACAACGAATATGAAATGAAACAATAGCGCACCTTCAGCGTCTCCCTTTCTACTGTACCATATCTGCACGATCCTCCTTGTGAATAGAATCCTAGATAAACCGATGATTATCTTTTGAAATAGAGTCGGCAAGCCAATACGCACACTATAGGTCCCAAAACGACAGGTAGAGCGCCAACGAATTTCTTGGAAGGCTGCCGCGTGCCTCTACCAGGTATGTTTGGCAGAAAATCGGTATACCACAGGCTGACATAGGCCACCCACACTGCCAGCGTATACAGCGTTACTAGCAAAGTTGCTCGGCGTTCACGAAGTCGAATTGCGGACAGTTGCTGTTGACGTTTTCTGATATTATTCGCCAAGGTGGATAGAATAGTATCATAATCTTCTTCTTTTTGCTACACACGAGTTCAGATGAAGTTTGTAATGTCGAATTGAGGCTCACTTTGAAGAATAAACGCGTTATAAATGACATTTCGAACAACAGTGTAAAGCCAGCTTGACTGAAAATGATGAAAGGAATCCGAGTAGGAACTTCACGGGCATGACGATTATGGTTCTCACGGTTCAAAGCGGTACTGAATGACAATTCTACCTAAAAATACCCCTTCCGATCCCAGTACGCGATGTACTCGTCCGGGACAATATTTTCCAACCTTTTCGCAGTCAACGCCGCTGCCCTGACAAACAACGTTCCATCAAGCATCTGCGCTCCTGGGAGCTCTGTTTGTGCGAAATCTACCTGCGAGTCACTGCTAGCCTCCCTCCCGCCATACATAACAGCGAAATGCATCAGAGCACGGATCAATTTTGGAAAATGATCATCTGGGTGGACCGAAGCTTGTTGGATGAGGTATAGCCATGGATTTGGTGTTGAAGCAATCGCTGTGGTGGTATGAGCAGATGATGAAGATGGAGAGGAGAACGAGAGAGCATGGGGGTGTGTTGGAGGTTGAGGCCCTGGGGCTATAGGATGAGATTGGTTGTTATTGACAGAATCTTCCGCGCTCATAAACGACACAATGTCAGGATGCGAACGTCCATTAATGATCCACCACGCAAGAGAGATGGTAAAGTATGTCCGAAGGAGTAGGACTTGAGAGGTAGGACTTAGACCGGCAGCAAGGATAGGCAGGAAGAGAGCGGAGGTTACTAGGTGCATGCTATGCCAAAGTATGTTCAAAGACTTCAATGAAATGAATCTGCGTCACAGGACGTACTAGATGAAATCAGCATTGAATTCCTTGTCCTTTCGATAGCCTGACACAGCATATAAAATTGTGTTTGTCCATTGGAGTTCTTCGATTTTCCTATCGATTTCCTTTGAATCGGAAGCAAGTTTCTGGGCGTCCACAGTCCATTCATTCGCGTACTCGACTAACGCCATAGCATGTTTATCCAACAGCTGGTAATAAGTCTCAAAAAACTGGGTCCCGGGAATCTTGAACTGAGGATCGTTCAGAATGCGGGCTACCACGGTAAATGCATGCACAGGTGGACTGTCAGTAGTTGGGTTGTTCGGTACATTTGAAACGAAGTTGAACAGCGACTCTGGGATCAGAGGTGCCATATACACATCGTGAATAGCGGTCTGGGCTAAACCTGCATACACACAGCAGATGAGTTAGTGATTCCTGTGATGTTAAACCACTGCCCTACCTTCACTCATCATTCCAGGTAGACCGAATTCGACGCCATAGCCAAAATGGATGAGGGGATGCAGAATGGAGGCAAGAAAGCGACAAAGCATCTGGGGAGATCGCCCGCTTTCTGTAGTACTCGCAAAATTGACCTCGGGGGAAAATATGTACTTTTCCATCAACAATGCTGCATCCCCTTTGTACTCTCGAACGACGTTGTCGAAGTATGCGAGATAAGCGGAATAATATCTATAATGAATTTTCAGGCTGATCAGTCCGGGACAAAAATCATAGATTTTGCATACGTCTTGTCTCCAAGATGATCATTGAAATTGGAAGATGTAATTAGGTGTGTGTTTTCTGGCTTCGGGCGTTGGAGAGGTATGTTTTTATTGTAGCTTCCTCGGAGTAGATCCTGGTGAGCTCCAAAAGCCCAAATTGCCAATAGTTGGTGGGTGATGTGGCTTCAAGGTGAAACAGAAACCATCAATTAAAACACATAAAAAGTTATAGAAGTTAAGCAATAGGTAGAACCTACTTGTGCCGTCCATCGTCGTCGAAGAAAATATGCCATTTCGCATGGTTTTCTTTCAGGATATCTAAAAGAACCGCAGTTGTTTTCGAATTGGCACCTGGCATTCGAGGTGGCGCTTTTGGTGGCGCAAGCAACGGAGGCTCGGGGAAGAGCTCAAAATCAGTGGAGACGCCATTCGAGGCCATAATGCCCAGTCAATTCACGCTGTCGACAGTCTGCTTATATGTACCATGATTCCCTTGTATTTATACCTTCAGGATTCAATGCGAAGACCACCATATACTGACCCCTGTGTCAAATACGGCATAAAATAACAGAGATTGCACTACGAAGGCAAGTAAGACACAGCCCTGACATCGTTGGGCTGAATGATTGAGAAAGTTTCCACAGAATTGGCTAGTTGTCTTTTCCGGCTGGGCCAATGAAAGAATAACATCATAATGTACTGTCAGCTTGAAAATCGAGTCGTGAATATACAACTTTTTTTTTGCAGCAACACTCACATTTTGTTAGAGTGCGAACGTACGACTCACAAGCGAACGTTACTATATGGACATAATAGATAAACGTAGTTTATCCTCCCGGAATTCGAAGGTCACCGCTCTTCAGCATTGACCTTCGTATTCCAGCGCTGTGTGCTGCAACACATTTAAGTGGGCCAAATACATAGAAATTCTACTGCTGCTCTTCCAGTCGATACAAAATCAATTTATATCTCTCCATCCACTCATTATCCATGGTTTTGTCATTGGCGATACCCAAATTACTGTTGGCTGCCAAAATATGCTCTGGAAGCTGAGGAAACTTCGCTATAATAGCCCTTAATAGCAACGAAAGCTTCACTCCTTCGTATTCAAAATACAAATGAGGATTCTGTGATATTCGGGGGATACAATCCAACAACGCTGTGAAGACTTCAAGATTTCCCATTAATGCTAACACAAATGGGAACCCGATAGCCTGGACTTGTGCGTGTGGTGCATAGCGCATGACTTCTTCAGACGAATAGATATCCTTAGCAACAATCATCCGGACCATTTGTCCAAGAATTCGTCTTTGCATATCTGTGGTTGCCCAGAAAAACGAAGCGTGGAAGAGCACACTCCAACCAACCGTTGGACTGACGATGTATGATGGAAATACCTCCAATCCAAGCAAATATTGCAGCGAATCCTGGTTTTTCTCTGTAGGGTTGCAAACCAACTCACCGAGGACGGTGATTTTTGCAACATTGGCCTTGTGAACATAAGTCAGGTCCACATTCGCACCATGCTTGAGACATAGATCTGCCAGCTCGAAATCTTGTCTTAGAACTGCAGAGCTGAAAGCGGGCCGAGACACAATCAAATCCGATTCTTGTTGGTCGAGACCACCCGGATTGACAAAATCGACCGGAACACCTTTCTCAAGGAGAGCCTGAGCAATACCGATGCCTGTTATAGTGTTATGAGGCCGTTCAGCGAGAACTTGAAGAAGAGTTCGTTTTCTCCTGAGGGCTGGAAAATCATAGAGCACGGTAGGATCGGCTCCGTAGTCAACCAAAAGTTGAAAGATGGGTTCATTATTCGACTGGACAGCGGCAACGATAGGGAAAACCTCTGCGTATCCCCTTGCAGGATGCCCCAACTGGAGCAAGATTCTGAGAATATCGATCTGTCCGACAGAAGCAAGACGGTATAGCATGTCAGCGGAACCTTTTGCCACAAGTTGTTTTGTCGCTTCATCGTCCTCTTGCTGGAAACAAATTTCCCTGTCATGAAGGATCCGCAAAGTAGAAGTCAATGACTCTTGATATGCTGGTCCGAGCCTCGCGACTCGACGATCCACGGACATAGGATCTCCTATGGTGACTTTGCTATCCAAAGCCATTTCTAACATCTTTATTTCAGAGAAGAGGCGAATTGGTCTCGCGGTCCTTGAGTCAATATGATCAAGCAATACTTGGAGTATATCCGAATGCGTCAAAGCTGCTGCAACGACCATCGGACACACTGAGAGGCCAGTGTTAGGCTTCAGCTTCGGGTCGCGATATCCTTCCAAGGGATGTGCCCCGAGAGTCAATAAAGCTCTAACAGCGGGCAAGCTCTCCATCATGACAGCTCTCGACAAAGGGGAAGCAGGGAGAAGTAAAAAGTTGTCATAATCGGCCCAAACATACT
The DNA here is from genome assembly GCF_021015755.1 of Lentinula edodes. Taxonomy (NCBI): domain Eukaryota; kingdom Fungi; phylum Basidiomycota; class Agaricomycetes; order Agaricales; family Omphalotaceae; genus Lentinula; species Lentinula edodes. The sequence goes on from NW_025764337.1 coordinate 157,753, forward strand.
TCGACCGTAATTGTCCTCTGCTTAATGCAAGAGTCGAGAATTCCGAGGGCGACTGGGGGAATGTCAGACTTGCACCAGCCATGACAAGCCGAGCAGCGATTCTTGGAATTTCGTCTTCTTTGAATGAGGATAGCCACCATAATGGTCTTTCTAAACTGAATCGATCTCCTTCAGGTGTTGCCCCGAGATCGAGGAGATATAATGCACAGGCTAGATGTCCACCTCGGCAGGCGGAAACTAACGGCGTTTCCTCACGAGACGAATTTGCCTTATTGATATTCGGGTGGTGGGTTTCAACAAGGTACTTCAAGGTACCTAGTTGACCAAGAGCTGCAGCCATATGAAGTAAGCCATCTCCTCGACTGTTGACGTAAATCTCATCGACGGACTGAACTCCACGAAAAGTCAATTCAGCTTGAATATCTTGTTCTAGTGCAGCAAAATCGTCCATGTGATACAACCTCCGCAGCTTTCCGGGAACAAAGAATGGCATCCCGACACCACCGCCACACGTGGATAACAAACGATACGAGTCAAGGAGTTCTTTTCCATGGAAAGCACGCACTTCGGGGCCTGGCATCAAATCTTGAAGGATCGAATTTCCTTCCAAGATGCATTTCCGATGTCCCTTGTCGATAGCCCAGCGTAGCCAACTAAGGGTTTTGGAAGAATCCATATCCAAGTCAACGTTGAAAGTTTTGTGAAATCTCCAACACCAGGCGCGGGCGAGGTTGGTTTCTAGACACTCCACGTCACAAGAAGCAGTAAATTTCAGCCAGTGGCAAGCTTTCACGCTATCGAACTTGGTTCCAAATTCGTAGCAATAACATTTGAAGGTATGAAAGCCTGCGATGGCAGGAATCATTTGAGTTGGTGCGGAGGGTTTGTCCGTACCTTTCAGATCGACGAGAGCGGCCGCTTCGAGATCATGTATGAGCATGGTTTGACATTTCCAGTTGAGGACTGCTTTGAGGCGAAGGGGCTCGAAACGAAACTACAGAATTTTCAACAGCAAAAAGATGCATTAAAAAAAGTGTTACCTCTCCCTGGGGTGGAGGACGGATAGTGGGGCGAAAGCCTGGCCTGAATGACAGATATCAATAATGAGGATAGGTGATTATAGAGCGCATGATGAACGGGAAGTTACCCTGCGTGTTGATAATCATAATCTCCAGTGGTCGCATTCGTTTGGGCTAGGTAAACACCTAGGCCATCCTGTGTCAGCCCATGTTGACCCTGGAAACATGCATAAGTATATAGTAAAATAGTGCTGGGGATAACAGAGGGAAGCTTACGGGAACTAGTACCCTATTTTTAAGAAGCTCATTGTGTTCATCGTTCTTCTTGCGCGCATTTTCTAATAATTCCTCCGTTTCTGAAATTCTACTCACATTCAATCAGTGACTAGTTCGAACAGTGTAAATGAATGATTAACACACTTGTTTACTTGTAAAGCAGCAATTGTACGAACAAGATTCCTTGAGGACGGTGCGCATTGAATAGTATTGTCGAATATATAGTGCAGGATCTGAATGCCATCAGGAGCAATGCTAGGCTCGTGATGCAGTACGCTTTCCTTTGCCATGCTTATCAGCTCGTTCGAGGATTTGAGCTCATAAATCTGTGATTCGAGCATAGGCTCTGCATTCGAAACAAGTTGCTGGTATGGGTTTTTACCATCTATAATGGTCCTCCACACTAGAAGACCTAACGCATACACATCGGTAAGTTTCAATTCACCCTCCGACATATGGCTTTTGACGAAGAATTCGGGAGCTAACCATAGCTGGGTGGGAGTATATAGTGTCCGAAACTGATCAACCCCCAGGTCCATTACAGACCCGCCAAAGTCGGAAATCTTGGCGACGTACTTGACCGTAGCGTCAGAATCACGATTAGGGTATACGAGGACGTTTTCGTGTTTCAGATCGCCATGAACGACGCCACAAGCGTGGAGGATGGATATACCCTTCGCGACATCCCAACACAGTTTTTTCTTGATGTTGAAAGAGAGGCTCTCGCTCTCGTTCATTTGAAGGTGTGCGAGCGTCCCGAGTTCCGACAACTCCAAAACCAATGCTGGGAAGTTGGACCGCATTCCGTCCGTTGCACCCCAACTGATTCCTAATAGTCGAACGATGTTCGGATGATATCGGATGGGCTCATGGAGTAGAGCCCGAACCTCAGATAAAAGGTGTTTCCAATTGGTGGCGGTCCGATGAGTGTCGGTATGATATCGTGTAAATTTGAGTGCAACCGAGTTTCCCCATCGTTTGTTGAATTTACCCTTGAAGTTACTGCTATTCCAGGTTGCTTTTTCCACGCGAGAAGACGCGCCAGAAGCGATGAGGGTGCGATTCGGGTTGAATGAAACGTCAAGGTCTAGAAAAAGCGGATCTTCGTTGTGCAAGCTTTGCTCAAGACCTGAAACGAGGGTGACAAAGCTCGCAAAGTGACCAGAGGAACCTAGTTCGCTCGACGTCGAGCTCAAAGAAGTGTTTTGGAGAAGTGAAGACAGAGCTGCCGAATCAACATCTAGTTGACTGGAGGTCGTGAAAGAATTCGATAACCAGGGTGTTGATGTTGACATTGGCCTCGGTATCAAGACACAACTTTGTTCTTATGGTAAGACTCTAAGAGTATCATAGATCCCTGGTCGGTGTGCCACTATGTACCGATATCTGACAGCTGCCAGTCAATCATAGGTGTGAGGCTGTGAGGAAATCGTGGATGAGGCATGTACGATGACAGACCAGATATAGTGAACACACAGAGCAGGAATTCAGAAAAGCCGTGCATAGTCCACGATTCTCCAACAGTACTAAGGCCAATATAAAATGCTGCCTACGAATAAAAATGATGTGAGTGAAAGCTGAGCGGAAGCCTTAGCTAGTGGAAGTGGAAATGGCTTCGGCGTCTAAATTACATTCTCTGCTTTAAGGCTGAGTCACTGCTTATTCAAATTAGTATTCCATCGACACTGAACTTAGAGATTGCCAACCATATATATAGGGAAACAGTGGCGGAAGAGGTAGAATTAGAGCAAGGCACAAGGAGAAAATGGAAAATTCAACATCGACAACTATATAATACAACGATACTGATCATGGTATTTAAACAGAAGCACAAAATTTAAAAAGACAGCAAGAACTTCAAAAGGAATTCAGAGAGAATAACATGCATGTAGAAAGGGATAGTGAGAGCGAGACGAAATCAGTTTAATCCTACTCCGTCCTCTGCCTCTTTGCCTCGTCCTCATTGTCATCCTCATTCGCTCTCTTCGTGCCCGTCTTCGCACCTCGTAGGACATCCAACTCCGACTCGGCCCGCTGCCGAAGACCACGTTCTTCCTCCCATAATCTTCTCATCTCCTCAAGCTGAGCCTGAAGATCACCCATTGCTTGATCCATAAGCAGCTTCTCCAGTGTCCACTTTTCGATATTCCGGGCCTCGTTCTCTTTCAGATGATGTATGTATTGCACAGCGCGAGACAGGATAGCCCCTTTAGATTTTTCACCAGAGCCGTTGGGGACGATACGACCTAGCTCGTTGATTCCTTCGTTGATATTCCCTCGACGACGGCGTTCGACTTCTTTCTGTACGAATATTTGAGCATTCTGAGAACGTATTTTGAGAGAGCAACACGTTACATGATTATCTTTCCGTTGTCTGCTCCATTCCTCACTACCCATAGCTGCACCACCCCTTGTACCTCGTCTACCTCCTGACGGTGCATTAACATTGGGTGGTTCAGGGGATTGATCACCACCGTCACCGTCTTCTTCGTCCTGAGATTGTTCAGGAGCGCCCGACATTCCGCTGATCTGACCAAGATTCGGAGGTCCCCGGGGATGTGAAGAGGGTCCCGGTTCTGGCATTCCAGGAAACGGTGTTGACTGGGGAATACCATGCGGAAGGGCACCAGCAGCAGCAACTGCAGCATGCTGAGCGGCGGCGTTACTTGCGTTAACGAAAGCAACTTGTTGAGATAGATTGGAAAGTGTCTTGGCGGCGTCTTCAGTGCCTTCTCCTGTAGGCTAAGCGGGAGGTCAGTTCTACGTTCTTTGGGGACGTCACATGGAAAACGATGCGAGGGAGAGCGTGATATCGATATCGCGATCACGTGTGGAGTAGATGGTCGGGAGGCGGAAAAAGAGATAAACGGAGTAGAGAAGATCCTCAATGGAAGACGTCTGGGATGAAGTATCGGAGGATCAAATTAATCTTTGTTACCTTACTGAAGACTCCAGGTATCTGGGTCAGAAGTTGCATGATTTGGTTTCTGTCTAGTTGAGGGAATTGAACAGTCGAAAGGTCGAGAGGAAGACTGGCAGGTGAGCTCGAGGGAGCCTGAGCAGGTGAGCCAGCGGGTTGTTGATGGGACATGGGGGATTCTGTTGTGGTTGGAGCCATTGTCGGAAAAGTATGGAGAATCGACTCTGAAAGAAGTAAAAAGGTTAGTCGAGATGATAGACCAGTAAATCAACGCTCACCTCGAAGATCCTAGTAACGAGTGAGCCCGCTGTCTGGTCCAGCAGTCACTAAAGTCTCCGTCTGTTAATAGATGATGATTATATCAGTATAGATTTCTGTACAGTGTCCTCACTGCTAGTGATTTGGAAGAACAGAGCACTCACCTATCGTTGAGAGAAAGTAGACGATTATTTCGCAAGGCTAGATTCGAAGTCTAGTAGCCCTGTGAGGTACTTAAAAAGACCGAGCAGTAATAGAGCGGGGATAGATGACTAAATGGCGAAAGTACGAGGAGGAGCAGATGTATTTCCGGCGCGTTGCACAACTTGAGGTATGGGGGATCCAGTGACTTTGGGGGGGTCCGTCACATGAATTTCAGGCGCATCACGCCTTTTTTACCTGATTCATTCAGGACCTCTGACTCCTCTGGCACCGCCACAAACTCAAATTTTCCCAAAATTGGTAACACTCTGCAGTCCAGTTATTCTATGTTCTTTGGCTTTCTTTCTCGGTAGGTGTAGAAGCAGCTCTCACTGCTTATCTGCTCATGTAGCTGTATCAATGAACCCAATCCAATTAAAACTGGCTTCCATACAGCGTAGTATTCTGGGACAATCTGGGGTCCTGACTTGAGGCTTACACGTGTACTCATTTTATCTATCGATGACGTTCACGGTTCGCCGGCATCGGTCTTCCCGCTGTGGTTACTGACATAGAGAGAGTTGAAATCTATTGCAAGCTATTGCACGTTCTATGTATACTGTAAGTCACAGAAAATGATAGTTACAGTATCAGTCAATCCCAACGAATACACGACAAAAGAAATACGCAGAGATAACCAAATCATAAAAACCATTACATGGGTTTAATTTTGAATACATAAGTTACTTCTTTACGGCGATCGACTTTCAGAAGATGTCGAACTTCTCAACATCGGACTCGCAAGGCCCCTCTCTATCCTGCTATCACTATTCGCACCTACTCCCACTCCAGCAACCGTCGCAGAATGACCTAAATCCATCTCATGACCTCCTTCTCCTTCATCCTCGCTATCTGCCGGAGTACCAATCGCACTCCCACCCAATAATCCGTTGGATCCAGATGGCCCGAGACTCCGTCTAGCTCGCCGAGCGTGGAATGTTCGGCTAGCGGTGGCGTTCGAAAACAAGGGTAAAAGATATCTCTCATCTAATGCTTGGAACCATTTCCCGTCTTCGCCAAATGTAGTTTGATGGGGAGGAGCACTGTGTGGCGGGTTTCCCAAAGAAGACGGATCCCGTGATGCTGAAGCAAGGGGAAGCACTTCAGCGTCAGAGTCTGACTCTGAAGAGGCGGCGGAAAATACGCCATGTTGAGGAGACATAGGCGGAATAGGATTGGAGGTGTGGTGATTGTAGTTTGATGTATAATGCGATCCTATCCTTCCCGCGAAAGTTTGAGCGTTGGCTAAGTAACTTGGCTCTTCATCAGAATATCCGCCCCATCGGCCACCGTTCAAGGATGTACTCCGCCTCGGCCATCTACTACCGCCTCCAAGCATCACACCATCCTCATCGTCACTATCACTAGCAGCTTCATCTTCCACTCCAGTACGTATGCCCAGAATTTCCAACATTCTTGCCGTGGTCCCACCGAATATGAGGACAGTCAGCACGACGACAGCGAGAACCGTTGTGCGCAAAATGTTGGCGTTATTGCCTTGAAATCCAGCTGCCAACGCAACCCCAACCGCGCCCCTCAATCCAGCCCAAAACAACATCATCTGGTAAGAATGAGGCAGCTCTTCTACTCGTTGGCCTCGAGCATGTTTCTGGAAGAAATTGATGGCCTCCGACAGAGGAAAAACGGCAGCATATCGTGTAAATACAACAGCGATGGTTGTGATGGTGATAAAGAGGGGTTTCACATAGCTAGTAACGTTCTCCGAGGTCGGAGCGCTAGTGAAGAGTGCCAGACCAAGATATATGAAGATAAAGTTTTCCGATAACTGGGCTAGAGTGGCGAATATGTACTTCGTGGTACGCTGTGTGCGGCGGGACATCGTATGATAGGCATAATGCTTGAGTGTGATGCCACAGAATAGGAGAGATACTATGCCTGACATAGACAAACCATTGGAGAAAAAGTAACAAGTGTAAGCCGTTAAGGCCACTAGGCACGACTCGATACGTGGAAAGAGGTTGAGTGACGAATGCTTGAGCAAAAGCGACGTAGCAAGACCGAATGCTACTCCCAAGGCCATGGACACGCTGAATGAAAGTAAAAAGATGCCGACACCATGGAAGATTGACGACAGGTATATCTCCGTGCCGTGAAAGCGCGTAAGTGTTCTGTCAATGAGATAAGATGTAACTTGATTCATGTGGGAGTTGCCAAGGTATACTCACTCGTACATGACGATACTGACAGCATCATTCAGCAAGCTTTCCCCAAATATAACGGTATACAACTTAGGATCGACCTTATACTGGTTGAAAATAGCCAAAATAGTGACGGGATCGGTGGCAGAGAGGGTTGAGCCAAACGTTAGACATTCGAGTAGGGTTATATCCAGAGACTCAAGCCCGAGGAAAGAGTAAATGTAAACGAGAACACTGTCCTGTAACATTTGAGTGCTGGGACCGAAGAATGTGTACAGAGACTTACCCTACACCAACTGCGGAAATGAAAGTCCCCAGAAATGCAAATGTGAGGATGGATCCGAAATTACGGAAGAAGTTTTCCTGTTAGATCGTTGAGAAGCGATGGGGAGAGAATGTTTCAAATCTGCTTGCCTGCTTGAGCTCATATCCCGAGTTCAAGATAATCGGTGGAAGGAGAAGGTTGAAAAACAGCGTATGCTTGAATGTCTGCATGGTAAGAGGAGTAAGGGTCCATCATGATACCAAATCTCCAGTTTAGAGATATTATGAGAACTTACCAGCATTTCCCTGATTACGGTTCCCGGTGCCAGTCTAACTATAAGTCCTACTGCCATTCCAGCAAATATTGACACCAAAGTTTCGTGTACAGCACGTATACGTTTGATTTGTAGATAGTAGGAGGTCCAGAGAGAGAGAATTAGAAGCATACAGACCAGAAATAATGACCAAGAAGAGTAATACTCTTCATCTTCAGGTATTATTTGTGATGGTGACGGCGTGGCAGCAGCAGCAGTAGGTGAGAACATAATGAGAGATGCAGACGGCGGCCAGCCGTTGAGCCAGAACGAGAATCTCGAGTACACAAAAACCAGGTGGGGACGTGAGGTGGTTGTTGAGTTTCAGACTGAGAATATTGGTCTGGTCGGAAGAGCGCCCGATAATAATATTACGTCAGCAACATCCTGGAACAGGATCCAGGTACCAGGAGGGAGATTCAGAAGTTCAGACTGTTGACTCCGGAGTCTTGTTGACGAAGGCACCATTTTAAGGAGCCAGACGCACAACTCGCATACCAAGTACAGTCTCAAAATCACCTCATGCATTTTCCATCCATATCCTTTTCTTTTGGTGCCAGTGAGAGCCAGTGAGGTTACAGTGGTATGACCGAGTCGAATTTCTATCAACATCATATACATTGGGATTATTCCATATGACAAGTGCAATACGGTACAAAGCCAGCAAGGAATAACTAAAATATCAAAGAAGTGAAGCTGGTATAAATTATTGAAGAATAACAATACAACGATATATGAACAATTAGATACACTATGGATGTATAGATATGACGGCCTAGGGCCTACGATAAATCAACAAGAATTCACTCAAAATTCAAAATACAATCCTACATTAAATCCGCGCGACGCAGATGATCTCTGAGAATAGATTCTTCAACTGAGCAGGGAACATAGTAAGAACGACAACATCAAAAGACAAAGGTAGAACCTGCCTGCTCCTAAGGTAACAGCAGTGGAACGGGTGTCCTGTGAAAAGGCAAGAGGTGAACGAAAGACAAAGATCCGACCTCGTTAAGATACTCACAATGACCGATGTCAAATGAACGAAAAAGGAGCGCTGTACAGGTGAATATTGCTTCAGTATCTCCTTGAAATGCTGCTGAAAGTCTGTACACAGGCAAATATACAAAGTCGGCTCAGTTGTGACAGGACTAGATCAAGCGAATACGCCTACATCTGGTAGCAGTTGAGATATCGTTCCGTCGATCCCCGAAACTAGGTACAGAGTCTCGTATCCTTACTCCACGCTGTAATTTTGCCTGCAGGAGATCACATTTGTTGAGGAATAATATTAGCTAGTTCCAAAAAAAAGCGGTTAGTTTGCGTGATGATGCGACCAGTTTGAACATACCTGCGTCCTTGAGAGCAATTTACAATCGCAGACTGATCGCCATAACAAGAAGCTATCTTCAAGACGGTTCACCCGGCGATCTGATACACGGCCGAATTAGTTTCCAATAGACAACACAACAACTGTGAAAAAATACATACCTTCTGCGAGCTTTTCATCGAAACAAGATACTGGTGTAAAATGAGTGTGGAGTATTGTGGCGTAAATAAATATAACTTACTGGGACTGTGGCAACGGCAATGTATGACAAGATGGATCAGACGTGGTCGTGTTGAAGAAGGTGCACTCACGCAAGAAAGATGATGGCGTTTACTGCAAGAGGGCGTGAGTGTACATATATGCGGAATGGAACAAAGGTGATGTACCATCGTCGAAATAAGGCCACCATGCGGCGCGCTGATACCAGAAAAGGGTCAATATAAGAGTCATCACGGGCGATAGAAGTGATCCTACGCTGCTACGAGTGCCACCAACATCATACAATCTCCACTCCTGTCCAGCAGTGCGACCTAATAGTACATTTAATTCAATATTGAAACAGTAGAAGGGAGTTTAGTGTGGAACTTACCATGTTCGAAAATGAACCTGTATTCTTGAACTCCCAAAGTTCGTAGCCGGGCTCGAATAACATCATCATCTGTTGGCTCGTAATTGCTAACAGCTATACGGTCCACGTCGTTGAGGAAACTGAGATGTGATTTGTCGTGTCAGTTATACAACATAATCATCGCGCGGCTTACAATCCAGCGGAGTCCTCCACGCGTGTCTTGCCTCGACTCAGCATTTCTCGCACGGTTGGATCTTCCCAGATGGCCTTCACATCATCACGGCAGCCCGCAATAACTTCGGCAATTTCATCGTCTGTTTCTTGCAGTCGTCGCAGAGCATGAGCATCTCCATCAGCGCGTGCGGCCGCCCTCATTGCTCGGATCTTCTCAAAAGCTGATTTCCATCCGTTACTGGAGTTGATAGAGAACTCTTTCGATGACTGGCGACTTGACTGTGATTCTTCACTACCGAAAGGTGCGGCAGTTGTGATTGAAGTTGACTGGGGCTCCAGAGCAGTTGCACCAAAGCGACGCTCAAGATCAGTCTGTATCCGTCGCAGAGGGCCCAACCGGAGTTTTAGTAGTCGATGTTTCTCTTTAAATTTGAGCCGAGGCCTCGAGGAAGAATTGATGTCCTCAGAAGATTCGTCACTGCTTCCGATGTAATCAGGGGAAGGTAAAGAGGCCGCGGCCATTTCTCGATTGAGAATGTCCAGAATATTGTTCACATTTCTGACGAGGTTGAGGAAGATGACTGCTCGCCAATTGTTTCGTTCAGCTATCCATTCTCGTTTTGCGTAAGTCAGCTGGAAGCTGTAAAAAGGGTTATTACAGGAGCCTCAGCAAAAGGTTAACGAAGTGATGCACTTCTTTAAAGTAGCCGTTTTTCCACTTTCACTTTGTCCTACCGATGAAACACATTTATCATTGAATAAGAGTCATCCATATTGGCCATGAGCAATGCTCACCTAATAGCAATAATTTCACTGGCCGCTTCTTCTTCTTTTCATTCTCTCTTTCTTTTCTGAGCTGCTCGTCTATCTCATTGCTTGAAGTATGAACTCAGTAAACGATTGATGGATAGACACAGGTCACACACCTAATCCTCAAAGCCTCTGCCTCAGCGAGCTCCCTGTCTGCACGCTCTGTAGGAGTTTCGTTTGGCGGTGGCGCTATGGCCAACGTTAACGGGTCAAAGTCTGCAGCGTTCATCAGAGGAGGAGGGACGAAAGTCGAAAGATGTCCACACAAAGTTTCCATTCATTATAAGAAGCAGTGAAGTTAATTGATTTTTTCAGGCACTGCCCGTCCGTTCCGGCATTCCAGTTGATAAGATATCGGCCCTTACATATTGCGCCACGACGAATCGTTACCTATGAATCGATGCTGAATCGATGTATCTTAATTTCTCAATAAACGGCAAGAACTCAAAACTGCAAACCTGGAAACTCGGCTAAGGGCTGAGTGCACTTTCTCAGTCAAAATAGTCAGAAGTAGTCCGCTCTGAGTATTTTCACAACTGGGAAGTACCTTGTCGGACCTTTATCCGGCTTGTACAACATATACGGAAAACTCGAGTTTACAGAAATTCGATTTAAACACTATCTTCGTCGGTATTCCCTAAGATATTTGGTTCCAACCTCGGATTGTTGCAGCTTAAATCGATGGCCGCTACAATCAGAATTGTTGCTGATTCTGAATTTGCATCAAAAAGGTATAATATAGAGGCGCAAATTATCACCGCAGCCTTGAATATGGTATAAGCAGACCAGGATCCCAAAGCCCTGAATGGAGTAAGTGTTGAATGAGCGGGAGAAGGAAGCGCATCGAATAGTTCGGAATCTTACATATCAGCGAAATATTGCCATTCAGATGTTTTGGACGGATGGGATCAGGTTAAGTATACAGCTCGTATGATCCATTGGAATATTATTTTATGATGTTACTTACTCAAAAGCTGCGAGAGACGTAGGAACGGGACATTCGAGTCGTTAAAATCAATTACACAGCAAGCAGTAGCCAATGAAAGCTACCGATACTAGTCAAGGCCCCTCCTACACTCTGTAATTCATCAATGCCTGGATAGCCCTACGCATATACATAAAATGGATGATAACTGCTTAGTCTTCCCGCTTATTACCGACGTCGATGGGCCAGTGACAGACTGGCCATGGGTTACTTATTCGTTGTCATTCGGGATCGTATGTTGCAAGAGTCCGCACTCAATCCGGAATTGTGGGACCTTGTGAACAGAGATCATCAGAAATCGACTAATACTATGTAGTATGTACATACGACACACTGAGTGGCGGCTTTGATATTCATCGCCACCAAAATGCTCATCTGAAAAAGATAAGAACAGGTTAGAACGGCTTGTTGTTGCACCTTGTTTCCCTTCACAGGACCGGGGTGGATAAAGGTAGATGATGAAGCTGTAAACATACGTGCCGGAAATCGAGCGCTTCCCGGGGAAGAAAAATGCAGAAGAGAGCCACTGAGAGCAGGAGGTACACCTTGGATACCATCGCTCGACGCTACTATGAGATCTTACTCGGACTTTGAAATTTTGGATGATGAAATGGAAGGTTGGTCGCGCATCATAAAGGTAATTCCTAAGTTCCGGTGGTAGTGAGAAACACGTCGGGTTCGGGAGCAATCATCGTCTATGGTAGGGAATTTTTCCTTTCGTCGTACTTAGTTATTTCAAAGTGGTTTAGATTTAGGAAAATGTTTTGTTTCCCGACTACGGATAGCGATCCTCGGCTGGAGACATACTGACATTCTCGAAGAGTTGCAGCTGATTGCCAGTTGATTGCCCTTCGAGTCTTGTGGGTTTTCTTAATTTCTGGGATGGATCGCTACTAGTACGCCACAATCAGTGAAGATCACATGCATGACAAATGAATGCTTGGACTTCGGTCACAAGAAAACATACCGATGAAATTTCAGCACATCCTCGGGCCTGGTGACATTTTTATAGGCAATGCACGTACATAAAAGGCCTTATGATACTGACTTAAGTATCAGGCATAGAGTATCAGGCATAGAGTATTTGAAGACGATCTTCTAAGGAGATAACCTTATCAAACCCACTATCGTATCTTAATCAACGATGAACATGGATTTTAAACGGGAGTCCCATGAATGACGACCTGCTAATTATAAGAAAAGCAGTGATGATCATTCCTATGAGAAAGGGGCTCACAGCTGTAATAATGTCACTGACTGTACTTACTGCTCCTTCACCTTTGTAGTTGAATACTAATTGATCAAGGATGCATCAGTCAACTCTAACCGAGAAACTTTCTCGCTTGATCGAATATGTATAGCCTGCCAGTAGTTTGGCCCCGGTGTCGGCGTCAAGAAGTAAAGTGATAGACTGGGGTAAGTATACACGAACTGAGTGGTATGAACGTGTGGGTTGAAGTCCAAATTTCGAAGATCGTCGAATGGTAGAACATAACTGAATTTATCCGTACACTGCTATGATCCCTCTTCTAGTGGGTTCCTGGTGCACATAGGGAAAGATATCTCTCAGTCTGTAACAGTTTCAGATGTACATATATGTACAACAGTGAAGTAGGTCTGACAGATAGTATTTAGAAGTTGTATGTGCGAAGATGGCGAGACTCACCTAGATCTCTGCATCAATGAATGAAGTATATGCGATTATAGCATACACCAATCGAGCTGACACTCCATTCCGAACATTCGTTAAGAATCTATCTGGGGGAAGTGGTCTAGGTCTTCTTCCTCTTCTTCGATAATGCTCTCCCCTAAGTTTATACCTCCCAGCATCATCCACATATTCCTTTTGATTGCCTGGGCTTGAACCTGTCCATCCTCGACTTCACTGTCAAAGTCACTTTGTTCATCGTCTGTCTCATATTCGCCATCCCCGTCATCTTCATCTACAAATACGACCTCTTCCAATGCAGGTGAGCCGGCAGTAACTTTCAAGACCCAGGAGCACAGAGGACATGAAACATCTGACCCGTCCGACGTCTCGTCGAGTTCAGAAGACGCAGAAGAGACACGCATATGTGTATGGGTTGAAGAAGTATTGCAAATGTTGCTGCGAGGAAGCGCAGCTCGAAGTGACCGAGAGGAATACCCCACCTGGAATATCTCGAGTGCAGGAAGCGGCCATTCCTCAATGAAAATCGAGGGCGGAGGAGAGTTAAGTTGAAGGTACCATCGCACACCAATGCTTTTCAGTCTTTTCAGTTTGGATAGTGCGACGAAAACATCCTTGTCAGCGAGAGAATATGAAATCCCCAGCGTAAGACGTTCGAGGTTGGATAGATAGGGTATAAAAGAGTGTAATACTCCTGGTGTAATTGAGCCACAATTGTTCTGGATAATAATTACGATATCAGGATGTGAGTGTCCAAAGTCAGACACATACCAGAAGATGAAGTTCGACCAGGTCCGTTTGAAGATGATACAACCAGCCTTTATTCGAGGAGTTACTCTCTCTATTGTCACTAACAAGCGCCTGCAACAGTACGCGCGTAGGATTTTCAAGTGTAATTTTCTTGAGTCCTGTAATCTGCGCCAAAAGTCTTGTCTTGTTTTCGTCGTCAAACGCGTGTTGATTCAGATGTAGTTCGCTGAGGCACAGAGACGATCCGACCTCTCGATGGAATTCCGACAAGATTTTCAAGCTCTGAACAAAAGTCTGGGGGTGACAATCCTGCGGCGTAAAGCGCAGACTTTGGAGTTTGGCATGGGATCCGCAAGTGAAGAGATGTATTGCATCAGCTAGTAGCATTGGAAGTCGATTGCTGGAAGATCCAGGGGGAAGAGTGGACAGATATCCTGTTATGTGCAAGTGTTGGACATACATATAAGAGTTGATTGGAAGGGTTGAATTGAGAGCAGATAACAAGGGATGAGGTGCCTGTAAAGAAGTACCTATATTTCATCAGCAGAAGATCATTTGTATGTATCTAAAAAGACGAACCGCAGGAAGGCCATAATCATGTTCATCAGCTTCTTCATTGCGAGATTCAGGTGTGCCTTTCTGGTTTGACCAGCTAGACTCTGCGGCTATCTGCTGAGATTTTGACTTCTTCCGAATGTCCAGCCTCACACAACGGTAAAGCACCATCCCAGCTGCCTGGCTTAGCTCCCGATTCGCGAGAGAGCAACAGTATAGCGCGTTTTGTGCCTGTCCATGATTATATGGGGTATCGTCGCGGATGTGGCGGGACAACGTAGTATCAGGGAGAGGAAGGTATTCCAGGATAAGGAGAAGAATGTCGAAAGGCAGCGTTGGTAAGGTCATCGAGGTTGTGGTTTAAGAGATTCCCGGTCCGGAAATAGATGCTATCGTTGTATGGAACATTGGCGCTCGGTTCTCGATATTTCATTCACTCTGCATCAGCTCTGCATTATATGTAGTATATATGTACATAGAGTAGGTTAAAAAGGACAAGACTGGTCGTTATACTTACTGTATAGGTTGATAAATTACAAGTAGTATGTAGTATACAAAATAGATCATGGGTAAATTATTCCAACATCATAGCCGCAAAGGGATTTCCTAAAATAGTGACAAAAAAATAAGGTCTATAGAATCACAGTATTCAAGAAGACTCACTATTTCCCCAATGCGCTGGAATAGACGTATCGGGTGACACCGAACGGCTGGGAAGGTTAGAAGAATTGCCGCCTCCCGCTATTCCTTGCCCAACTGACGTACTACTGTCGATTGAAACGGAAGAGGGTGGAAGCGGACCACAAGGAGGTGAGAGCATTGGGGAGCCCTGGCTGGACTCAGACTCGAGCTTAGGGGAAGACAAAGTCCCTTCGTGTTGATTTGGAGTAGACCGAGAGGTGGAAACGGACGACCTAGATCGCCTGTGTACACTTGCATCAATCAAGCCAGGTGTACTAGGCGTTGAAGAAGAGCCTGCGTTGAGACCAGATGTCGGTGAATGAGCAGACACAGACGATCTTGAGCGTCTATGAGAAGGTGGCAACACCGACACCGGTCCGTTCCGGGGACGAGGCACGTACGGAGAATTTGGTGACGCTACCGATAGAGACACTGATGAAGAGATTGGTGGAGAGATCGAGGAAAAAGATGGTTCCGGCATTCTCATGGATTGCGTCCTCCCAGTCGGCGACGTCGATGCCGAAGGAGAGGATAACATTCTACCAGGTCTTTGTGGAGGAGGTCCAGATGGAGGCGGACCAGGTGGTGGAGCGTATCTCGTGAATCCAGGAGGTGAGTCGGAAGGCAGGAGATCAACATTGGATGCTAGGACGGGGTTCCTCGACGAGGCATTCGGGGGACCGAATAGCTGTGGATTGTCCGAACGGGCAACGAGAGTGTCGGATGATATGTGGGTGGTATTCGATGTCTCGCCATAACTCGGCGGTGGGGCAGGTAGGTCTCTGTCCACGTCATCTCCACTTCCTTGTCCGTGTTGTAGCCCTGTAGATATTGCGGGGTCGAAACTTTCACCTCCCGAACTCCTGAGAAACACCTCTCTCCTATACCTTTCCAGTTCTTTGTTACATTCTGTTAACACCTCACTTGCTTCGACTACATCAGCACCTGCAAGCTGAGCGCGTTGGCGGGCGGCGCGAAGTTGTCCTTTCAGCTGAAGGGAGTTTAGTCAGTCAAAGACCCCACGAAGAAGACAAGAGCATACCCTCTTATGTGCAGCCGCTAACTCATCTCTGTTACTCTGTATCTTATCTGAATTGCATTAGCTGTTGAAGTGGGTATAGAGAGCCAAGTCAGCTTACGATGCGCCCTGATATCGGAAAACACATTATCGAAAAAGACATCTCCGAAGAGAGATCTAATAAAGATCTATCGATTAGCTCGACTGAAGGGTAGCAGGAGTCTCACATATCATGTACCCTCAATGGCCCAATGGTCTGAACATCGCCTGATGTGCTCCGGGCTTGATTGAGGAGCATTTCTGCCTTGGCCGCGTACACAGCAGAGTTAGCGAGGGCATCGCGCTCCATCATATCGGAAATACTGAACGAAGGCGATTTAGAAAGAGTGAGCGAATGTCAAGCAAAGAGACTCGCCTGCCGCCACCGTAGATATCCCAGGTTGAATAGCCTAAAGCCTCATCCATCTTCTTTAATGACATCCCCAGCATCTTATCTGCTTGTCCAAGTAGATTCACAGCTTGGGAATGTGAATTTAGAACGGCCTGAACTCGATCATACGTTGCTTGCGCGGAGGCCAATTCTCGTTCAAGCACATCGTCACGGGGGAATTCTAATGTTGGACCATCGAAGACCTGATGATAGAGATTCGATAACTCCTTCTTAGTTAACTCTAATCGATTGGATTTTTCTTCGAGATCCGATTTCTACTCAAGTCCGTGAGGGATCTGAAGAGATAGAAGACGTTGAGAAATAGTTTTACCACTTTCCTCGCCTCTTCAATCATATTCTCTAACATCGTCTGTTTACCTCGTTCGCGCATTTCGTTTTCCAACGCCACAACGTATTCCCTACCGTATGCGTAAGAATAACCTCCCCCAGAGAGAAAAACACCTTGAACCTTTCTTCCTTTTCCTTCTTGGCTTCAAATTTCTCCAATCCTGACTTTCCTTTCAATCTTGCTGCTAGCCTTCGGGTAGTTGAGTCCCTTAGCTCCTCATGTTCCTTCCTTTCCTTCTTGGTCTTTTCACCCAGTTGCTTCACTTCTTTCTTCACAGAAGCCAGCTCGGCCTGCAAATCGCGCAAGTATTTCGATTGCTGATTCAGGGCAGAAGGTGCGTATTGTAGTGATTCAAGCGTTTGAAGAAGAGAAAGATGATATGAAGCTGAAGAACGAATCTGCGAAAGGGTGGATGTAGACATTAGATCTGTAACAGGATGGGCGTTGGAAAACCGAGGGAGTCTGAGAATGAATAAACAAGGTCAAGAGGGCTTTTTATCCGCGACTAACTACAAGCCGCACAAAGCCGTCGCACAAGGGTGTCGCACTCACTGCCACCACACTGTTGGCACACTGATTCATAACAATTAACACGAAGAGCTTTGAAATTCTGGGTGCGCCAGTTCTTTTCCTTCCATTCCCTGGAAGCTGTAATTGTCAAACAGACGGCGGTTTGAAAGACCGACGCGCTGCGGCAGTGTAGGCCGCCGTGTGCCATTGTATAACCACAGGACTAATATTAACACTGACTCGCAGCACGTTATCCAGTTATGAAGTGTATATTGTGTGCAGAAGCCCCAGCTATCGAAGCTTATACCTCCGAAATACGACGACTGGTGTCATTGTCGCTATCATTGCTCCGAAAACTCATATCCTCAAGACTATCCTCGACCTTATGTACAGCCTGTGCAACTTGACGGACGTGGACAACGAGCCTACAACACAGTATTGAATGCATGACACGCAATGGACTGGATACTCGTCAAATATGGAATGTGTGACAACCATAGATCTTGAACCACGTACGTTTCAAGGATTTGAAGTTCGGGCTAAGGTAGAGGGAGGTGTTACAATTACTGAAGGCTATTTCCAAGACTGTGTGACTTACAGGTGCAAATGACAATACTAGAACGTTCCCCAAGGTCATTGCTGCCAAGTCACCGTTCAGTATTTCTTTACTGACGAACCCTTCATGATACCGCAACTTACGCAGTATGAATATATAAAACAGTATACCTTGAATTGCATGGTGAGTAATCCTGCTCATCCTTTTACGAACAAATCGTGCTCACCGTCGCGATAAAACGTCGTGGCTATGCTTTCATCGTCCGTGAACAATTTACATTTTGAATCTGTACATACGTCGAAAGGGTAGGTCAATTAATCTTTCTTTTCAACAAAATGGGATGGGGCTTACAATTTTTCAATCCTTGCAATATCGTCAACGCCACCACCACTAAACAGCAGAAATTCTCTTGGACATTCCCGTTATAACACAATAATTTTACTCAACCCACCAGTTTCTGCGACCAACAGAGATATATAGGTTACCAAGCCAGTTTTGTTCTCTCCTACTACAAAGCATGGGGATAATCCTTGTGGTGTTTCTGACAATAATGACGACGCATCTGGCACATCAGTCTAAGATTAATCACAATATTTGTTCGAGCATGACAAGCTATACTTACTTGAAAACGATTTTGCCCAACTTAGTGTGTACACCACATTTATGACGCCGACAATCTTCAGTCCAGAAACCATCAATGAGAAATCACTAACTTCAACCCCAATGGTATGACGAGGCTTTTGACTCACAACCCATGACAGAACGAGGATCGCAAGGACCTTCCGAGAGTTTTGGTACATGACAAATGTACGGATGATTAGTATTACTGGCAGAGTGTTGCGACCATTAGAATCATTGAAGGCTGAAAATGCTTGCCACATACGATCAGATATTCCTACTCCGCAGCCAGCAAAAACTCATAACAAAAATATCAGCTTCCTAGCTACGTATGCAAATTTGAGCCTTACTGATGTTGAAAGTCATGGTTCGGTTACATGACTGGGAATTTGGTCAGCAACACACGCAGACGACGTGGAAGACAATCCAGCTATACCGCAATACTGTTTGCCAAATTCAGCCTCTCTACAACATGACACTTGTTAGTCGGGGATCACCTCGGGCACTTCAGTCATGTTGTAACACACCTTCCACAGCCAATATAGTGTCGATAAAAGGAGAATAACGAGAGAACAAATACAGGACATCTACTATTCCCCATTTTGAGTGCCACACGTAGGCGACCTAGTATATTTCATGATATTGTATTCATGAGTGTTGTAAATTTCTTCGTATTGTGGGGCTCACTTCCTGCGCCAACGAAAGCAGATAATCATAAGTCTGCAGCGAATTAACTGTCAACACAGTACAACGCTATACAGTAAACTGGAACTGTACCAGAAGCATAAGCATTGCGACTTGTTGATTCACAAATGAGTACACAGGGGTATGCAGGTGTGACTCGGAATTAGACACCTTTGCTATACTGTTGATGGATGAATACAATAGATGCAGATCTGGCCATGATACTCACCGCCACAATCTGTGAATTCACTAAAACAGTGGTCATATGGGTGTCCATTTTCTGTCCAGCAAAAAATCGGAATGGAGAGAGAAAAGAGAAAGCAACAAATGGAAAGGAAATGATGAACAAGGCCATTATTTAAAAGAGGGCATGTGTGACGCGGGGGCGCTGGAAGCTACCAGAATCAATAATTTATCATGACCACCATAAGAGAACAACACTTATCGTTTGATTGTTAACATCTCATGATCAAGAGATGATATCAAGCAACGCGGGAGTAACTAGGAGTAGATGAGGGTGAATGAAACAAGCATGCACCTTCCTTCGAACATCCATTGTGGCTGTGGGTCTCATCGCGTTCTCCACGAATTCTGAGCGATACATACCTCAAAAGTCCTCCGAAGAGAGAAACCAAATTAGAAGGGGAAGCCTCGAAACTTGCTGCGTGCCTGCCTGCGTAAAGAACGGAAACGTACCTTCGTGCCACCAAATATGGTAATCCGATCCATTGTGGCTTGTTAAGGCTCACTTTAGTCATGGACCATTGTGTTGCTTGTGGCAAATTGTAGGTCAAAACGCTGAAGGCCAAAGCGTTATGTAAGTGGCAATATGGCGCTATAAAAATCCCTCACAGAAGACTAGACGGACCAGAACCTCATTACCTTTCCACCTCAACAACGGCTCCTTCCAACTCTAAGACAGAACACGCCATGCTTCCCGAACACACGAGCAAGAACCAATCGATCCCCCAAGATTCAGACATGGGTACCGGGAAAGACGTCGGTGTCACTGGCATGTACCAGGATACAAATATGAACAAGAATGAAGTAGCGGATAAGGTAAAGCGGAAAAACTCATCCTGACTGCCCACTAAAAATTCATCGAACAATCCCGCAGCAACCTGACGAGACATTGTACACTCTTTCAAAGGCAAACTCACGCTTTTCCGGTGCTAGTTCGTCTGGAAACCCGGTCCCCGTTTCTGCCACTTCCGGTAGCAACGAAGGATCGATGCCAATAGCGGCGTCAGACTGGAGCAATGTCCCAAGGTGCTATCCTAGAAAACAGTGCCCGATCCCAGGCTACGACTTTTCCTCCTACAACTGCGATCGGGACACGGACACGGAGCACACAAGAAATAGCCCTTCACCAACCCCCACGGAGATTATAGAGTTTGATCTGAGTCCCGAGGAGATCCGCCAAGATTTGAAGGAGAGAGGGATTATTGTCCGGGATTTTGCTTCTGCGCCTATTAAAGGGACTGGGTTAAGGTCATAACTTCACAGGAGAGCCGTCATTATACAACGTACTAGAGACCACATAGTATTGCGCGCGTAGTCAGCATAAAATTGAGAGGCTTCATTAGGACGCTCTTAGCAAACCTCGACGTGAGTGCTATTGTGATCAGAATTTGATGTCGATACGGGGTACTTGATACGATACAAGAAATTATATGTAGGGGAATAGGAAGATTGAGAAAGGAAGGATAGGATATAGCCAAAATTGAAATCCACGGTGATTCTCGAAGGGGACAGGAAATGAGAGAGATACGGTGTAGGTAGATGAAGTCAAATCGTAGGCGGAAATCTGGGCTACGACGGAAGGAACTCGGACACGAAGATGAGCACAAGTCACCACACGTGGTTTAGTTTAGCGTGTACTGTGGATGTGTCTTCGTCGTTCGATTTAAATTACATGACGACGCAACAATCGTTTTGCTATGAGAAAGTGGCACTGCGTCAGTCTTGAGGATAGTGCAGTTCGAAGGAATATGTGTGTTCACCTTCTTGGCGGTCTTGTAAAACATCTTGCTTTGCGCAGAGAGCGCCTGCGACCGATCGACGAGCGTTTCGAGCTTTTCGCCTCGTTCGAGAACAGATTCAATTGTCTTGTGCTGTTGGGAAGATCGGATGAATATATGAATCACAGTACAGTTTGACCGTAACAATGTATGGGGGTAATATCCATACTGAGTCCCTTTGCTATCCAAGCCACCATCCAGCGAATCGTAGCAAAAGTCACACTCACCAAAATAATCTTGGTTTCATCCAACTCCTGCTGCACTTGCATGATCTTATCCGCCTGTGCTGGATCCTGATACTTGGACACGTATATTTGTATTTCGGGAAAACTGATAGACGAGGAGTTGTCGAAAGACGATTGCGGGAATTTTGCAATGAATTCATCGAGAATCTTGGTAAGGAGGGAGAAAGCAGGCCGGACGGGATACTCTTGGTCTGTTATTATGACGGCTGAAAGACAACGTGGATTCATCAGCATTCAAGACATAAGGAATGTCCAAATGTTGTAAGCGTCGATAAATTGGAATAAAGACGTATGTATTTGTGAGTAATGGAGTTGACCAACTTACCAGCTAACTGCTCTGCTCCACCCCGATTATATACATGTGCTGTATAGTTATTTTCCTGAACACTCTGCCTTTGCCCTTGCGGGGTCCTGTCCACTACCGTCCTCCCAAAGAATGCCAGAAACTCGGCTACAGATCCCTTCTGGTAGAATGAGAATTGTGATAAATCAGACGCAGTAGCTAGTACAGTAGAGGGCTGCGAAGGAGGAGCGACGAGGACTGATATCGAATAGATCTTGACCATGGTGATTCGTGAAGGAGAATGAAAGGAACAAGCTGAAGAACTGGGTAAATGAAGAACTGAAAAGAAGCGTATGTACTTCATGCCGTCGGTCAACACAACGCGACATTGCTGACTAAGTATTACGTACCTAACACCTAACATAGGTCCTTGAACTTCTTTACCTTTCTGCACTCCTTCTGCAACTCAGACTAGCTCAGACTATACTCGCAGTGGCGGACGTGTGCTCGCTGCAAGCTGCTCCATTGTTGATGGTCACGGCGCTCCAAGTACTGCATTCAATAATGCCAGCATAGCTCATCACGGGAAGAAACAAAACAAAACTCAAGCAACGCTCTCGAGGTCCCAGGACGTATATGGCTCGGATGACGATGAATAGCGATGAATAAACCTGAATATACTACTTGTTTGAGGTGTTCGTATCCCGGCTTGAGAGAGTCTGAGAGCTTCTCAGAACAAGATTGATATTACATGCTCATTTGACCATGACCTCGTTGTGATATGACACCGTATTTATTCATCTCATGAGGCCCAAGAGTGCCAAGCTTCGAGGACTTCAACCATATAAATACGGTGCTTTTGAGGCTCAATCCGATATTTTATACCTAGCTGAGCTCTCCGAAGTCTTCACCGAATACTGCAACATGTTTATTCAGAAGTAGGTTCACTCGGAACTCCTCAGTAACGCAAATCTTACATTGTGACTTTCATTTAGTATTTTCCCAACCATCGTCCTTGGGGCATCCATCGCCTCTGCACTCCTCCTCGACACTCCGAGTGGAATATTGGTTGCCGGAGGCCCGATGGAAGTCGCCTGGGAAAGCACTGCGAGTGATCCAACAGAGTTTACACTCTTCCTGCTCAACGCTGCTAATTTACCCTTCGGACTCGAGGCGGATTTCGGCGAAATTGAAACGTCTGCTGGAAGCGTCACCGTGACCCTTCTGGACACGTTGACGACGTGAGTCCTTGTTGTTTTTCCCTTTGTTACTTTTGGCCTTTCTGCGAACAATGAACTGATATATGTATGTGCAGGAAATCATATCAACTCAGAGCTGTCAACTCAAGGTAAAATCCTGTCATTACTTGCCTTTGTTCGCCCTCTTTTTCCATACTTACTGACACTTGCTTTCAATTAATAGCTCAGTTGATTTTGTATACGCTTCAAGCGCCGACTTTATAATTACAGCTGCTCAAGGAGAAGTCTGGAGAAGTATTCCTGAGTATTCCCTGTAGTCTCCACATATGTATTCAATGATCTCCGAACCGAGTACATGTACTCTGGGTTCGCCCTTTCTTCATATACATAGTCCATGAGTGATTCAGAGTTTTACGCTTTGGCCTTCTGAAAAGTGCTGAAAAGGTCACTGCTGATCGAGTTTTGTTATGGAATTTAAGTTCAAGTTTCGAAATGCCAAGCCATCAAATTCAGCACTGCTTGTCATTGTTTGTTTTTTTTGTGTCGCGGCAAGTCAACGCCGTAAAAACAAACCTCGTTTCCACCACACAGCGCGCCCAGCAACGTTTTCTTGACCTCTTTTATTAATCACCGTCGTCGTATAACGACTCATCCATTCCTTTATCATCTTGATATCCTAAAAACTCTACACACACACACAATGCTCAGCACTCTCACCATCGTCTCCCTACTCTCTGCCGCGGTCTTCGCCCAGGTATTCATTATTATTTATTTTATTGCTGATATCATTGCTAATTATGACCTTCAAAGGACTCATTAGTTCCTTCTGGTATCAGCTCAGATTGTTCAACGTTCCTCGAGACCGTCAACAACAATTCAACGATCCAATCATGCCTTTCTCCTGTTATTGAGGCTAGCAGTTCATCCTCTGCTTCTGCCTCCACGCTTTCGACCCTCTGCTCAACTAGCATTTGCGATGACAGTCTTTTCCGGTCCACCCTCTCCAGCTTCGCCTCGGCATGCTCTAGCGAACTCACTTCCAACTCGGATGTGGTTGGGCTCTATGATGTCTTGTACATCATCTCGCCGATGAAGACTGCTTTGTGCTCCAAAAGCGATAGTGGAAGTTACTGTGCCCTTTCTGCCACCTCCACCAGCTCCTCGGCCGCTGCGTCTGCCTCAGGAGCCTCGGCTGCTATGTTGGCCTCGCAGGCACAACAATACATTTCCACTTCTTCTGGAACGATCAATAGCACCACGTTCTCTACTACCAACCTTGCGTTCATGTTCCTTCAGTCAACTCTTACGTCCGCTCAGTGCACCACTTGCACAAGGAACATCATGACCTCGTACATCAACTTTGAATCGAACGCTCCCTACGCTCCCGGTATCGCTTCCAGCTCGCTGCTCAGCCAGCAAACTAGCGTGTACAATGCCATCACTAGCGTCTGTGGTTCTAACTTCCTGAGTGGTGTCGTTCAGGCTGCTGGTGGGATCAGCACGGGTTCGAGTGACAACGGATCGCTCAGGTCTTCTGCCCTTGATATCAGGACCATTGCCGCTGTTATCGTTGGCATGACTATGGCTTT
The DNA here is from genome assembly GCF_021015755.1 of Lentinula edodes. Classification (NCBI taxonomy): domain Eukaryota; kingdom Fungi; phylum Basidiomycota; class Agaricomycetes; order Agaricales; family Omphalotaceae; genus Lentinula; species Lentinula edodes. The sequence continues at coordinate 182,188 of NW_025764337.1, forward strand.
CATGCTATGAGATCATGGGTCTATATCAAAGCGCTTGATTTTCACCGGGGTAATCTAGCACAGAGTGGCATATCTTTACAATTTTCTTCTATCGTGTCTGCATCTTTTCTTCTCGTTCTAGATACCCAAGGAAGTCTGCTCAGCAGTACAGGTAGTTTACGATGCTGTTTCCTCGCTATATCTTTGGATTACATACTCGGTCGAATTAGGTTATGTTCAGACTCATCGTAAAAAGCCTAACTTTCAGCGTACGCGCAAGTTGATTGTTTTTATTTATTCATGTATAACCTTTAGCGCAGGTCTAAAGCATAAAATTACTGCCAGACATCACGGGGGCACGTTGACGACGCCGACTTAGGGAGATCATAAGGTGAACGTATCACTTTTCGACGGCTCTCCTGTCTATTATGTAGGGTTTTAACTTACACCAGTTGATCTTCATAATCTCCTCCTCGGGGGGCCACCCTTCAATCTTTGTTGCTCCGCTCGGTTTCGGGCATCATTCTTGGCCTCCGTCCATTTGTTCTTCCACCAATTTATCACGTACGCGAATGTTTCCTTGAAGGACGGGAGCCCTTGGCGTCCCTCTACCTGTGGAGGTGGAAGGATACCCAAGAAACTTCGTACAGCGGGAATACGGAAAACGAGGGATTGTACACCGGTAGCGATGGCTGCAACTATTATTGATAAGACGAGGCCCTGATCATAAGAAAAGTATGAGTTAGGTTTACTCCTGGAATGAAATTTATGGCTGAAAGTGCTTACCGAAGGTAAAGTGGTCATGAAAAATGAAAAGAGCGGGGCCCCAGGAAATCGCATCAGGTTCATAACATGGGCCATTCCTGGTTGAGCTTGAACATTCATATCACGAGCGCTGACCTATACGTAGCACCCGTAAGTTGAAGATACAAATACAAGGCCAAGCCCACTAAAGTCGAGAAATGAAAAGGTGCTCACTGTCATCTGCCAGAACAACGTTACCGCAAACGCAGGAGCCATGATACCAGTCGGATCCACCGCAGTTAAATCAGGAAGCCAATCCATGCCACTGACGGTCAGCTGTGGAACAGGAAGCTCGCACATCTTCTTCAAGCCTATAAACATCCCCAGCGCAACTGGTAGCTGAAAGACCGGTCCCACCAATCCTTGCAACGGCGACAACCCAACGCTCTTATACAGCGCCACCTGATCCTTCTGCAGCTTTTGCATCGCTAGCATGTCCCCTTTTTGTCGAGCTTGCAGAGTTTGTTGCACGATAGCTTGTGTTTGAGGTTGGATGAGGTGCATTCGAGATGAAAATTGAAGGGTTTTCACAACCACTGGGAAGAGCGCCAGACGCCAGAAGAGTGTTCCGAGTATGATGGTCCAGAACCACGATAAACCAGTGCCTACATTTATTAGCTCGAAGGACCAACGAATGAGGCCAGCGGGAGTGTACGAAATGAGGTCGAGGGAGGCAAGGTCACCCAATTGTAGTGCAGGGGGAACAAGGGAGTTGGAGGCATTAGCGACGTTGATAGTAGCGTCAACGACATCTGGAGATAGTAGTTCCACTGGAGGAGCGAGATCTACACCCTCAGGAAGAGAGTTTGAAAGTTCCGACGATACAGGCTCAGACAATATGGCTTCTTTGTGTGTTGGTATATTGGAAGATCCAGATATTGCTGAGACAGCAGCTTCTGCTGGTTCTGTCTCTAAGATTGCTTCTGGAGATGATTGTGCTAATGTCGGTGGGGGCGCACCAGAACCTGGTAAGGATGTAGAAGGAAGAGATTTCGAAAAAGGCCAAAGTGAGAACGACCTGGATGGGATTGTAGCTGCACTAAGATATGGTAGATTCCGAGGGCGTGTGTTATGGGGGTACTAGAAGATCTGTTAATGGTTTGCACCATAGTGTATACATCATTATAGCTCACAAGCAGATGAGAGAAGCTCCTGGTTCTGCTAGGTTGGTGGAATGACACGTTGATTAGAGCATTGAATCTAGCAAAACTCAGAACACGCAGAGTACTTAATTATCGGTTATTGAACATACCTTCGTGTTGGAAGTTTTGAGCAATGTATCCTCAGGCCCACCAAAGAAGACATTTCAGGCCTTCCAATCTTGAGAGTCCAGAAGCTCTAGAATAATAAGAGAAGGCCAAGAGGCTGAGAATTTCAGTAGCAGGATACCTTGAAGAACGCCTGGAGACAACTGGAGTCGAAACGCGTTTTCGCGAAGTCCTTGGGGAAAAAAATTGGCCCACGGTACGTAACGGGCCGCGTGCGTTGTTCTGGACCACGATGAGCAATGACGATAGGATTGGGCATAGGTATCGGTGAGGAGGTTTCTTGCAGAAACTATTCAAAATTATTCGCTGAATAGGCCCATACATTGCTCCCTCTATAGAGGCCACAGAGCTGAATCTTTCTTTGCTTCAGACCTCAACGAACTAGTCGAAATCCGTGCTCGCCAGCGTACATTCTATGGAGCGTACTTTCGTACCGCTATTGGGAACCTGGGCTATGCTTTAACAATATTGCGTCTCTTTGATTCCAGATTTTATCGAAGTAAGTCCCTGACGCTCAGATTTCTTGTTCCGCCCGGATCCGTGTCCAATCTAGTATCACTCTCAACTCAAATTTTCACACAAACTGCTTCAGGCCTCCGTTTCATCTATCATTTTTTTCACCGTTGTTTCTGCTGCACCGGGTGTCTAACTACTCAATAGTTGGTCTGCTATTCACAATTCTAGGGGCTCTTCTCTTTGTACTCTCATTCCTCCGCGATCGTCATTCACGGCATGACTTTGCTGATACACAAGGGACAAAAATAAGCCCTGAACCCTCTCATATCTCCTACATTTATCCCGACTCGCATGTTCCCGGAGACATTATTCGAACCGTAGGTCAAAAGGGTACGCGCATTTTTGGAAGGCCGTTCGTCACTGCAGGGTGGATTGTTATCTCAGTAGCTTGTGTCGTGTTGGCTGTGGAAATCGGGTTGCTCGTCTTGATCCTTGAATTGTGATCAAGAGTGCAGATTTTACCTCCTCTTGAGTTCCTTTCTTTCTCAAATTGCTTCCTCCTTGTCCTGATTATGAAAATGTCCTGTATATGTATATGCCGTTAAGTTCGTGTAAATGACGCTCGGATGTTTCGCGTTTTACTCGAATTCTGCATCGTTGTCGCTCTTCTTCAATTCCGATTCGTCTCTTCCGCATGACGATCAAGTATTGGCACTTCTTGCATTCGGTAGAGCCTGATTCCCGTCTTTTCATTGCTCCTCCGTGTCTTTCTGATGTATTAAATCCTGGCTGTATGCATGTAGTACTCTATGTTTCAATGTGTCCTATCCGACGTGATTCGCAAATTGCGCCCATCTCACCCCAAGCCCCCAAAGCATTGCCTCTCACATTAGGATTATAGCTCTAATGAGTACGACTATCTTCAGGGGATCGCTGGACACCGCCGTATCGCAGCATTTCAAGATTAGGGCTCAAACTCAGCTCCACTTTAGGTTTTTTTCCAAGAGTATACTGCATATGTTTGCAGGATCCCCCGGAAGCTTAGGAAGGACATGATTCGCTGGCTGGTTTCAATGGAACCGTGCCGGTCAACCTTCTCTACATAAGTTATCTTTTCTTTCCTGAAATTAACTAGCTCTTCTTGATCTCACACGTCGGACAAAAAGAAAATGAGATCCATGATATGACTCAAGCAAGTTTCAAGAATCAATTTCCAAAAATTTCTAATTCAGTCAGGATCCAGTTGCTTGGTTAATGGTATGTTACTCACCTGCGTTAAGACCCGCGTTTCGCTCACAAGTCCCAACTCATTCTGTATAAATTCACTTAGTCTGCAAATCATTCCCGCTGAGGGGTTATTGGAATTGTTTTCTGCCCGGTTTCTGTGTGCCAAAGACGCAAATTTTCTTAGTTTGGTTCGGCCTTGGTTCGGCCTGTACGAGTGTATACTCCTGGTATACTCTATGCCCTGTGAACTGTAATTTTTCTTGATATTCATCCTCCACAACATATGACTTCGGAATCGGACTGAATATACTCGATAGCTAAAGCTTTCGCACGTTTCGTACTTAAGGCGCGGCTTGACCCAGCTCCCTAGTTCCTTTTGCTCTTTGATTAAACGCACCACTCGAAAGATTTACCCATCATGTCAGATCCTAATATCGCTTTCTATGGCTTCACTCCCGTACCAAGAGATCCCGGAGTCCTTTTCGCTAATCATCCAACAGCGAGCGGTGACTGCCCTAAGCAAGATTATTTCCAGGCGGAAGATTTTCCCATTCCCGAGTCAGTGCTTGTGAATGATGTTACAACGTTCGTCAAAGTAAGTGGAATAAGCGAAATTCTCAGTGTCTCTAGACTTTTGGTTTATGTACTGCCGATAAGTACTCTGATTCTTCCACGCTCTATTAGTTTGTTATGAGTCTTCTCATTCTGATCTTGATTCTTTTGTATGCATAGAAAGAGCTTGACGAGCAAACGTTCAACCACAGCAATAGGGTCTATATCTACGGTGGAATATTGTCCTCTTCCGTTTGATCAAACCCGATTTCTCACATCTTCAATGATTGACATAGGTGTTGCTCTGACAAAAACCCACTTCCCGCATTGGTCATACGACCTCGAAACGTACTATCTCGCCTGTCTTTTGCATGACATAGGTACTGCAGAAAGGTATCTGTCGACCACAAAGCTGTCGTTTGAATTTAAAGGCGCTATCGTCGCCCGTGATCTACTACTTCAATTGGGAGGTGTCGAGGATCAAGCGGACTCCGTATGCGACGCGATCGTGCGACATCAGGATATTTTTGTCAAAGGGTGAGTACCACTAAATGTGAATAAAACTGCTCAGGTGTCAACACTAAATATCTGAATAGTGGGAATATCACGATGATTGGACAAATTTTACAGCTTGCCACGATTCTAGGTGAGGCTACATATTTGATTATATTATATCTGGCAAGGACTATTCCATGCTGCTATGAATTAAATAAAGCTTCGAAGACTTATAAGAACTATCCCCTTTTCGTTTCTATACAGACAACGTAGGATTGTAAGTGAATCCAGGATCATTTACGAACAGCTTCCCATTCCTCTACATAACAGACGCGCCAATCTTATACATTCCCGCTTGATCGAAACGACCGCTGCTGCCTTTCCACGAAAAGGCTGGTCGGAGCACTTCGCTCGCGTCGTCGAATCGGAGCTCAGGCTCAAGCCCTGGTGCCATACTTCCACGTTTGAAGTTCCCAACTGGAGAGAAGGCGTGGAAAGTAACTTCGCTAGGGATGTTAGAGGAAATAGTGTGATGAAGCCCTTTGATTGAATGTCGAATAACATGTAAATTCTACACAGCCCTTGTACTTGTGAATAAGTATATGTAGCGCTCTCCCAAAGGCTGGGTAGATATCCCTTCCAGGATGGCTTAAAAATTATATCGTGTTTCTAGTACGTGTGGAAAAGTATTATAGGTCTATACCTCGATGTGGATTAATAAGTATCGGACGTGTAGAGAATTGTCCAGGTACGAGGCTGTAGTCCCAATAGGTCCGCGTTGTGAGTGTATCGTAAAATTATCATCCCCATAATTGAGCACTGGTTAGTGCTCGCTCTGAGAGGGATAGACCTTCTTTCCTAAACTGAATATCCCGTGAATGCCGCTACCGGGTGAATTACTTGACCTCCACGTTCCAGCAAATACGGATCCATATCGTACATTCCCTTCGAAAATCCACGTACCGAGCCCAGCATCGGTGGAATCCTTCTACATGTTCATAGATATAGATGGAATTCTTAAGGCAGTGAAGAAGAAGAGACCTTACCGATTCTCGTTTCATTACGATAGTCCCATCTCGCTTCAACTTCCCCGCAAAGTTGAAGCCTCCCCAGGCTGAGTCGTGATCCTGCGTGGTCTGGGCTCCCTTTTATTATCTTGTGGAGCATCGTTGATGGTTTCAAGGACTTACCCGCCCAATGACCAGACAATCCAAGGCTTGTGAGTAATTTCGAGACACTTGACATTCGCCACTGGCAGGAGATACAAATTTCTCGTAAGGAGTTTCCCATCCACATACCGTAAGGCAGTCCTGGAGTCGAAATTTCGAAGCTTATTCACAATTCAAGCTGGAAGTGAATCACTCACCATCTCTGTCGAAAAGTCCCTTGGATTCGCGGTCCATTGGTCTACTTCTCCTCCAATAGACCCTGGGATAAGGTGCTCGTTGTCGGGTGTCCCGAAATGAAAGAACAACACAAGTGAACATTGCATGAATTTCTTGCAAATGAAATCCGGTGTGCTGGGTGAAGACGACGCTTCTTTGTTCATATGAACACAAGAGACCTGAGTTACAGTTGAGCAATCTGCCATGCTGCAATCGGAGCTGAATTTCGAAACAGACCATGTAAACCCCTTCCCAAAGACCTGTGATAACGTCGGGGAGGCTGCAATACGCGTTAGAACCGGATTGCCTGAGATTGAAGAACTGAGGGTCGTGCGTAATCCGAGTTGGATTCGAGATTCTTGGATTGCATACAGTCCCGGTATCAGGGTGCTCGTCGCCGGGAAGAGGTGTCCGATAATTTGTCATGCTATAGTAGTCTTCCATTGTCGGTACCTCACGCCCATCACCAAAGTCAACAACACGACCGAAAAGTAACCTTGGCGAGACCTTGGTACATCCCGCTTCTTGTAGGACAAAATACAGGATGATTGCTGCAGAAGAGGCACTCGGGATTGTCGTGTCACGCTGGCAATTGGCTTTCGGTGAATGTCCATCACGTACACAGAGCTCGCTTCTGCTGCTCTCTTCGTGAATCGGCTGTACGATGGTATAATCTCGCGCATCCTAGAAGTCAGATTGAACTAGGACACAATGGCTAAGACCAACAGTCAATCTGGCTTACCCCGAGCACTAAAGGTCGTAATAAGATAAGAAAATTTTCTCGAGTTTCTTGAGCTATTTTTGTGACGTCGTCTGCTCGGTTCAGGGTCAGTTTAGGGACTACCAACACCATGTACAACATACCCCGAGACCAAGTAAGAGCAAGCAACCAAAGAATCAAGTTCGTTTCATAATCAAAGGCTGCGTGGGTTTGAGCAATTTGATGCTTGGTCAAACACTGTTCTGCGTAGGAAAAGGTGAATTCTGAGAACCCCGCCGACTTCAGGTGTGCTTCGTTGACCCTTTTACTCTCAATGACAGTTTGCATGGCCACACGTAGATCCTCAGGCATCATTTTGTTCGAGAATTCCATACGCCGAACTCGCCTTAACAAGCGATAACGGGAGACCAAGTCAAAAGTCAGCTGGGAGTCGGTGAATTTACTAGCATCATTTGATGGTCCATTTATATCCAAGTCGAACGTGCTACGGAAAATGCGTGCATAGAGGTGCGGAGCGGAAGAGGTGCATAGAGAAGTGTAGAGAGTAGAACTCGTTAGCAACAAGTTCAGGAGTTCCTGAGGGGGCCTGAAGACGGGATCCGGCGTTAAGACGACAAGGAATGCAATGTACTCCAAGATATCGCGAGGAATGAGCTCGAGATACGGAAGCATCTTAGTTGTACTGCTACTTACCAACGAGGGATGCTTTTAAAGACCATTTGAACGCTGGGCACGGGATCTGCTTTTTGAGATTCATCTGTCTTTTCATGCTGCTGCGATCGCTGGATTGAGAGATTCGAAAGGATATACAGTCGCCGTCGAGGGGCAAGCGGGTGTCTCAAGCAATTCCCAGTTCGGAAAAACCCTCTACCAGTCTTTCGAGTTCCCCGTCCAGTGTTCCCGTTGCTGGTTTCCTTATCCCCGAATAAGGGAGTATGAAGATGCCAATAAACAGACGGACACGTGAACCTGTGGGTACTTTAAAGTTCGACGATTCAGCAAAGATACGTACGCCACTGTTCAGGATGAAGCCCAGGGGGGACCGCCTCTCGCGGAAAAGTGTAGTTGAATCTCAGAATCTCATTTCGCAGAATCATGTATTGCCACTTGACGTGTTGATAGCTAAAGAATGAATTGAAGCCCTGCACCTGTGTACCGTCATCGCGGACAGAAGATGCCAAATCGAATGGGTCAACGTGGCTTACGGTTCCTTCGTACATACATACTTACCTTGATGTGAGCAAGCAATGGAAGGTATTAAATCGCGAGCTATCGTTGAAATTCATTTCCGAGCTCCACGATACCTAACAGGCATTTGACCTTCGAGGACAGCTTGAGAGCACAAACAATTATCACCATTGAATGCAAACATATCCACAATGTACAACCATATTCCGGTAGTCAATAAGTGATATACACATTTCCAATTAGATTAGAGCTCTGGTGGTTTCCAGTCAGACACAATGGAAATCTCGAAGCAACAGTGAAATGACGAACTTTGCATGGCTGCGATATCAGTGCTCTGGACGTAATCTTCGAATTCTGCAATCTCCTCTTGAAGTTCATCGGTGGAAATTTTCTCGTCCTCTGCGACAAGTATAAGGGAGGAATATCAGACTAGAGTTGATAACAACTCACCAATGACGAGCGTGATCTACAGAATCTTCCTTTCAGCGTTTGTTCAAATGGTATAAGGTAAGTACAAACCTGCAGTTTCTTGATACCTGATGGTTTATAGCCTGGTCAGTCGCCAGAAAGCATGTAACACCATTAAAAACGTACCATAACCAATAGCAACAAGTGTACTGGAGCCCCAAACCAGTCCATCCTTCTCAATGCTACGCACAGATTTTTCTAAAGCTTCCATATCCGTTTCGTCATCCCAAGGCTTGACTTCAAGAGTAACAACAGACTGAATCAAAGTTAAGTACATATTGCAATGACGTAGAAAAGGTGTTTACCTTCGCGATGGTTTTGGGCTTGTTAGCTTTCTTAGCGTTGTACGCGGCCACCCGTTCAGCCTTAACGCGTTCGGCTTCTTCATCTTCTTCTTCGTCTTCACCAAAGAGATCAATCTCATCATCTTCCTCGGCTGGAGCAGGTGCAGCAGAACTGATAAAAGCTTCTCCTGCCTTGCTAGAACCAGAGAGAGAAGCATGCTCAGGAGCATAAGACGCAATGTGCTTGTACCATCTGGTTACGTTGACGAGGGAAGGATCAGGAGCAGAGGGTAACGCCTTGAAAACGTGAACATCGGCCTGTGAAGGAGTATATCTAGAGCATGAAAGAAGCAATGAGCCAAGGATATGGACGATGGGTGGCCAGAAGTTCAGAAAACTATGAAACTCGGCATGCTTAGGCAGCGATGTCTAGTCGCTTCTTGGAAACACGGACCATAGCAAGATTGGCATCATGAGATAAGAGAAGAGCGGATACTGACCCTTCGACGTAGGTCCTAGTTGCAAGGTGCTGGTCGAGTTTTGAGAGATCAACAGACATCTGAGAGTGTAATTGAGGGAGAAGTAGAACGTTCTATACGGCGGCAAGAATCTGAAAGAAATTTTCTAATCCTAATCGATGAAGTCGGCCACGTGACTTCTGAAACTAGTATTACACTGCCACTGGCACACGAGGAAGCGCGACAACAGACTTGAACTATAAATTCAATCAGCTATAGCTACTAGTCGTTCAGTGCAACCTGAGCCTTTACCTGCCTTTAATCTTTACTTCGAAGTCAAGGACAAATTCGAGACCGAACCGGTCTTCAATAAAGCATGTCAACTTCACTCAGCAGAGCTCAGCATAGCACTCAGGCTCTGTAAAGAGTCTCCATTCCTATGAGGATACAAGGTCTATTTTCTTTTCAGGAATGCTCTTTCCATGGTAATCCGCTATAGCTCCTTCATACCCTCGATAGAACTGCGTCGACTTCCTTGCTTTTTTTTAGTCACTTGTAATAAGCAACATAACCTGGCGTGGTTCGTGGTGAATGTTGCATATGTCACAGAAGATGCCCACTTCATCAGTGAGTTTCCGAACATCTCTGTCTACATACATACAGTACATGAAATCAATCAAACATATCAGGACTTGTTATTCACCAAAAAGCCTGGATTCAAACTGCACTTGTCGACCAAGGAGACATCTCAGGACTGACTGGGGTATGTGTATCGCTGAGGACATTTTAGTTGGAAAGTGCTTTTAGTGAGGAAAGAAATACGAGGTACATCAGCAAGAATTCGGAAGAGCGGAATCGCATGGAAAGAGTATATGGCTTTGTGTTTTTTCATCTTTGGTACCCGCGGGGCGTTCCACTGATGCCAGATATGACATATGGCTTTTCATTAATCATTGGTAAGAACCTGAATCCCTGCAATCGCTCACAGCGTACCTTCAGTATATGCACTTCAGTCTGGCAATTTCGTTACAGTGTTTTTAATGATGATGTCATGTAACTGATTTCATTTATGCTACAAGGATCAGCTGACATCGGCAAGTAAGGCATCTCGGATGTTTGCCATGGAATACACCTCTGTCTTCTGATATTTCTACTTTGGTACTCAGTTCCTAAATCGTGCATTACGCTGATCCTCCTTATCTTGATTCATGTTCCCGGAAGAACATCGAGAAACATCATATTAAATTTGTAACTGGTATGTACAGTGTACACGTTTACTCCTTCACATGTTGTAGCCTTGATCCAGCCCGAAATTTGGATAGACTGGGCTTTCAGCTTGGGTCCCTTGAGCAGTGCGCTTCTTCGCTTCATTATAGCTCTCATGCACATGTCTTATTAATCCTCTAGGCGTAGCTAGAATATTCAGGGTTTGATTTTCATTTACAATCTTTGTTTGGGGGTTTGCTATAGATGCACGGGTAAGGTTCTATGTTCTGTTTAGTGCTTGCCGGTGGCTGGCTGACAGTAACGGGATTGGAGCTCGCAATATACACACTCTATATAACATAAAACTGGTGTCGAGGGACGAGAACTTGCGGTCAAGGTGGTGGCCTACCATCTCATAAAACTAATCTTACTGATGTTCGGATGAAGTAGATTCGACTTCTCCCGCTTGGGTGACTTTGACTTCAGTGAAAACCTAAAAATTTTAAAGGTTCCAAGTTCTCGCTTGTAAGGATCATACACTCACCTCGGAACGGTATGGTCATATAGAAGATAGCCTTCGATGGCTTTGAGATCAGTTCACATTTGTTTGCAGTTGTAGGAAGTTAACATGCCAGCCTACTTCACCTTGCTTTGCTAAGGTCCTTTACTACCCGTAATTCCAAGCGCGCGCGCGGACACTAGCACCATTTTTTGCTTCCTTGCTCTCTTTTTGGTGTCTTCCGTTGGTTTGTGCCTTTACATATCCCCCCACTATTTCTAATTTTCTCATAGTTTGTACTCTTGTTTGCCTCTTTTCTGCTATCTCCTGATTTTTTCTTTCAATTCCTCCAATGGAGAGGGCATCTAATTTGTTTGGTGTTGTTTCCAATTGGTAGTAGGTTGGGTATATCTCTACTGGTCTCAATCCTAATCTTTTTGTTTGCCTCCCTCCCATCATTCCCTTTCGGGCTTACATTTGTGTTTCTTGATTGGTATGTTTTTAGTAGTACACTCTAGTGTTTGATGCTTAATATGGTTAGTGTCTTATCATTGTCTCTACATACATTCCAGTCTCCATCCTGATTCCTGTCCCTTCCTGTCATTATATCAGCCCAAGCTTTTACTTTTTCCACTGACCTAACTCGAAGATGCCTTACTTATCTTCCTCCTTCTATCTGATGCATATTCTGGCAGGAAAGGGTCCTCTGCAATACTTTAGAGCATCTCATTGCTGGTCTAGCAAACTCCGAAGTATGGGATTATTTTGGGCTGCGAAGCAAAAATCCCCCTTTCATCTAGACTTCAAGATCAAAAGACAAGCAACCATTTGTTTCGTTGGAATGGAAGATAATGTCGCTGGAGGCACGACCTGACGCTCGTTTGGAGGAAATTCACAATCAACTTACCCTTCCCCCCGAACAAATGTTAAAACACACGAAATTTTCTTAATGCCAATCTTTGTCAATGATTTCTATGTATTGACAAATTCGTAATGAACTTTCAATAGTAACGCATTTGCCAGGCACTATAACTTTAAGCACTCAATTTATTGCAGTTCAAGAGGGCCGAGTATACTCCAATAGTCAACTCATTCGGAAATGTTTCATGCAAGGTGCCACCAAAAAAAATCACGCAGTCTGCTTCCCGCAGACTTAGTATACAAGAATTATATGTCAAGGGTATACATGGTACGTACACTATACCCTGCTCATGTTGAGACTCTACTAGCACATAGACCAAGCTTTTCCCGTCTAGGAGGTAATAAATCACGGTACATGTATGGTAGGTGGAATCTCCGAAAAAAAAGTGGGACAAAGTCACCCGGGCCTTGCTACGATTGAAAGTGATGAAGAGGCTAGTAAGCAGGCCATTGTCTTGGATCGTAATTCATTCGCTGTGTTTGTCTGGGGAAAGCCAAGGCACATGCTCCTTAAGTTATCTACATACAGTCTTCCTCCGATGCAATTGCAGCAAACTCACACCTGAAGACATCGAAAATGGAGATGGTCTTGCGGTTGATACGGAGCCTCACATACCTACGCCTTGATAGTGCAAGTGTGTGATGCATTTTCTGGGAGAGATACACGAAGTTGCAAATATTCTGATCAGCTTCCAGGTTTTTTTGAACCAAGTATTCACAAATCCATTTACATTCTAACGGTCCTCAAGTTGGAGGCATCATTCACTCTCTTGGAAACATTATCCTTAGTTTGGAAGGGCTTGGACAATATGAATCTGTTTGCATCTTGTAGGGGATCTCACTGGGACACAAGTTGAAAGTATTGACACCACCCGAGTCCAAGTTCAGTTAAGTAAGAGCCTCCACAGTGCAGGCAAGTGAGAACAATCCTTCTGCTCCATGTACATAATGATACAAATTTATGCATCGTCGGCGAATTAGGCGGCCCGGGTTAAGAAGCAAGGTTGTTTCTAGTAAAAGGCGCGTGGGACATTCTGAAGCTCTCATCATTGGTGACAAATGTAGTAGGACATGATAAACGCAAATATACTTAATTCCATCTCAGGAATGAATCAAAGGAGAAAAAGGCTGCACAGCAGCGTCGAGAATTGTTACAGTCTAATCATGAATCAAAACATCCAAGGTAAGCAAGTAAAATTTACGCCTCGAAAAATGGTGAGAACTTGAAGTCGATAAGGTAGGGCCTGTCGAACATGTTCACCAGTCAAAGTAACTTTGAATATATCATGACTTCGTGTGAAAGTTCAACTATTCTAATGAGTACCAAGCTGCGACTGCATACAAGCGCACGTGGTTGATATAGCCAGCTTTGACACTTGAACTTCATCTGCAAAATGTATTTTGGGCTATTCATCCGAGAGCAGCTGAGAGTGCTATAGAGCATCCTCCAGCCAGTAGTACCCTTGCTCTGGTGAACATACAGGTTTTTGGGATGTTCAGAAATATGGCCATTCAATGATAAACTCTTTGTTCTTCAGAAGAACCTGCTTCATCTGTAAAACCTGTATTTTCGGCTAAGAGCTCGAGAGCAGCTGACAGTGCTCTCCAGCTAGTACCCTTGCTCTTGTGAACATCCAGGTTTTGCAGATGTTGCATAAGTACAACCTCTGATCATCCTTTGACCGAAATTTCACTATAGCATCTGAACATTATTATGTCTCAAAATATTATATTATGTCTTGGAGTAAGTATTATATTATGTCTTGGAGTAAGTATTATAAGGCTATAGGTAAGAGCTATATTATAGAATATAAGGGACTAATTCTAGATCTATGATAAAAGGAGTGGTAAAATTAAGTATCACAGCTAGATTCGGGAGCGGGTCCATAAGAGAAAGATAATCGGATGATGTTAAAAATACAGAATGCAATTGCACAAAACGATGTCCTGAAGGTGATGGTGATGCAGATACTACAAACTGGGGTTGAAATGAATGATTCAACGAGTGATCCGTGACCAGAGATTATTATGGAGATAAGGGATGAGTGGGTTAAATAACTGTTGTGGCGGGCTTTGGGGGGAACTTGGAAGAGTGCTACATTAGCTGCTAAATCAGAGTGAAGTATCAGTCTCACAAGCTTCTTAGCCACCACCACATTTAGAGCACCCTTGCATCTCGCGGATGACTTCCGGCTTTGATGGACAATTACCGCGAACGCAATATGCAATTGTTGACGTTGTGGTATTGCACTTTCGACAAAAGGTAACGATCAGATTGCACATTTGCGCTTCAGGGATAGGGATGTGACCTTAGCTTGGTGGAAAGACATGGAGAGGATATGGAGATTTTTAAACGAAGAAACGATCCAGTGCATTTTGTTCAGAGTATGTGGGTGGCAACACCGAGACGAGCAGGGACCCAAGAGCGCACACAGAAAGAAAAATAATGATTAGTCCTAGGAGCCTTTGAGTCACCGCTGAGTTCCTAACGTAGCCGTGTCATATGTGGCGAGGTCCATTTTGAGACAAGACCGAAATCTACGAGTGGGCGTAAAAAAGCGCGCAGATAATCTCCTCGTACAGCTCTATCAAAATACTAAAGTTTGCGACCTTGGAGATAATTGATGTCGAGTCGCGGATAAGGCAAAATGTTGACAGTGCACCCAGTTGGCATGTATACTGTGTTCGCTTTGTGAGTCAACCAGGGGATCACCTGCATGAGATTGAAGAGGCGTCGCTCTTGAGTCCTCAATCAGAAACGGACTACAAAAGGCAGCGAAACAAATGAAGAGCCCAATCGAGTTCAGGCATTTTGGTGAAAGATTGTTGGAGAGGACAGGATATCGAGTTACGTTCAACCAAAGAATCAAAACCTGAAGTTTGAACGTTAAATGTTGAAGCTCGGAAGAAAAAAAAGTAAATGGTGGGAGCAATCAACTCAGATTGGAAGTGCTCCGGCCGCCACTTCCGGACCTCGGTCATGGTTGTGGGTCAAAAAACGTGTACAGCCTTGATCTTTTGGGACCCACTGGTGTTATCGAAAATGGATCCAAGGCACTGTTCTATTCCTCAAAACGTAGTCGCGGCAGTGAGTAAGTAATCGGCGCCTATCCGTGGTTCAGCTGTTCACTTTTGAGGATTAGACATCACTGGTGTAATTGACCGAGGTCCTCCAGGAGCTCGATTGCCCGACACAAAATGCCCAAGTTATACTGTTATTGTACTTGTCAAAAATGGTCGCTTGCTTCTCGTACAAAGTGAGGACATCCCAGCCTCGGATGCATGGCGTACAATGTCATACGACGATGCGCTAGCGGATCATCGAGCTCATGAAGCTCGCCTTTCGCAACGACTGTCGATTGTTGTATGTCCTCAATAATGGTCTGCTTTTTCAATGCCTAAATTCTCACTGATGTGTTAGGCGTCTGTTATTGACACGATCGAATTTGAGAAGTCGCAATTTGCGGTTTTAGTATCCGATGCCCAGCAAACTCGTCTTGTAACGCAACCTGCGGAAAATATACCGCCACTTGCAGCTCCGCTAGGATGGCTTCCCCGAATACAAGAATCAGACTTATATGTTTGTCAGTGGTTGCATGATAGGGTACATTGCATATGGAATGGTCGGCAGGTTGGTGAGTACACTACGTCGTAACACCAATCCTCCTGTTTTTTTTAAATCTCAGTTTCATCGAGATTTCTTCACACCTTTTTCCATTGCCAATCGGTGGAGGGTACAGCAGATGATCACAATAATACATCTCATGGAGAAACTGAAGATTGATATCACCTACGAACCACTTGCTATCGTTCTACGGGGCACTGAAATATTAGGTCTCGTCATGTCTAGGGTTGAAGGCAGATTACTTGAAATGCGAGACCGGTCGTTGGTGAGTGTCTGCGGCATACATCGATTGAAAATTATTTTCTCATCAAAGTCTCGATCGTTGATTAGGTGCACGGTACTCTAGCCAAGCTTCATGGAGCAAATATCATGTTCGAAAGTGGAATCGGAATGGGCGATTTTCTAGTTCACAAAAGCAAACTACGTCTTACTCGGCGCGTTGAATCTCTGGTTCAATACCTCCCAGGTGACAAAGAGAGAGACCGCCTCGAAGCCAGGTCTTGGCAGCAGTTGGGCAACCTCTTCGATGAACTTCCTCAACTGGATACGTCACTGATCGTGGATGTCAACAGGAGCTTGTATAAACCGACTCTGCTGAATTATATTTCCACTCCAGAACCTTTGATTTTTCGCATCATTTACGGTCCCGCCCTTTTTGCCAACAAAAACCCACAGCACGCTGCGAAAAAAAAGAAAAGTGTCCACTCTTCGAATTCTCTCCTCAAGTCGAACACCATCAGTGGCTCTACGAAATACAGACCCACCAATTCATCAAAGTCAAATTACCATCCTTATTGTGATGGTACGAACAACTTTACTCTTCTCATTTCCAGCCAACCCGAGATTGGTCGTCATACTTCTGACAAGCACAACCGGAGAAGGGCCTCGAGCATTTTCGTTCGAGCAGTTTCCGTGGCGAGTGATCACACACTTGTGGATGTAGATGATGATGCCACCACTGTAATCGGTGATGATGAGAGGTGGAAATTCTGACAAGAATTCAGTTGTATTTCTATCCATATCCCCTAGTATGCTTGCTTGCTTTTGTTATCGATCTGCATCCTACTATCATCTATGGCTGTTCTTATACTTGTGTACCTATTGTTCATTACTATTTCTTGATTTACTTCAACAGAAGGGTTAGATTATTTTGCATTGCATGGTGTTAGAGTTGTAGTATTTACATACTTCGTTTTGTTTATACCAACAGTTGTATCAAGAAGATTCACGACAATTGTAGGAGCCCGTATGTATGTAGGATCGAGTACAATAGAGAACAAGGTTATCTGGGACGGCGACTTGACTTCGGTCAATTATCAAGCTTACGGACCTCACAATAAGATACATAGGAATAGGGTCAAAATTATACTGACGATGTCCGTTGCAATGACCTCAACTTCCAGGTCATCCTCAGGCTTCACACTGGCCCGACAGAAAGACCACTCGAAATTGACA
This sequence comes from Lentinula edodes, assembly GCF_021015755.1. Taxonomy (NCBI): domain Eukaryota; kingdom Fungi; phylum Basidiomycota; class Agaricomycetes; order Agaricales; family Omphalotaceae; genus Lentinula; species Lentinula edodes. The sequence continues at coordinate 199,179 of NW_025764337.1, forward strand.
GCCCAGCCATAGCGCGCGTTATCATCGCCCTTTGCTTTCTCCAACATACAGTATCCTGAAAATATTGATTGTCGAGACTCGAAAGAGACGGTAAGAGTGGATTTCATCGAGAAATTCATTCGAAAAAATTAAACCAAACTTTGTTGCCAGGTCGGAATATCGAAATAAGCGACGAAACTCTCGCCGTTTAACTACTGTAGCTCAAATTCCGAGAAGGAACACCGGGATCAACAGCGTCTGATCCAGTCACTGAATAATCACTCACTCATCCCCGTAGCCCTACGTTTCAACGGGCCTACAGCATACACCCATATACACCATTGGGCATAGATGTAGCCTATGAGGGAGCTATGTATGAGCAGTTGAGAAGGTCTTCACCGAGTTCTTCCAAAATACTTACTGAGGACACTCGAAGACACTTGAATTCAGATCTGTCACAATTATTGTCACCAAAGCTGTCAAAGCCCCATTCTGGGTGTAAGTTCTGGGTGTAAGGCATGGTTCAGGGAAGAAAAGAATACTCGAAGTAACAGGGCCACTATCTGACCGGAATATCAATATTTTTTTGGGAATGCTATCACTCATCACCGCTACATTCAAACACCCATACAGAGAGGGTCAGTTTGCTCAGATACTAACCGTGCTTCACTACGCTTGCACTGCAATGATTGACAGCCGATGTCCTCAACTTGTGGGGGCTTGTACCTGTCGGAGGTCGCCAGGTTGCACAACTAGAAGTAAGCGCCATCAATAGTAAATTATCGCTCAACAATAATGACTAGTATGTACTTACTCCCAATCATATTTTCTCGTCTTCATTAGGTCAAAAAGTTATCGGACCTGGCGCAGCCGCTGGAGTGTCTACTAAGATAGCAGTCATCAACCATCGATGGACATATTGGTGTCCTCACTCCTATCATTATCATTAATATTCATCAGCATATAATTGCCCGACGCCCACCAGCACGAGGCTTCTTACCAAGATAAATCACTTACTCGAGCATTGTGATTATGGAGTCATTAGCTCAGTGCCCGCTCGCCGTCTTGACTTAGCTTCGCTCCGTTGTTCGCTCGGTAACTGCTGAAAGGGGAGGAGCAGTCGACATGGAAGAACTAACAGTTTTGTGTGCGTCTTTTTTCAGTTCTCCTTTATCCTCGAACTCATCCAGATACACAAGGTAAGCTGGACTTTACCATATCTGTCCTTTTTGAATGTATACAACCAATTGAGGGGGAGGGACTCACCGAAAGCAAATGTCCCAAAAAAGACGGAAAGTCAACCGATAACACCGACTTACCGAGGCATTAGAATAACGCAATTCTCGTGAAACCCTTGTGTTGACCATGGAGACAACATAGGCTCAAGATACAGACCCGGACAGGGCTATTAAGGACGACGTAAATCAAACAATGGCATCTTAAGTTTGATACTACTTCATCAGGTTGTTAGTTGTTGAAACAGATATGATAGATATATCACTTTTGAGATTCCTTGAGCGGCGTTCAAAAGGTGAGCTCGTTGCGCGAATTTGAGAGGAGATAAACTCACTATACACAACATGTGATCCCCTATCAGATGAATACGGACTGCTTCATGAATTGGACAGTACGCAGGAGAAGAAAGGAATGTAAGATCGACAGCCCGTTGTCGCAGAGAAATCGAACTGGGTAGCACTAATCCGGGATTCTCCCGAATAAGGCATGACTTGGAAATAAATGCGCTTGAGGAATGGGATATGTTCTAGAAATCAACAAATGAATTGTACCTTGTTCAATAATTAGTCTCGTGTGATAGCGGGGGAGACAACATTCTGCGAAGCGGGGCCACTGGAGTACACAAGGAGCTACAAGGAATGTAAGGGTTTGAAGGAATGTAAGGCTTTGAAGGAAAGAAATCACACGAACCCAAACGCACCAAGTATGAGCCAATGCAAAGAGAATAGCGAGTGGGACCCAGAATGTTAGAGTCTCGAGGTAAAAAAAAAATAAGAATGAGGGCGACAAGCAAGAGACTTGTTAACGCGTATACGCCCAGATAGGTAAGTTGTTATCTTATCGGATATATAAAAAATACCATTACAATGTTTAGCCTTTACGCTAGCCGTTCACAAGCTCACGTAGCTTCGACTTAAAAAAGATCTCTCGGGCACTGTCGACGTTGGTGGACGAAATGGGTCGTTGCTCATCAAAGCTCACACACTTATTTACAGTAATAGCTGTAAACTATCCAGGATACCTCGCGCGACATGTTTGCGCATGGCTCAACGCAATAAATCCAGCTGCGTAACGAGTCGTTGAAGCTCGCAAGCCTTCCCAAAGCTCCTTCTTCCGAAATAGCCTGCTTAGCTCTGTTCAGGTTCCGGTGAATCGCGTGGATCCTTTCGTAATACAGGATATCATATATCAGGTTCCAAGGCATTTGAGGCGTTGAAACTTGAGATTGGGCTTTAGAAGAAAAAAAAGGGAATAGTGGGAGCGATTCAACTCGGATTGGAAATGTGCCGGCCGCCACTTCCGGACCATGTTAGGTTGTGGGCTGTTGTGGGTCAACAGACGTGTACATACAGCTTGATCCCTTGGGACCCACTGGCGTTGTCAAAAATGGATACAAGGCACTGTTCTATTCCCAAAAATGTAGTTGCGGTAATGAGTAAGTCATCGGCGTCTTTCCATGGTTCAGCTATTTACTTTTCGAGGATTAGACGTAAGTAGCGTGCTCGAAAGAGGTCCTCCAGGAGCTCGATTACCTCCCGCGGAATGTTCAAGATATACCATTGTTATTCTGGTGAAAAATGGTCGCTTGATTCTTGTGCAAAGTGAAGACATTTCAACTCCGGACGCCTTGCTTACAATGCCATACGATGAACAGACGGCGAGCCTTGAAGCTTACGAATCCCGTATCTCACAACGAGTGTCAATTGTCGTGCGTCTTTTGTACTAATACTCTGCCTTCTCAATGCCTAAACTTTCAATAATCCAGGCGTCTCTCATTGACACGATTGATTTTGAAAAGTCACATTTTGTAGTTTTAATGTCCGATACCTCTCAGACCCGTTTTATAACGCAGCCTTTGCACGATATACCGCCACTTACAGCTCCATTAGGATGGCTTCCTAGAGTACAAGAATCAGACTTATATGCCTGCCAGTGGTTGCACGATAGGGTACATTGCATATGGAATGGTCGGCAGGTTGGTGAGTACACTATGACACTAATCATCCTGTTTTTATCTCATTTCAATCGAGATTTCTTCCTATCCTTTTCCCTTGCCAATCGATGGAGGGTGCAACAAATGATCACGATAACACATCTCCTTGAGAGATTGAAGATAGATATCACTTACGAACCACTTGCTATTGTTGTACGGGGTGCTGAAATTTTGGGCCTCGTCATGGCTAGGGTTGAAGGTAGATTGCTTGAAATGCGAGACCGCTCGCTGGTGAGTGGCTGGATACATTCGCCAGTTCTTTCATTTGATTGACTACCTTGGTCAGGCATACAGTACTCTTGCCCAGCTTCATGAAGCGAATATCATGTTCGAAAGTCAACCTTTTATTGATGATTTTCTGATCCACAAAGGAAAACTGTGCATCACATCGAATGTTTCCTGGTTGGTTCAATACGATCCTGGGGACAAAGAGAGAGATAGACTCGAAGCCCGGGCTTGGCAAGGGATGAGTAAAATCTTTGATGAACTTCATCAACTGGATAAATCGTCGGTCTTCGACGTGAATCAATATTGGTATAAACCGACTCTGCTCAATTACGTCCCCAGTCCAGAGCCTTTGATATTTCGAAATACATATGGTTTCTTCCTTCTTGTGGCAAAATTCGAAAAGTATGCAGCGAGAAAAAAGAAGAATACATACTCTTTGAATTCTCTCCTCAAGTCGGACACCACCAGTGGCTCTACGAAATACAGACGCACCAATCCTCTATCAAAGTCAACTTACCATCCTTATAGTGATGGTATGAACAACTTTACTCTTCTCATATCCAGCGAACCCGAGATTGGTCGTCATAGTTCTGACAAGCACAACCGGAGAAAGCCCTCGGGGGTTCTTGTTCGAGCTGTTTCCGTGGCGAGTGATCACACTCTTGTGGATGTAGATGATGATGCCACCACTGTAATCGGTGATGATGAGAGGTGGAAATCCTGAGAATAATTTCCATATCCCTTAGTATGCTTGCTTTTGTTATCAATTTGCATCCTACTATCATCTATGGCTGTTCTTATGCTTGTGTACCTATTGATCATTATTATTGCTTGATTTTACTTCAACAGAAGGGTTAGATTATTTTGCATTGCATGGTGATGGAGTTATAGTATTTACATACTTTGTTCTGTTTATATTTACAGTTGTATCAAGAGGATTCACGACAATTGTAGGAGCCCGTACGTATGTAGGATTGAGTATGATCGGGAACAAGGTTATCTGGGACGGCGACTTGACTTCGGTCAATTATCAAGCTTACGGACCTCAGAATAAGATACATAGGAATAGGGTAAAAATTATACTGACGATGTCCGTTGCTGGAATGACCTCAACAGGTCATCCTCAGGCTTCACACTGGCGGCCCAGTGATAGCGCGCGTTATCATCGCCCTTCATCACACCTTGCTTTCACCGACAAATCTAGAAAATTTTGATTGTTGAGACTCGAAAGAGACTGTAAGAGTGGATTCCATTGAGAAATTCATTCAAAGAAAAATTAGACCAAACTTTGTTGCCAGGTGAAAGATATTATAAATACCAAAATCGGAACGTCGAAATGAGCGATGAAACTCTCGCCGTTCAACGTCTGTAGCTCAAATTCCGAGAAGGAACACCGGGATCAACAGCCTCTGATCCAGTCACTAAATAATCACTCACTCATCCCCGTAGCCCTACGTTTCAACGGGCCTACAGCATATACCCATATACACCATTGGGCGTAGATGTAGCCTATGAGGGAGCTATGTATGAGCAGTTGAGAAGGTCTTCACCCAGTTCTCTCAAAATACTTGCTGAGGACACGGGAAAGGCTTGAATTCAGATCTGTCACAAGCATTGTCACCAAAGCTGTTAAAGCCCCATTCTGGGTGTAAGGAATGATTCAGGGAAGAAAATGACTGACAGCAGATGTCCTCAACTTGTGGGGGCTCGTACCTGTCGGAGGTCGCCAGGTTGCACAACCAGAAGTAAGCGCCATCAATAGTAAATTATCACCCAAGTCGGATTGACAATAATGCATAATGACTAGTACTCCTAATCATATTTTCTCGTCTTCATTAGGTCAAAAAGATATTGGAGCTGGCGCAGCCGATGTATAGTCATCGACCATCGATGGACATATTGGTGTCCTCACTCCTATCATTATCATTAATATTCATCAGCATTCAATTGCCCGACGTCCACCAGCATGAGACCTCTTACCAAGATCAATCACTTAAAGTATATTTAAGACATTGGGATTATGGAGTCATTAGCTCAGTATCTCCAGTGCTCACTCATTGACTGCCAAAAGGGGAGGAGCCGTCGCGACACAGAAGACCTAGCAGTAATGTGGCGCATTTTTTCAGTTCTCCATTATTCTCGGACCCATCTAGATACACAAGGTAAGTTGAACTTTACCATGTCTGTCGCTTTTGAATGCATACAACCAATTGAGGGGGAAGGGACTCACCGAAAGCAAATGTCCCAAAGAAGATGGATTGTCAACCGATAACACCGACTTACCGAGGCATCTCTCGCGAACTCCTTGTTGACTATGGAGACAACCTAGGATCGAGGTATAATGATGGGCAGTGGTAGACGATGTAAATCAATAAACAGTGGCACTTCAAGTTTGATGCTAGATTGTGACTGGTGCATTAAAGCTTCATTATAGGTCGTTAGTTATTGTCGAAACAATATGATAGACATAATCGTTTCAAACCAAACCCAGGGGAACAGAACGAAAGTTCGACTCGGCTACAGCGATGGCTGAGCACGCTGATGAAATTTTCAGATGACATTTGGAGAGAAACAAGAGTTTACTCTTCTACTAAACCTTTCCCTCCACCCGATTTGAACCATTTGAATACCCCTAGGTCCTCATCTAGACTCCAAGGGACCTCTTCCTCCCAGTGTGTTGTCACTGCAACCACCTAATCATAGCCCATATCTCCTCCACCTGGTGATGTGGAGGTAGACGAAAAATCACCACAAAGATACTCTTTCGCAACTCTCAAGAACATTTCGTCCGTTCCACTTCGAACTTTGTTCAGTAAAATCAACGGAGCGTTCATGAGGAGAACAATACGTCGTTGCAGAAGGGGTGGAGATGGGAAGGATGTCCTGACAAAATCACATCGGAAGGATAGCTTCGTAAAGAAGCAGAATCTGATTGTGTTTTCGACCTCGGCCTGTTCCCAAGCTTTTGGACCAAGTGCATGTAATACTTCCCATACTCGTTCCACTCTCTACTTTTCTTTTTCCTCCTATCCACCTTCTATCGCACTTTCGCGGCCTCCACGCCTCATCACGTGAGAGTCGGAAGCAACTCTCATCATTCCACTAGTACTCCCTACGCCTTTCTTGGCTTTGAGTACAACATTGTCATCGAATTTTGTCCAGACTACATCCCAGACAGTCATAGTGGAACGTCGTAGGAAGGAATCGAAAAGCTCTCATGACACGATAGCTATGGCGGAACGTAGAAGAGTGGCAGGTAGACAGAGGTAGACGGAGTGGGGCTGGGAAAAGAGTTGGAGATAAGAGGAGGCTTTGGCGGGGGAATCGGAAGGTATATTTGAGACTGAATCAGGTAAGGTAACATACGCAACATGGTCGACCTAGTCAGGCAATGAATACTGTGATCTCAGGCCCAAAATTATTCTCGGTGCTTTCTTGGAGTGAAGATCGTGTAATGTGCTTAAAAGCATGAAGTTCGCAAGCTCTTTCCCGAAATAATCTGTTTAGGCTCCGGTGAATTGCGTGGATCCTGGTAAAGTAGATGGTGGTAGGAATTCAACCCGGATTGGAAGTGCTCCGGCCGCTACTTCCGGCCTCGGTCATGGTTGTGGGTCAACAAACGTGTACAGCTTGATCCCTTGGGACCCACTGGTGTTATCGAAAATGGATCCAAGGCACTGTTCTATACCCCCAAATGTAGTGGCGGCAGTAAGTAAGTAATCAGCGTCTATTCCCAGTTCAGCTATTTACTTTTGAGGATCAGACATCTCCGGCGTAATTGAACGAGGTCCTCCAGGAGCTCGATTGCCCTTTGCGGATTGTTCAAGATATACCAACTTTATTCTGGTGAAAAATGGTCACTTGCTTATCGTACAAAGTGAGGACATCCCCTCTTCGGAAGCCTGGCGTACGATGGCATACGAAGACGCGGTAGCGGATTTTCAAGCTCGCGAAGCTCGCATTTCACAAAGATTGTCGGTTGTTGTGCGTTCATTTTAAAATTATAAGCCCGTTCAATGCCCAAATTTTAATGAATTAGGCATCTCTCATTGACACAATCGACTTTAACAAGTCGCAATTTGTGGTTTTAGTATCCGATGCCCAACAGACTCGTCTTGTAACGCAATGTTCCGACACTATTCCGCCACTTACAGCCCCGTCAGGATGGCTTCCCCGAGTGCAAGAATCAGACTTATATGTTTGTCAGTGGTCAGGCGATAGGGTCTATTGTATATGGAATGATCAACAGGTTGGTGAGTACACTTTGGCATCCATCAGCTTGTGTCTATCTCATTCCCGTCGAGATGTTTTTATGTCTTTTTCTGTTGCCAATCGGTGGAGGGTACAGCAGATGATTACAATAACACATCTCCTTGAAAGATTGAAGATCAATATTACTTACGAACCACTTGCTATCGTTGTACGGGGTGCCGAAGTTTTAGGCCTCGTCATGGCTAGGGTCGAAGGTAGATTGCTTGAAATGCGAGACCGCTCGTTGGTGAGCCTGTGTGCATTAATCTAAAGTTCCTCCATCTCATTGGCTATCTTGGTTAGGCGCACAATACTTTGGCCAAACTTCATGAAGCAAACATTATGTTTGAAAGCGGACTCTGTATGGATGATTTTTTAGTTTACAAAGGCAAAATATGTCTCATCCGGTGCGTGTATACCCTGGTTCAATACGATCCAGGGGACAAAGAGAGAGACCGACTCGAGGCCCGGGCTTGGCAGATGTTGGATGTAATTTTCGATGAACTCCCTCAACTGAACAAATCATCAGTCCTTAACATAAATCAACACTGGTACAAGCCCACTCTTCTCAATTATGTTCCCGCTCCAGAACCTTTGATTTATCGCATTCCCCAGTGGACCGATCTCTCTGCCGAGAGATACCAAAACTCCGAGAGGAAAAAGAAGAAAACACATTCCACGAAACCTCTACTCCAGTTAACTACTAGTGGCAGTATGAGGCACAAAACGGCCAATTCTCTATGGAAGCCAGTTTATCATCCTTATAGTGATGGTGCAAAAAACTATACCCTTCTCATTTCTAACCAGCCTGAGATTGGTCGCCATACTTCTGACAAGCACAATCAGAGAAGGGCCTCGAGAGTCGTCGTTCGAGCTGTTTCCCTGGCAAGCGACTATACACTTGTTGCAGTGGATGATGATGCCACTGTGATTGGTGACGATGAGAGATGGAAATCCTGACCATAATTCTGTTGTATTCCTATCCATATCCACAGCACGCTGCGAAAAAAAAGAAAAGTGTCCACTCTTTGAATTCTCTCCTCAAGTTGAATGCCATAAGTGGCTCTATGAAACACAGACCCACCAATTCTCCATCAAAGTCAAATTACCATCCTTATAGTGATGGTACGAACAACTTTACTCTTCTCATTTCCAACGAACCCGAGATTGGTCGTCATACTTCTGATAAGCACAACCGGAGAAAGGCCTCGAGTATTGTTGTTCGAGCTGTTTCCGTGGCGAGTGATCACACACTTGTGGATGTAGATGATGATGCCACCACTGTAATCGGTGATGATGAGAGGTGGAAAGTCTGACAATAATTCAGTTGTATTCCTTTCCATATCCCCTAGTATGCTTGCTTGCTTTTGTTATCGATCTGCGTTCTGCTATCATCTATGGCTGTTCTTATGATTGTGTACCTATTGATCATTACTATTTCTTGATTTGACTTCCCAAAAGCGTGTTCGCCGTAACTAAGTCGTTGAAGTTCACAAGCTCTTTCTCCGAAATAGTCTGTTTAGACTTGTAAAGTAAATGATGGGAGGGATTCAACCGGCTGCCACTTCCGGACGCGGCCAGTTGTGGGTCAACAAACGTGTACAGCCTTGATCTTTTGGGACCCACTGGTGTCATCGAAAATGGATCCAAGGCTCTGTTCTATTCCCCAGAATGTAGTTGCGGCAACTGGTGAGTAATAAGAGTCTATCCCTGGTTCCAATATTTACTTTTGTGGACCAGACATTACTGCCGTCGTTGAACGAGGTCCTCCAGGAGCTCGATTGCCCGTTGCGGAACGTTCAAACTACACGATTGTTGTTTTGGTGAAAAATGGTCGCTTGCTTATCGTGCAAACTGAGGACATCCCATCTTCGGACGAATGGCGTACAATGTCATACGACGATGTAATGGCGGATTGTCGAGCTTACGAAGCGCTCCTCTCACAACGACTGTCAGTTGTTGTGCGTATTTTTCATCAAGATCTGGCCTTTAATTGCCTAAATTTTCAATTTATCAGGCGTCTCTTCTTGACACGATCGAATTCGAAAAGTCACAATTTGCGATCTTAGTATCCGATGCCCAGCAGAGTCGTCTAGTAGCACAACCTTTGGACGATATACCCCCACTTATAGCTCCATTAGGATGGCTTCCCCGAGTGCAAGAATCAGACTTACTCGTCGTTCAATGGCTGGACGATAGGGTACATTGTATATGGAACGACCAGCAGGTTGGTGAGTATACTTATACGTCAATCCACTTGTTCCTATATAATTTTCATTGAGATTTCTTTACAACCTTTGCTATTCCGAATCGATGGAGGTTACAACAGATGATCACAATAACACATCTCCTTGAAAAATCGAAAATTCATATCACTTACGAACCACTTGCTATCGTTCTACGGGGTGCTGAAGTGTCCGGCCTCATTATGGCCAGGGTTGAAGGGAGGTTACTCGAAATGCGAGACCGTTCTCTGGAAAGTTCTTTGCATCGATTCAGAGTTTTTCTATCTCATCATCTTGAACAGGTGTACAGTACCTTTACCCAGCTTCACGAATCAAATATCATGTTCGAGATCGAACCTTTTATGGACTGTTTATTGGTTCACAAGGGAAATCTTTGTCTCACTCAATGTGTTCATTGCTTGGTTCAGTACGAACCTGGGGACAGAGAGAGAGACCGACTCGAAGCCAGGTCTTGGCGAGCGTTGGACAAGCTCTTCGATGATCTCCCTCAAGTAGATAGGTCGCTGGTCGTGGACATGAACAGGTGCTGGCGTAAGCCGACTCTGCTCAATTATGTTCCCAATCCAGAGCCTTTGATTTTTCGCATTATCTATTGGACCAATACCTCTGCCGAGAAATACCAAAACGCCGAGAGGAAAAAGAAGGACAGGCACTCTACGAAACCTCACCTCAAGTCAGACACCAATAGCTTTATGAGACACAAAACGGCCAATTCTCTATGGAAGCCCGCTTATCATCCTTATGGTACAGACAAGTATACCCTTCTAATCTCCAGCCAACCCGAGATTGCTCGTCGTACTTCAGACAAGCACAATCGGAGAAGGGCCTCGAGAGTTGTTGTTCGAGGTGTTTCCATGGCAAGTGACTATACACTTGTAGATGTGGATGATGATACCACTGTAATCGGTGATGAGAGATGGATATCCTGACAAATGATTCGGGTGTCTTGACTAACGGAAGGGTTAGATTATTATGCATTACATGGCGTGGAGGTGTAGTATGTACATACTTCGCTCTATATATATTGACAATCCTATCAAGGGGATGCATGACAATCGCAGGAGCCCGTAGGTTATCTGGGACGACGGCTCGTTTTTGGTCAATTATTAAGCTTTCGGACCTCAGGATAAGATACAAGGATGAGGATATAAATTATACTGGCGGTGTCCGTTGCTCGAATGCCCTCAGTATTGCCATCGAAGTTCGATGATCAACCTTTGCCTTTTGGACCTGTATCCTGGATAGATATATGCACATTCGTTCTCGATCTACAAAATGAAGTCTTTCTTTCTATACGTTACAAATCGATACTACCATTGACGAGACGGTAGAATCTCTTCAATCACCCAAGAGGTGGTCATCCTCCACTGACAGGACCCGTCAAACTTGACACCACTGCTGTAAGCCACCAGCAGTGCCAGCCACAGTATCATCGCTAATCACCACTCCTTGGCTTTCACCGACAGATCCTGATAGTACTGATTGTTGGGAGAGACGGTAAGAGTGGATTTCATCAAGAAATTCACTCAAAAGATTAGAGGCCAACTTTGTTGCCAACGATGAAAGTCTCGAGAAGGAACATCATCGGGATCAATAGCGGCTGATCCAGTCATTGGAAGATCACCCATTCCGCGTAGCCCAACGTTTCAACGGGCCTACAACATACACCCATATACACCATCAAGCATAGACGTAGCCTATGATGGATCTTAGTATGGTATGAGCAGTTGAGAAGGCCTTCGCCGAGTTTTTTCAAGCTACCTACTAGTACTGAGGATTCCAACACCCTCAAATTCAAGCATCGTCACCAAAGCTGTCAAAAGCCCCATTCTGGACTTAAGGCGTGTTTCAGGGAAGAAAACAAGACTCGAAGTAACAGCGCCACTATCTGACCAACATATCAGTATTTTTTGGGTACTATGGTATTGGTCATCGCCGCTACATTCGAATATCCATACAGAGAGGGTCAGTTTGTTCACTTACCAACTGGGCTTCACTGCGCTCGCACTGCAATGACTGACAGCTGATGTCCTTAACTTGTGGGGGCTTGTACCTCTCGGAGGTCGTCAGGTTGCACAACCAGAAGTAAGCGCCATCAATAGTAGATTATCGCCCAGGCCAGATTGGCAATAATGCATAATGACTAGTACTCCCAATCGTATTTTCTCGTCTTCGTTAGGTTAAAAAAACTATCGGAGCTGGCGCAGCCGATGGTCTTTTCACTCAGATACTAGTCATCGACCACCGATGGACATATCGATGTCCTCACTCCTATCATTATCATTAGTATTCATCAGCATATAATTGCCCGACGCCCACCAGCACGAGACCTCTTACCAAGATAAATCACTAAGTAGCGTTGTGCACGTTGTGATTTGGAGTTATTAGCTCAGTGCCCTAAGCATCTCCAGTCATCTTGACTTGATTTCGCTCCGGTGTTCACTCAGTAACTGCCGAAAAGGAGCAGTCGACACAGAAGACCTAGCATTTTTGTGTGTTGTTTTTTTTCTAATATTCTCAAACCCGTCCGAATATACAAGGTAAGCTGGGCTTTACCATATCTGTCGCTTTTGAATGCATATAACCAATTGAGGGGGAAAGGACTCACCGAAAACAAATGTCCCAAAGAAGATGGATCGTCAACCGATAACACCGACTTACCGAGGCATTAAATTAACACAATTCTCGTGAACCCCTTGTTGACCATGGAACACCATAAGCTCGAGGTACAAACACGGACAGGCGATGTAAATCAATAAACAGTGACATTTCAATCTTGATACTACTTCATGAAATCGTGCATTAATGCTTCATAACAGATCGTTAGTTGTCGTCGAAACAGATACAATAGGATACAATAGAAGTAATCCCCAAACCGAACCCAGGAGAACGGAACGAAATTTCCACTAGACTACAGCGATACCTGAGCAAATCCGAGTCCAGCAATTGTCACTATGATTATCGCAAAAGACCTCCGTATGCTAGGCAGCGCTTGACTTCTGGTTTCGGAATTGGAAGCAGCTGTGGTTGTAGGAATAGCTGAAGCGCCCGTACTAGATGGTAATTCACCGTCAGTAGCTGCTGCTGATCCTAGGAGCGTGCTCTCCAAAGCACAGATGTTCCTCATTCCTTGAAGAACACTAGGAAGATCCGGTGCGCCAAGAACATCCGTCTGATTCGTTTGCTCAAAGCTGGATATCACTTCTCAAATTGAGAGAACACCACAGGGGGTTGACAAACTCACCAGTCAACGCATTGGGGAAAAACAGATTGGAAAGTTTCCGTGCAGGAGCATTGAATGACAGCGATGAACGCTCCAGGATTGAAAATGATCTGTATAATCCAACTAGAACTCAGATGGAAATCCTAATTTAAACGACAGGAGCTGACAGTTGTAAAATTGGCCAAGACGGGAGAAGCTTCGGCACAGTTCTGTATTGAGGAGTAGTTCTAGGATGTGTATGTCAACAGTCCTTCAAAAGGTGAGCTCATTGCAAGAATTTGGGAAGAGGTAAACTCACTGTTCACAAGATGTTATTCCCCCCCCCCCTCCTCAGATAGATACGTACCGCTTCGCAAATTGGACAGGACGCAGGAGAAGAAGGGAATGTAGGATCGACGTCCCGTTGTCGCAGGAAAATCGAACTGGGTATCACTAATCCGGGAGTCTCCCGAGGAAGGTCAAACGGAGACGCCCGCACAAGAGCGCCGAACAGAAGCGAAAGAATTGCGTGGAAGATCATAGAGTCGTAAAGCATAAGGAACAAACACAAGTATGAGCATACGGAGCTTAAGGAAGACTCAAGAAAAGATCTCTCGCGCACTGTCGACGTTGGTGGACAAAATGGGTCGCTGCTCATCAAAGCTCTCACACTTATTTACAGGTGAAATCTGCTTATCTAAAGTAGATCTCAATCTTATCAGCTTTCCTTACAACACAACGTCGAACGAGTCTCTGTCATGAGTCGTTTGGCTTTACACTTGATACCAGAAAATCGAGCGGGGAAACGCTAATGATAGTTCTAACATTTCTAACATTCCATGTAGAATGAGAAGCTCATTCTTCCACCAAACCTTTCCCTCCACCCAATCTAAACCGTTTGAAAACTCCTGGGTCCTCATCCAGACTCCAAGGAACCTCTTCTTCCCAATGTGTTATCACTACAACCGCTTGATCAGAGCCGATTCCTCCTCCGCCTGGTGATGTGGAGGTAGACGAAGAATCACCACGAAGATACTCCCTCGCAACTCTCACCATTATTTCATCCATTCCACTCCAAACCTCGTCCAATAGAATTAACGGAGCGCGTCCGACAAGAGCGCGCATGAGGAGAACAACACGCTGTTGCGGAAGGGGTAGAGATGGGAAGGAGGTCTTGGCGAAATCGCGCGTTACATCGGAAGGATAGCTTTGTGAAGAAGAATCTGGTTGTGTCCTCGTGCCTCCGACGTTTGCCCGTTCCCAAGCTTCCGGACCGAGTGCATGTAAAACTTCCCATACTCGTCCTACTCTCCAATTTTCTTCTTCATCCCATTCAGCTTGACCTTCCATTGCACCTTCGTGACCCCCACGTCCAGTCCTCATCAGGTGCGAGTCCGAAGCGACTTTCATGCCTATTCCACTCCCTACGCCTTTCTTACCTTTGGGTACGAAATCGCCGTCGAAACCTGTCCCGATTACATCCCAGACGGTCATATTCGAACGTCGTGGGAAGGCATCGAAAAGCTCTGGTGACATAATGGCTATGGCGGAACGTAACAGAGTGGTAGGTAGACGTGAACGGGGCTGAGAAAAGAGCTCGAGATGAGAGGAAGTTTCGCAAGGATTTTCGGATGGTGTATTCGAAACTGAATCAGAAGTAAGGTAGCGGGTTTGAGTATAGGACTGTGGATGGTCGCCAGTGATAAGTGATAATAGCGTTGTTTTTCCCGAGCCTAGGTACGAAGATGATTGATCAATGAGCTTGGAGGCTTAAAAATTCAAATACCATTTTCTCCAATAAGATGCCATCGTTCGCCTTGCCTGATCTTCCACGAAAGTTGGTCGAGCACTTTCCGATCGCCATATTGGACTTTAATGCTCTTCAAGTCAATTAAGACTCCACCAATCTGAGCCCTTGATTTTTCGGCGACTCCGTTTGTCTTCGGCTTCCCGTGCCAACCTCCCAAACTCCGCTCAACACTCCCCAGGACATGATCCCTCTCTCCTGCTATGACCGTCGAACCTTTAACGTATGCGACATGATCAATCCAATCAGGTAACGAATCCTGTGCTCTCAGGCCCAAAATCATTCTCGGCGCTTTTTTGGAGTGAAGGTCGTGTAATGTGCTCGAAAGCAACGGACGCGCCTTGACGTCAAGCCCTGTCAACGGTTCGTCGAGCAGTAACAACTGCGGCCTATTCAGGATAGCTTTGAGGATCCTCGCGCGACGTGTCTGCCCGTTGCTTAACGCAATAAGCGGAAGGTCGAGGAACTGATCCAAGCCCAACTGCGTAACTAAGTTGTTGAAGCTCGCAAGCTCTTCCCCTGAAATGGCCTGTTTAGGCTCCGGTGTGTCGTGTGGATCCTCGTAGGGCATACGCAGGGGAGGTATAGTTTCTGGAAACATATTTTGTCGCAGAGTCAAACGATCTTCTTCATGGACTGCACCATATCTTGCAGAGTAGTCATAGAATGCCCCGCCAGCCTGCTGCCGATGCCCGAATGCGACAATAGAGACACCTGAGTAAGGGTCAAGTCCTGTTGAAGAAAGAAAAGGAAATAGGCCGCCTGGAGGAGGAGGATAAGGAGCAATTCGATAACGCCCAAGGAGCATCTGCATATCCCGTTAGAAAAGACATCGTATAGATGTATCGTATAGAGCACTAACACTTAATAAAGCAGTCTTTTCCCCGCCTCCGCCACTGCCTATTACAGCCCAGCTTTCTCCGTCCTCAACCGTCCACGTTAAATCTCGAAACAATGGTTGCGCATACTTTCCATCGCCGAAACGATACACGTTAGCATTGCGGATGTTGATTATTGTCTCGAATTTGCCATTGCTGCTGGTGCTGAGTCTCCTGAGGTTGTTACATTGATTCGAACGCCAGCGATGCATGACTTTGTTCATTCGCGTTGGAAGATCCCATTCGAGTCAATTAGTATGATGAAGCAAAAATAATGGGCTCAGCTTGATCCATGATGGCGGATCCAGCCGGCATTCGACGGATCAATCCTTCCGAATGTCTTCTTCGTCCTTCGTCCTCTCAAGTGCCAACAGAGTCCCCCACCTAAGCGTTGACCTTCCGAATTCAGGGGTTGCGCTCAACACATGTCCTTAATTCTGTCTACTAGCCTCGCGGATCCACTGACTTAATTTTCACAGTCTGAGTTGTATAGCTGTTAAACCCCCTCCGTCACCCAGTCTACAACGTTTGGGACCCCAAATCTACTAGCTTCAATATGGGCCAATATCAATGCTGTTGTTCACGCTGTAGGAAGGGTTGACATGTTGACATTTTATTCAGAGCTGGGCGCCGAGGGAAAATTGTATCGAAGATAACATACTCGCTATATGGGATGGGATGTACACCTTGCTTGGACCGTCTATCGGATTCGGGAGAAAGATGGTGACACCTGGTTATCCCTTCAAATCGTCGCCGTCAACAGCTAAGCCCTACAGACTTCCTATACCAACTTGGACATTTGGGACTCTTGTTACTCAGGACGGCAGTAAAACAGAAAACAAACAGCGTATGGGGACCCACTCAAAACAATCAACCGGTCACGATATCCAAGGATTTTATTGTATTCTTATTTTCAGGTAAGGTATGAAGTTTTCCAATTGAAGAGTCGACCGCGGAAGATCTTGAACCACTTGGAATGATTCCTGAACCTACTAGGATGTCCACATGTGGTTTTCTCTCTCAACTTGTCTTGCATACAGCTTTTTGCGCCGCCAGACCTTGCTTGACTATACGGTGAATGTTAAATTCGTCGAAATCTGTGAATTTGACTCTAACGTTTGGGTTGAGCGGACTGAGTGCGAGAGATATGGGCATGTTTCCTCCGGACCATTGCCACTGTCCACACTGCCTAGTCCTTGAAATAAACAATTTCATGCCTTGAGACCCCTTAGTACTTGGAGTTTGATTTATCGATTCAAACAAGCCGAACGTGGAATGAGTGATGGAGACTGTCAAAAGATGATTGATCAACGAATTAATGCGAAAGAAAAAGTGGGGAATGGGCATGCTTGAATTGGATATAGGGAAACGATGCATGTACACTTTAAACTTGAGATGAAGAGCCTCTCGAATGTAAGTTCAGTTGGACCTCATTCCGAGCTGTTTTCGACGATCGAACAAAACGAGGGGGCCTCCTTCTCCATACTAGACAGAACTCCTAAGTGCTACATAGTGATACCGGACGTCGGGACCCGACAGTACCCGTTCAAACGCGTTCAATGAACAGACAGATCGATATCGAATGACTTGATTAAATCAGATTCAAGACGGGATTCCCGACAAGATCTATCTGATTTTCACAGGATTTTCAGCACCTATATGAAAACGTCATATTGTTCGTAGCTACATTTCTTCCTCCTCTTGCTCTTATACCAGAGGTTAAGTTGGGAACTTGAGTATTCTTCACCGGAGTCATTGGCCTCAGAGCTGTCTCCCTCGTCGTCCAAGAGAAGACAATAGCGATCAGGTGACTAGCCGAGACGCTTAACATTTGGTCTTTACTAAATTTGGGTGGTTGGAATCTTAAAAGTTGAAACTGTCACTTACACCTGTTACAGCTTAGGGCAGCCTGAGACTCAGACCATCCGGAGAAAGGTATTCTTCTGATTCAATTGGCGAAGTAGTTCAGGTCTCTTGCTTGCTTTCTCCCCTTCAAAAATCCAACTGGATGCTTACCACACAACGTTCACATTCTAATGGCTGCATTATATCTTCATAATGCGATATTTACCCCAGAACCTTCGGACAGTAACTCCCAAAGATCCTTTGCACATAGTCGAACTATCTCCTCTACTACACTTCGAACAACAACTACGGACTACTCACATCCAACTGAACCTCTACTGCAATCGACTAATTCTGGCTCTCTGGCCTATCAGGATCTATTATCCAGACAACCTGGATATCAAGATGAAGAAAGCGAACAGTGGACTGCTGAACTCTCTCCAGACAACCTCCCCCCTACGTACAAGGAAGGGCAGGACTATCGGGAGCATTCGGTACGGAGAAGACTTCGAATTCTCAAGCGTTCTCGTTTAGTGCTCAAAGCTGTTCTGGGTGCGTTGTTCAGAAAACTCTCTACTACTGGGCCACTAATTTCGTTGTTCCATACAGCGTTATGGGCGGTCTATAACACTGTTCGCTATTTCATTGCTTATACCATCTACGACTCATTACAAGGCCAGACAACCGCAATCGTGCTAGGGACCAGCACCGCTGTGTGTTTTGCTTTTCTCATTTGCGCAGCAGCCGTGTCCGCATTCCAACCACATCTTATTCGCGCTCACTTTCCCATTCATTCACTCCTTGTCATGCGCGCAGTATTCCGCTATCTCGCGGCTTTCTTTTTGGTGTCTCCTGCCATTGTAAACCTGGCGTTGACCGTGGTCTGGAGAAGCTCTTCAGTCTCCGAACTCATTCCAGAGTTACGCTGCAGACTAGATGTTGACGTCGTATGGTCAATCAATACAGGGATTTGTAATCGTACGACGCTAGCCGGGTGGTTGGGGCTTTCAATCTTTCGTCTCATATTTACTCTGATTGTTGTCGTAAGTTGACTACTTATAATCTATCAAGTCCTCTGCCGCTAATGATAGAGAAGATCTTATTCTTATTAGTATCTTCTGCCTACGATGGTACTCGCCGACCATCTCAATCTTCACAGCGTCGCAAACGCCAACGACGTCGCATGCGATCCGACCAATCTTTGCACAAATCTCCCCCAATCTCCGCGTCGTCCGAAGTTCCTCTGAACCCCGCTCAACCAAGCCGTCAATCGCCGCATTCTCCCGCTGTCTCTTACTCAGAGGGATATAATCGGACTGCCTTCCGAAGTTCCGGGACCTCCTCAATCTTCAACTCTTCTTCCTCTGAGGACGATGAGATTTCCGACTCGACCCGTTTCGATCCTGTACACATGCAACCCCGTTCAACACTTTCTTCGACTTCAACCCCTAGCACACAGAATGATCGCGAACTCAACAATTTTGCGGAGCGTTTCCGGGCCCTCGTCTCACAGATATCCCATGAGGCGGATGAAGCTCTACGGTTCGCTCAATCAGACGACACAGGTGAATTAGAGCCTGCACTTCTACCAGGAAACACGTACACGGATCTTCCTCGTCACGCTTATGACGAATTCGTTGGTGGAGAATATCCTCCGGACGATCATGTCCGTATTCTCAACGGTTTCGTTAGGCGGATGCCCACGATTGAAAGTCTGGGCAGTCGCGAGTTGACCAGTCTTGCGTCATCTAGAGACCAGCTGCACTCTCTTAGTCGACCGCCCACACGCTCCGTGACCGAATTCACAGGAAGTGAACCTCCGAGTCGGGCAAACAGTTTGAGCTTGACGGCTGCTATCGGCGGACATGGACTTACATCTACAGAAATGGGGGAGTTATTGGATAAGATTGATAAAGAAAATAATAGTATGGGGACAGGGTCGGGAGCGCAGTCTGCTAGTCGAAGTACATTCTCGTATTATACAGCACCTAGCATTGGAAGGACCTCCGATTCCCCGGTTCCGCTTACGCCAAGCTCGGAACAGTCCCCTTCTTCCCCCACGTCGGGGCATTCCTCATCTCTTTGAACTTCGTTGAAGTCAAATTCATCTCTGTTGTTGTCAATCTACTTATTCATCTATTTATTCGATTTTAGGCTTCTTCTCTGATTATACTGACTACTGGACACGATACACGGACTCCTCGAATTCTCCTCAGACTAATGTCCGCCTATAAGTGTAAAATCACTGTACTACTAGAGTCATCATAGAAGTTACGGACTATGTTCGCACATATTTGGATCCTTGCTTTGCCCATTTGATAGGAAATACGAAGATTAAATGCCCAAAGCTCCCAAAAGCCGGCCAAACACATTGAATTTGTGTGAGTTCATTGTTCAAAACGGTTTTCAGCTCAGGATAAACCCAATTTCTCCAACACGGTTTGTTCAAGATCCAATATCATGTAGTTTATTTAGGAATTACAGTGATCGTGTCCTCCACATGCAGAGAAGCGTGCCTCATTGGGTATACACAGCCAAATTGCAACGTACATAGATGATACAATCCACTGTTCTCAGGAACTTGAGCCCAATGACCAAAACTACTTCTCTACCGCGAAGAGAATGAAGGAGACAATCATGCCAATGACAGGATCCGTAGTTGAAGAAGTCCTTCGCGCGGACGTCAGTTCGTGGACAAGTACACAGTCAGCCAATACCAAAAGATGATGCTTAAACGTGACAGGGCTTTCCTTTCCTTTATGGGTGATAGCTAGTGTGCTTCTACTTGAGAATACAAATTTCAACACCAAAAGCAAAATAATTTGCAGCGAGATCATACGATAAGTATCATGCCCGTGACGAAGCTAAACGTCCTTTGGCAAACTCAACGAAATAATCGATCGTAGAAGGCCATGCAGCTGAACAGAGTGTCAGTAGGAGTAAATTAATTAGGGTATTTACCAACCTTCCATATCATACTTCTCAAACTTGGTATCGATACTCCGCATAAAATCAAGGAACTAGGGGACGAATGTAAGTGGAGTGGGTAATCAATGAATATTATTGAAACAAACCATGCTCCATGTATCCTTACTGACACCCTTTCCACCCTTCTCATTCAAGAATTCGAACCACCAGTCTGTATATTCGGGCCTCCATCCTTCTGCACCATTCATGTCCACGTCATCATCACTATCTGTTGACGAAATGTGCGAAAGGGCGCCACCCTTTAGACCATGTGGTATGAGAAGTGACCAAAACGCTTGGGCGGTTTCCATCGCTGCAAATATGAAGTCCATCGACCTTGATATGTGACATGGATAGGAAAAACCTACCTAAGCTCCTTGCTCCATCCGTTCGGCCGAGGTCAAATGTGTAGAGGTATACTTTCCGAAAGTAGGCAGAATCGGTACTGAGTTGGTGGCCGAACCGGGCCACGGCATTCTTCATTGCAAGTAAGGAGTCGCATCTGGTTCCAAGCATTAATGATTTCCGATGCTTAAAGGATTTTGGAGACGTACCCGTTAGCTTTCCATCCGTCTACCCATCCTTTCCTCGTCCAGCGACCAATCTCCGGGGCTTTAAGCTCGTATGCAACAGCAAGAAGGACAACATCTTCAGGATCTTTTTCCAAATCTTCGCAAAGCTTGATCGTGCCGTTGATCGTGATGTCTTCACTATCTGGGTCTAAGCGATGTTATAGCATGATAAAGCAACATCGATAATCGTCCGACCTTTGTATTCGTCGAATGAAGCATTTAGCTTGCTGGTCGATGGAGCGCTAGTCTGTGGTTTCGTCGATGTGGCGAAGGAATTTGGGTTGGAGTAGTATGCATCGACAGCAGCATCTAGGCGTTTATGTTTTTCAAGAAATTTCTTAGCATCCTTGTAACTATCTCAAGCTCCTGATCAGGTATCGAGGAACGATTTGTAGGAAAACTCACCTGGCCCCTGTTACACTACAGAATGAGGCTATGTCCACGTCGCTTGCTTTCGATTTTGAAGACTTATATGACAAGGTAACAGCTTATCGGTAAAGCGCATTGACTCAGATTTATTACACACCATCTCTTTTAATCTGTGCTTCTGTGATAATAATGTGAAAACTCCAAGTAGGGCAAAGACAACTAAAGCCAAAGCTGAGATGGAAAACGGGATTTTGGATGGACCAAGATAATCTTTAGGCTGTTGTTCGCGGAACGTCATCTGTAAAGTCTAGATTTAGCCGGCGGCCATGGCCGAAGCGGAGCTTAAAACCTCGGCAGGTAGTTTGTCCACAGCTTAGCAGGTTTACTCTGCTCTGAATCGTTCTCTTGTTGGTGGCGATATACGAATTTGAACAAGTTCGTGGTTCTCGCTCTTCACGAGCTTGCAAACCGAACCAAGGCCACGTACTAGCAACGTATTACTACCGGTGGTTCATTAATCACTCGAATGGGGGGCCCTGGCGACAATATTGGATGTATATGAAGACTTGTATGACTTGCTGTTCCCTCATGAGCTCTCATGCAGGTCTCAACGGATGAAACTGATGGTGTACGTTGTCTGATTGACAGAAAATATCCCGCTGGATGTTCTTCGCGAATTCAGCAACTCCAATGATTTTGGGACCATCTTACTCAGTTCTACATAGGAATCCTCTGGCCAATCCCGCACGGCCCTTAACTCCTTCTAATGCCGAACATGGACTAATTTGTTTTCTATCACTTGATGGAAATCAGCTCTGACTGGTTTTTGCGCGCATCTTCAGCTGCGTTTTGATGATTCTCGGTATCTGTCATCATGTTTGAAGGTCGACAATCCTCGTTTCGAGGTGAAAAAATAGAACATCGTTGGCAGCTGCGCTTCCAGCAGCTACTCCATATCTACAACCAGCTTAGACTGACACTGATGACACCAAATTACTTTTTCTCGGGATATGTATGAAGGTGTCCAAACGCAGTCTCCTGCCATTCCATTTTTGGATCTTGGCATCTTCATATATCATGTTGTTCTGCACTGGTGCTACTCCCGCATCTGTCGTATGTCATCGCACCACCCGCAAGCTGTATATGTATGGCAGCAGAATAATCCCTAGAGAGCCCGAAGTATACAGGAAGCTGAGAAAAGCACAGGTCATAGTATGACAATCACAAGCGCCGCAGTGATATCGTTGATCCAAGTGATGGTTCGACAGGACCACATTCAATCAAGCTGGTCAAGCATTAGTACGCTCTCTCAAAATCTCGAGCTGGAAGTCTCACAGTCATATTGTTTTTGCATAGTCAATGACTGCTTCTTAACAATTGGTATGCCTCTTCAACGGAGTTCCATTTGATGCCTACTTCCCCCATTTCGCGGTAATGATAAACATGTGGATAGTGTAATCATGTTTTACGGATCCATCCGACGCCGATACGGTACGAGAAAGAATATACCAAGCCCAACATCCCGAGTCCCTGAATTCTCTCACCCTCGCTCAATTCACTATTTGCGCATAGACTGCCACCCACGTTAGAGATAATGGCATGTGGGCTTTTTTGAGGAAACTTGAATTCCTGATTCCTGGAGGGGTCTGGAGCTCACGAAGTGCTATTTACGCTCCACTTTACCTCTCGAACAGCGTTGATGGTTGTAAGCATGCGAGCCTCTTTCTAACTTCGGAACGCTATGCTAATCTAGTGGTACGTTCATACGAATGACTACTTCCGTGCCTCGCGCGAAGCAATGGAAGATGGGGTATTAATTGTAGGTAAGCCGAAGATTTTACACAAAGCAATATTGAACTTTGATCCTCTCCCACCCTCGATCTTCTTTCGGGACTTACAGTGAATCTTCGTCAAGTATGACATGGTTCTAAACAGGGTGCCATCTAGGTTTCCCCGGACCACGGGAACGTGAGGCCCATAAAGGATTCAGTATGCTCAGTATAGTTCTATAAAGCTACCCACACGACCTTTTCGGTTCGTGAAGAATCCATCTGAAGTCGTGATATCCGAGGTCAGGAAGCTCGAAGTCGCTTAAAAATAAATGCCATAAACCTGTATAGTTAATGTTATACATTTTGTAATCTGCTCAGCGTAGCATTCGAAAAAAATTGGTGAATGTTGATACGGATCCATTGCTCAAATAACTCAGGACCGTCTTTGAATGAACTATGAACTGACAAATGCGACTTCGTTGCGTACGTGTGCCCCACCCCCTTTCTTCATTGCAGGGGTACAGGACTATTGAAGACCCTACCTCTATGAAACGCGACATGGTACAATAAATTACTTGTATGAGGCTCATAATACAGTCACAATACAGTCGGCAGAGAAAAATCAGGTGCGATACTTTTCACCTTGAGGCCTGACCCGCTTCTGAATTTTTTCCAGTCCAATTGGGGCCCGGGAACGATTTTGATTCTGAGAACCAATTTTAGAGTCCGATATGTATCTTTGTGTTCTCATCTACCAGTCAAGTAGAGCTCCTGCCACACTGACGATCTGAATCCACTCTCAGGCTCAAGAGGTCGGATTTTGTCCTTGTTCCGATTCCGAGGTCTTTCTAGCTTCTAGTACGATTTTACTATGACAGATTTCATGAACTCATGCTCAAAATACAATTTCCTTGACAATCCGATGTTGCTTAAACATTGGCTACATGATAAGACAGCTGTTATTATGTCGCTCCTGAAAATACACATGCGCATTAGCGTTCCTCGGATTAGCCTGAACTTGGAAGCCTTCTCCCAGTTCCAGTCGCTCGAGGGGATCCCATCGTTATTACACTTAAACGATCGTACAAGCTTTATTATGCTACCGACTTGGTAGCTCGTAGCATATATATATATATATATACTGTGGGACTGGCTAGGACTACATTTCTGGTGTTAGCGTTTGGCTGGCACTGTTACCATGAGTTTACTATAAACGTCGCGAAGTAGAAAAGATCCCGGGGCCCTGGCTGTTTTTAATATCCGAGAATGTGCAGACTTTCGAAGAGAAGCAACGAAGCTCACAACTCGGACTACTATCTCAGCGGAATCTGGTATTAAATGAGGCTACGGTGTACAACACACGTTCAGTGTCTACTATAAGTGTGAATGGGCCCATTGGGATGATTGGGAACTTGTATACCATGTAGAATGCGCGGCGGCGAAAGGAGGGTACTCGGACGTTCACGCGAGTGTCACTGTCTTGTCTTCGATGCGGTGAAAAGACAATCCGTGCCAGTGCTCCAATACTTTGAGTCAAGCACCTCCTCTATGACGAGGCATTTTGTGTATGCATGTATATTAGAGCTTACTCCAGAGTGTACCCTGTCCGAGTTGGAACGACGCGTCAAATCTACGTTTTGAGCACGTGTAAAGCACGTGGTGATGCAAGTGCCCATTCAATTTACTATTTATTATGCTGGGTAGAGTAGAAGCTAAGCCTAGCTAAGCATTTTTCAGTCTTACCGCCATTGGCTTTGAGGAGCTCGAGGCGGTTGTTCTCAGAATCATCGATATTGCTTGAGTCGATCGAAAGATGAATACTTCTTGCTCTTCTACTTCTAGAACCAACCAGAACCGAATTGAAGATGATGTCTGTTGTATAAGCGTATGTATATAGTGACTATAAACTCGTTACGGACTATCAATTTACGCCTATCACCTAGCTTTGAATAACCTGAAGCAATAATCATTCATTCGCCGCCACAAAAACCCTCCTTAGTAGAAGCCTTAAGTTCTCAAGTACAAAAGAGATTACCGTAAAGTTTATATCCTCAAACACGACCCGCGGCAGATGAGCATGAGGGGAAGAGGCGCGAGTTAAAGGATGGTTGCTCGACAACCGGCAACCAAACAGATCATTACGCGGCCCTGATAAATGAACCAACTCAGATGATTTGGCCCGTTTCTTCTTTCCACACGTTCACAATTTGCAGTTCACCTCGGAAATCACCTTCTTTCTTCTTTGATTTTTTCTCATTCAAGATCCCAGGAGAGATAGAATCGTGCTTCCAGGCTTTATAAAAGAGAATTTGACTCGCATACGCATCCGCTACCATCGCTTGTAATATCGCTTTTGTGCCATCAAGCACTACATTTTTCCGCTTCTTCTTGGCTCATCATCGATATCATCGGATACACAGACATCCCAGCTTCAACGTACAAACGACTATGACCTCCCCTTCCAACGCATTTCACCTTCGCCCGGTGTCAGAGAAGCGACATTCGTCTGCTTCAAACTCTCCGACAGCGAGCTCCGATAGTTCCTCACCGGCGGCGGAGAAGGGTAACGCGGTGACTTTTCGAGAGAATAACAACCCCGTCGTGCTGAGAGGTATGTCATTTGCTTTTTTATTGTCATATAGTACATTTTTATTCGGAATTTTTAGATCTCGATCTAGACAACACCTTGCGGGGCAAATTTCCAAATCTTCCAGCTCCGCCCACAGGCCATGACCTGATGGCGATGTTCCCTCCACCTGCGCCTTCTTTAGCTTCTATGCCTCCAAACCGGAGGACGGAGGCAACGTCGGGATATTTCCAGCTGCAAGAACGAGCGTATTTTGCTCAGGCAGGAAAGGAAATCATCCGTGTCAGAGTGGATGTTGACATGCGAGACATGGCTATGGATGTGGATGAGCGACCTAATACAGACAAGCGGCGGAGTCGAGGATTGGATGTAGATATGGATATGGCAGCCCGCAGGAGAGACGAGGAAGTGCGCTTGCCTGGGCCCAGCATACCACTACAGTCTCAAGTATCGCCGCACTTGGCGACTATGCGCAGCCCGAGAGATCATCGTGAGGACATAGAACACGCCTCCCCGAGAGACATACACTCAAAGCACTCGGCTCCCACTCATCGTCGTATGTCTATTGACAGCCCACTCTCACACTCTCCCCCGAACTCGAGATATGCGTTCTCACCTGAAAACGAACATGATCACCGAGATCTCAGACTCGCACCGCCTGAGTACATGAACCCTAACTCGGTGTATCCTCAACCTGACGAGTCAGATGAAGCTTGGCGCCGACCCATGCCGTACGCGGAAAGGAGAAGAGCTGGTAAACATACTCGAAGGGTCGTCGTCAAAAATTGATTCATTTTCTTCCACCGTGAGTCTCAAGTCAACATTTACATTTATTATTCTTCTTCCCACCGCGATCTACAAATCAATTCTTATGTTCATAAAATTTCCTTGCGTTACATCCATCGTTATTTGCTCTCTTGTTGATACTGTGGATCTTCCCGGGGATCTGTCGACGTCAATACGTCAATTGTCCTTGTCTTCTTTCACCTTGGTCCTGCGGAAGACTGTAGATGGATTAGAGCATCCGACATTGCTATCTGTCTGCTCCTTCCGGACAGATCTTTCAGCGTTGACATGATCTGACATGTTGTTCTCATCAAAGTGACGTGGACTTGAACTGACGAACTGTAAATCTCTAGAGCGCTCTGTATCTTTCCCTGCACTCAACGCTGCATCATGTTCCCCAGAAGCTGTCAATGTCTGTTCTATCACCAAAGTATTATCATGCATCATGACTTACTATCACCATTTGTGTAATTTCCGCACTACTCTTCTCCGCTTCTAGTATCTAGTGGGTTTCTTGAATGGGGCTTCGTATCCTCCGTCAGCTTGATGACTGCTGACCCCAGCAATGTTCTTTGAATCACCCCCGTTTGCCACGGTCCCAAGCCTTCGTCCACGATTTTCATTGATGCGTTCCTGTGACTTCTTCCTTGCACTTCGTTTCCCCACTCTTTGTCGAATCGCTCGCCATTGTTTTATTCCTTAACGTGCCTTGAACCCACCCTTTCTTGCATCCAGACTCTTTTGTATGTGCAACCCCTTGCTTGCCTTTGCTCGTAATGATCGTTACT
The DNA here is from genome assembly GCF_021015755.1 of Lentinula edodes. NCBI lineage: Eukaryota > Fungi > Basidiomycota > Agaricomycetes > Agaricales > Omphalotaceae > Lentinula > Lentinula edodes. The sequence goes on from NW_025764337.1 coordinate 226,685, forward strand.
TTTCTTGTTCATCATATTATACTGTAACATTTATGAAAATATTTCTGCCGTTCCTATCCACTACATTATAGTCTACTACTTTATGATAATTGCTTTCTTGTTATATGTTTTACCCTCTAAAGCCATGTACACATTCGCAGTACAATACACTCTCCATAGGCCAGCCTGGTGTATCGTGGTGAGAATGTGGCTTGATAGGTACGGGGAGACTATTGTGCCAGAGATTTCATGATAGATCATGATAGTACAAGGGTTATAGATATAGATACAACACAAATGACGCTAGAATCTATTGAACGGCTCGGACATTATGCATTAAACAGGATGCTGCAGGAAGCTGTACGTATAGTTCACTTACAATGTCGTTGTACAAGATATCAACTGCCAACGGTATTGAGGTATCGATTCTTTTCGGAGACTCGGTCCTTAGTGGAGTGTAATTTATCAGATGCATGAACCGTATGGCGTATGGCATGGACCTGTTGTGTTTAATACAGCTGTACGGCCAGGTTGGAATAGGCTGGATGGCCAGGATAAGACAGATTAATTTCGAGGATAATTATCAGAATGACATGATGAACCCACAAGAGCCGCGCGAGGCCCTGTGACGGTAGTTCGACCGAGAATCGACTTTTAGAACCATTGCGAATTGGTTCAGTCAAACCGCTCGAAATAAAACATGGTACCTTCCATACAACATGTAAAGGCCCTAAGTAAGTAAGACATCACCTCCCTGTATCCGTGACAAGCTCTGGCCACAATACATCACAATCACATAAGATATCATATGTGACAACTGTTGATAGCTGCTGAGCATTATCGTTCAATCCTCGATACACATATTCATGATACATGTCCTCCTTACATATTCTTACATAGAATAGAGTTCCCTCCGTGAGCATTCTAAATTAAAATGGTCATCGGGCGCCTGTCATGAGTGCCGAACACATTCATTCAGATTCATTCATCCAAAATATCGCATCCACGAAGATCCACGACGTGGAATTTCAGAACCATTCCGAGTCGTGCCCTGAGAGGCGAGACCGAGTTCATGCTCATCCGTCAAGAAAGAGGATCCGAATATAGCAGGGGCTAAAACGAGCTGGAGCCTGGCGGACATACATCGTTGGCTTAACTTTGGGACGGGTTACTGAAGGTTACTGAGCAGCAAGTAAGCCTGTACGTTGAATTCGAAAATATTAAATTATGTATTTTGACAAGGTTACCTACGTATTACATCAATTTCTATGTACATCAACGGAACTGGGTACATAGTCACTCGGAGCAATCGTAATACATAACGTTTCCGACACAGGTCCAGGCTCGGAATCACACGAAAACGCTTTCTGTAGGCCCTAGATAGCTCGGCTGAAGATTACCAGTATCTGTAAGAGGGGATTTTAGAACAACGACAGCGAAAGCAAAAAATCTCTACCAATATCGAACTTCTGCACCACCACTGCGGGTTCAATCATGAAGAGCTAAATGTCAATGATATTACTTTGGAAACGCTTTTGACAAAAAGTTACACTGTATCTGCACCTTTAAAGTTTGGGCGCCGGGTGTAATATCAAAAGTCATATTCACGCTGACAATGACGTTGGCAGCAAAACCATCCAAGCCACTCCACGGTGCGGGCTCTGCTCCAGGGGCTACATCCGGAGGAATAAAATACGAAGTTTGGATGGGTTCGGACCCGACTTGCAGTGCAAAAGCGAGCGGACGGTCTGCGCCATTGGCATTGAGCGAAGGCGATAAACGAGTAACCACTGTGATGTTGGTTCGATTACTAACCACGAAGAAGTCGTATTCTCTGTCGACTACCTGTCAACTAAAGATACTTAGTATCAAACAAATGGTTTCTCACAGAGAAGGCCCTGCTCCAGCGCTGAAGTTGGCACCATTATTACCGTCGCGAGGCCAAGGGGTGACACCAGACAACGTCCGTCCCAAACCGGGGAGCTCCTTCCAGAAAATATCAGCTACTGAAGAGTTTCGGATAGCATGGGCAGCCTCAAATGATACCACTCCCATGCTTTCGACAAATCCTATTGACAAGGTGAGAGGAATATCGAGATATAAATGGTGTCAAAACCGCACCAGTGAAATTCGAAGGGACTTGCTGTTTGGTATTTTGAGTTTGCACCATTACAGGGACAACTAAATCGGACTGATTCGGGGCAGCAGCAATGAAGTTGACCTGAGCCAAAGCGTTGAAAGGTACCTGAGCCCAATCAGGAATTGACAAAAATACTCTTTGTTCTGGTGAGTCTGGTGATATCGAACCATTCGTAGCAGACATTGCGAGCCAGGTGGCATTGACGTTCGCGCTCCAAGTGAATGGGACGGGACCACCGGAACCGATGTCGACGAAAACATTTCCGAATGGGTTGAAAGAATCCAGGATAACCGTGGGTGAGGGACAGTTGTATCCTGCCGCACAGTCAAACTGATCGTCCCCTGGCCTATCAAGCGCATTATTCCATATCTTTGTTCATCCTCTCAAGGGTAATCTAAAACTCACCAAGCTCCATAGCTGCCTTCAGGAACGATCCGCATCACACCTGGCAAAGCTTGCTTTCTACTCTGAACCCGATTTATAGCAGGCATGCTACGGGGTCGATGTTAGCTTTTTCAATTTTAAGGCCGAGGGATAAAATTCACGTGTTCGCCATTGGCTGCTGCCAATAATAATATCCAACATCTACAAGGATAATCAGCGACCGTCAGCCGAGGTTCATTGGGCTTTCACTGACGGGTCTGATCCATCATACTATGTTGTTGAAGTTGTCAGTGATCATATATCACTTTCCGAAGATGCCGAGGCTCACTGATCCCATTTACCTATGGATACATTTCAGTAAAATTCCGAATCGGAGAGGGAGGAGATCAAAATGGACAGACAAACCATTCAGAATGCTGTGATACTCCACTTCAAGATCATAGTCCTTCTCGAACAACTGCTGAACCTGGTCAGCTAAATCATTCGTGCTGAGCCTCGCTTGGGATGCACGCAGATTATTCTGACCGGCAAAGATGAGCATTTTGCCTAAAGTTTGACTTGCAAGTACAGGATGTTGGACCATCTGGAAGAACGAGGGCTGTAAATCAAATGAGAGTTTGTTGTAGATCGCTGTTGATGCATTAGCAAGAGTGTCCCATTGTTCGACGACCCGATCTGTCCTAACAAGGTAAAGGTTTGGAGCCAGTTAGCACTTAGCTTAAAGCAACAACGTACTCTCGATAGTTGACCAAACTATATGTAGTAGTATTCAGGAGCTCCGGTTTTCTCCGCGCATTGTATCGAGTTAGATTCGCTACAACTTCCGCCACTATTGCGGCATCAGGAGAAGCAAGCTTGAATTCCCGTTGAGCCCAAGCTTGCACGAAGTCGTCCACGTTATCGGGCGTCCACAATGAAGAATCCCACGAGAGACTCAGCCAGTACTCGATCTCTCGTTCGTAAGGTTTCAAATCGCCGACGTTTAAGACCCAGACGCGGGTTGCATTACGGATGACAGCGAGTGATAACTGTTCATACATCTAGATATCACAGTCAATATTGGGACATCGGCATATCAAACTTCAAACGCACCTTTGAAAGCTGCGTACTCTACAGTACAGAAAATCAATGAATTTTGCAGCATCTGAAAGGTGAAAACTAACTGTGATCCACTTGTAATCTCTTGGAGACGCAACCTAATAATAAGTTGGAGAATGACCCAGGTTTAACGGGTTGAAAATGTCAAGTCGAAATATCCGGCGTACCATATCAACCTATCATCTCTTGAGACACTGATACGGTGTAAAAGATACGAACAAACATACGTGATAATAAACACCAGCACCGCCCGACCGATTTCGCTCAGATGCGACAGGATATCTCCGCATGTTACCGTAGCTGAAAACGAAATCAGTGAAATGACAAACTCTTCATAGGCAGGAATGGAGCGCACTCATCGTCCGTCCACATGAGGGCAACGTCATCCGGCACAGGCAAGCCCTCTTCATAGTAGCCTTCGACTTCCGAATCTACAGTCGGACATATCAACGAATGGACCAGTGTAAACAGGTTTGACAGAAGAATTACATAGCGTCCAAACTTGAGGAATGGTGGTAACGTCACTCGTGTTGAAGATATTGGAAAATATGCCTCTTTGATCCTTGATGATTTGCTCTAGTAGCTGAATGCCACCTATCAAGGGTACTAAGATACAATGGAAAATATTAGAAATGTAGTATTGCGAAAAGATGTAATGGACGAACAATCTCCGTCTCCCCTCATCCCAATGGTATACAGCCCTTCATAGGGTTTTGCCCTTTGAATACCCTGAACCCAGAAATTATAAATGTTTTGAGCATTGACATTGTAGTCCCATGGTCCATCTCCGAACAGACTCCATTCGACGGGGATGGAGCGCATCATTGGTTCTTCGTGACTGATTGAGAGTAAGATACAGTGTAGTATAGCGTTTAACGAGATAATAGTCACCAACCTTGTACCCATTACGATTCCAAACATGTCTGCGAGAGGCTGGTTTATTGGGTCGTCAACACAAAATGCACTATAGAATGTATTAATCATGAACTATTTTCCGGATGCAACGAGAAGGGTAACTAACCTAGACCACTGAGCTGTAAACACAACACAAAATCAGCCACTTTCCTACAGAATGATCGAAAATACAGACCCGGCCACAGGTAGTTTCCTTTAAGGCGAAGAATGAGCTCGAACCTTGAATACAGTTCAATGTACCTATAGTAGTACAGAGTAAGGGACGTACAGCTTCGAGTAAAATTCACTCTGAAAGGGCGATCCAGTCCCATTAGCTGGTGTAGCGGTGCCCAAACCCCCAGGGCCATTGGTAAATTTCTCTAAAGCCCAGTTCGTTAGGGCCGGCTGTTCATCATTGAGGAAGATGCCGCGGTATTGAACAGTAGGAGGTCCATGAGAGCAGCCTGGAGAGGTAATGAAAAGTCCTGAGTGATTAGTTGGGACCACGTCGGCCCACCTTTTTTCAAAATGATGCATAGGTAAATGAGCAAGTCCGACGTAATGTAAGAACCACGACCTACCAATACCAAGGCGAGACACCTGCAGATAAAATAATCTCAAGACGTTTCTGAGTAAATAGTATCGATTTTAGCACCCACCGAATTGTTCGGACAAATCATACATCCCGAACATCGTCCCTCGTCTATCTGACCCAATGATTACATATGCGCTATCCACTCCAGGAAGTGGATTTGCAACTTCCTGACCCATAAATGCCTCCCAAAGACCATGGATTGAGGAAACATCCAGTTGCGTATTATTAATCACCTGGTCGATGAGAGACGATCTTCCAAGTGTGCCAACGATGATGGCATTTGCAGAAGTAGTGTTTGTTGTTTCGGAAGCGGAAAGGTTCGACAGCGTAGGCTTTATCTGAGTAACGAGTTCTATGTCGGAAACAAAGTCTGACGCTGCGCGTTGAACACCGGGCCATTCATCGGATGAGATAAAGACTGGGGTGGCGACACCGTTTTGGACGACCGGAAAGGTTGTTTCGTTGGAGGAGAAGGAGACACACGTTGTTTGGCCTATGGCTCTAACATCGTATATCATGAAGGAATTGAACAAACATAGTAGTAGAGGAAACAGAGGAAAGAGAAAGTCATACATGACTAACGGTCGTAATCCTGACTCCTTTCAGCGCGAACATTTGCAAGATATATACTATCCTTATAGGTGATCTCTAATACCCCTGCATACTACATGGTATTCCATGAATACCGCGACAAAAGACAGCTGGCTACACCGCGTGACGCGCCCGGACCGTAACTTCGAAGCTCCTCGAATGAGTTCATGGGAAGGGAAAACTTCGGGACCGCGTTCCAGACGAGATGTCATCACAATAGAAGAATGAGAAGTATGTTCCGAAAAGTCAGAAGATCTTTGAGAGAGGATCAGGAATTGAAACCCTTGTCAAGAATAAACGGAGGTGGCGATTGTGCAGCATTGAGCGATAGAGAAAAAATAGATTAATTCAAAGGAAGTCATGGAAGAGCGTTGATACGGCGAGGAGGAGGATGTCGTCTACGTAATGCGCTATAACGGTCGGTCGATGATATTGGCACCAGTGACCACGGAGATCATGCGAGCACAAGAGGCAACACAGAGGGTATATAGTCCGGAAATATTTTGCACCGTCGCTCTTCTACTGAATGATGAAGGCCAAGATAACGAACTCGAAAATTTCGCGTGATTGGGGCTGAAATAGCCATCGATATTTGATTAAAGAGTAGACTGAAGCAACTGAAGCAAGGAGATAGAATTAGGATCACGAGGTTTCCGGTATTGGTTGTGTGGTTTGTGCTGGAGGTGTTGGACGCCGCTCAGGAAGCCTCCCAACATCACCAGCATCCAATTCGAGGGCATCTTCCGTGCTTTCATCGTCTTCAAGGAATTCATGAGCCGGGGGTCCATCGTCCTGACTAAGCCGTATTTGACCCTCGCTTCGCGTAATCGTCTTCAACCTGGAGAAAGAAGGCATCTTTAGGGAACTAAAGCTCAGAAGAGCCACATCTGAACGCACTGGTGTGATATGATAGCTCTAAAAGCCTCCGCTCTTCTCCATAGTATGAACAAAGCACAACATGTACACGTCGTCAAGAGAATGATCAATGCGATGTTCCCAATCGGTTGTGGTTTTGGGGCAGTTTTGGGCTCTGCGAACAGAGTTCGGAATACAAGAAGACAAAGAATATTAAAATTCCATTCACCTCCAGGAGGTACAACAACCATGATCAACGTAAAGTCTTAACTTGCTAGTAAGGTAAGTACTTGAGAGCAATTGCAGTGATTGCGCCACCGGCGCCTAATTCGAGAAAAGCGGTGATTTAAAGGCGACCACCAGAAACCGTTTAGAGTACTTAGATCAGTAGTGCATGAACATGAGACTCGAGACAGCCGAGATCTGTACTGGAACTCCATCCCGTTGATTCATAACTCTAGATGTCCAAAGGAAAATATACAAGGCAAGCCAAAATCAACAAAAAAGGATGTGGATGCCCGGGAGAGGACATATTAACGCCTCCCTTGGTGATTCGAGAACAGGATATATGGTAGTATAGATCTGAGCATCGAAAGATAGATAAAAGATAAAGTACAAAGATGATCGTCTAGTCGTCGAAAAACCAAAAAATAAATTAAAAATTAACGAATATTTCCCATGAAGCTCTCGGTCCTTCTCAGACTAAGTTTCCCCCACACATCATAAACCTTCAGCTTGTTCTCCTCCGGCACCGCAACAATGGCTTTCGTAAAATTAGCATTCATGACACTTCCTCCGATGACTTTGTTCGCAGCGTGTAGGGTGTGGATATGACGGAGGGTAGGAAAAGAATGCGCGACGATGGAGTTGGAGGTGTCGTATCCCCTGCTACTGTTATGTATCTGGGCAGAAAGACTCAGACTTAGAGTCGACGCTGTCTCCGAATCCGAGTCCACGTCGGGAGGACTCGGGCTTCCAGGTTTCGCACCGTGGACAGTTATCATCTCCTTGCAATGAGGAGAGAAGTGTAAGCCGTTGATTCGTGACCCGAGTTCGAGTTTTCCCGGGTTAAGCGCGTTGGAACGCGAATCGGACGTGTCAATGTCCCATAGTCGAAGAATCCCATCTGCGTCGCCTGTTCCTAGTAATTTGGGCTGCCAGGGGCACCAGTTGACGACCTAGGTTTTTTTTTAGAAAAAGAAAAAAATGGATGAGTGCCTAGAGACACGATTAATTGGAAATTCAGGAACTTACCGTGACAGGGGCCGAATGTTGAATTTTCTTCCTCCTTTGGACGAACTCTCCAACATCCAAGGGAACCTTCTCTCTATTATCCCAGCAATACACCGCCCCACTCTCATCCCCACTCGCGAGAAGCTTCCCTGGCTCGTTCCACGCCAGAGCCGTGATCCGGGACTGATGGCGATTCAACTTCCGCGGATCGCTCTTCATCTTCAACGTAGCTTTAGCAGTCGCAGTATTAGAAGTTGCTGTCGTTGACATCGCAATCCGGGTATCATAGAACCTTAGAGTCCCTTTGAGCCCTCCGACAGTAAGCACTGACCCATTGAATTGCATTGCTCCGACACCTTTCGTCGACCAACTAACCGTCATCTTCTTCGAGCGCACATCCCAGAGCTGGATAATGCCCTTAGTGGTAGCGATAGCAAGACTGTCACTGTTCTGCGGTCCACCACACTGTAGAAGATGGAGGTTCCCATCTTTATCTGCGAGCTTGAACAGCTGACCAATGTCTTCGTTGGTCTGCATGTTCTTGAAATGGACGCGGTTTCCACGCGTAAAATACACGACACTTTTTGATGAGCATGTGAGAGGGAGCGAAGCTGGGAGCGAGCTCTCCGCGGCGGTCTCGGTTGTAGTTGTGACCGGATTAGGAGGAGGAGGAGGAACGGAAAAATCGATGCTGATTTTGGTGTCGCGAAGGTTGTACTTGCTTGACATGTCCGGGTGGTTTGTCGTGTTATTCGACCTCAGCGATGATGATGACGCGCTTCTTACGAGTTCTGGTCTACTGTAACTCGATGGAACAACGAAAGGACTGGGACTCGCGTGTCTTCCGTTTTCAGTGAACGATGAAGAGCTGCCAGCGCTCAGAGGTGCGGAAGTCAGAGCCTGGAATTTCTCTTCCAGGATACTCCTAGTGGGCTTTGGCAGCCGATCCAAATGAGGCTAGATGAGAGATGAGAGCATAAAGATAAGGATAGCTAAAAACAATATACAAATAAACTCACTTCAGGGTTAATGATAGGCAAGGGATGTCCGAGTAAAGCACTAGACAGAGAGCTAGTCCGGCGCAAACGCTTGCGCTGTGGTATTACAGCAGAATAATGTTCTGTTGTGTCACTAGCATCTGACAGTCGTCGTTTTCGACTCCCACCACCACCTGCACTAGTAGACGAGCAAGCAGTAGAGCTTTCCGCGTCGAGGTCGGCCATGGTGAAAAACCGTCGCGTAACGTTGTTTACGCGTCAAATCAGTGAATGTAGAGTTAGAGTAAGCAGTAAAAGATGCCCTGAGGTCGTCAAGGACCGTCAGTAGCAAATTCTGGTTGTGGATGGTGTTGATGGTGGAAAAAGTTGAGCAAATTCGGGTTCGGAATTTCACTGCCATCAGGCGGAACACGGTACGGGGTCAGGTGATCTATCCGATAGCAGTTTTATAGCATGACGTAAGGTACTGTTGTTCAGCGCCAGCACACGAGCCCAACACGACGATTTTTTTTACGTCGAACACTGCTGATACACTCAACTCGATACTGTAAAATTTGAGGTTACAACGGATATGAAAGCACTGTAATCAACGTCAACGTCAGCGCCCATGATGTTCCGTTCAAATTAATCGAGCAACTTGTGTCTTCTCTTCCTTTCTTCAGAACCACCATGTCGATATTCGGATCCCGATCCCAACATCGAAACACAAATAATCACAACTCTTTGCCGGCATCATCTGTGGCTAGAGCTAGCTCTAGCTCTCACCCTAATACAATTATCTCAGGTTCTTCCTTCCTTCCAACTTTATTTCCCAGACACCGTTCACCGCGCCCTCAGCCACCTTTAAACTTCTCCAGATGGAGCTCCACAAGTATTCCTGACGGTGGCTGGGCATGTGAAGACTTCATGGTTGGAGTCGGCATGGTAGTGATTCAACCTACGACGAACAAGATGGTTTTGCTTTATGACCATTCCGGTTTGAAGGGAGGGTGTTATTTTCTTCCGAAAGGAAGGAAAGATCTAGGGGAGACGTTGCAGCAAGCAGCGTTGAGGGAAGCATATGAGGAGGTGTGTATCGGATATCGCTTTTACTACTGTAATCTTCGTATATATGAACTGTGCGCTCAATGTAGTCTGGATTTGAAGTCGACCTCCTTCCTCTGTACAAACACTCTCGTCAACCCATCCCACCGGCCGATCGTGCAGATGGGTGGAAGCCAGATACTGAACCAATCTATATGACTGTACGGAAGTGGGGACCGAAAGTTCGACAAGGCAAACTAGTTAATTCTGGAGGGGAGTACTTCGTTTCATGGTTCGTTGGTCAGATAGCAGAGAACGCGGTGAGTACATACCGTTCCAAAGCTGCAAAGTTGTCGTCCATGAAGCTTTTCCCCGGCTATGTTTGGTGGACATTCTAATTTTCGATACTCATAATATCAATAGGTTCAACACAAAGGTGTTGGGATGCCTGACGAACAAGCCTTCGAATCATACCTCTTCTCCTTTGACGAAGCCCTGAATATGATCAACCCTGAAGAAAGACCTGTTGTTATATATGCACAACATCTATATCAACAGCATTTCAGAATTGCGGCTGAATTTGAGAAGCGTAGAGCGAAAGATCAGCACCTTGAAGGCACAGAACGTGTAGCTGTGGACAACGAGACACATTACGCGGGAGGATCCTCTTCAAAATTAGATTCTGACGCTTAGCTCCACCGTTGGGGCACCATTCTAATATCACTTACTCCTAGGCCAGTCTTCGAGGTTGCCCTCGCTCAATACTTCATCTGTGGATGTTGTTCTCTCTCTGCATCTCTGTATAACCGACATTTTATTTGCTACCTGGATTGCGTTTTCCCTGAAATCTGTTCACAGAACCCTGTACTAATGATATCAAGTTAATATCAATTTACAACGCCCCGTATGTACCCTGTGCCGCATTGTATCTCCTTGTATCCCCCGATTATTATTCGACATAATGGAATCTCCCTGGTGAAAGTACATGCAAGCATAATGAAAGTGTTCTTCGTCTTCGTATAAACAGTATCTTGCCCAGTGCGTAAGCAATAATCATCCAAATCGGCTGCAGAGTGGGAGCCTAATCAGCACTTGCAAGGGTGCCAACAATCCCCTTCTCCACATCGTTGATACTGGCATCTCTTTCCCCGGCCAGTGTTGGAGGCTCTGACTTTACTACAGTGGGTGCAACCGCAGGCGGCGAAGGAGCAAACCAAAACACTGGATACCTCCTCTGGATGTTATTCACAATCAACGCCGAGACTAACACGATCGTGGACGAAAGCAATACGACGGGGAGATAATACCATCCCATGACATAGATCTCTGGGTCGACGGCAGCGATAAGAGCGGTCGCACCGGCGGGAGGATGTGTCGTCGAGGTCATTTGCATCAAGACAATGGCGGTGGCGGAAGAAAGGGAACCTGCTAGCCAGCGGAGTTGGTCGAGACGTTGCTCTGTGGGAAGGAGACCGAACAGTTTGGTTATACAGACGCCTGTGAGAGCGCTGATGAAATGTCCACCCAAAAGAGCACGCGGTTGGGCTAATGGTGCTTCTATGGCACCGTAACAAAGGACAGCGGATGCACCCTGTTCGAAGAAAAAGATGAATGAACATGAATAATCAAACCGGAATCAAGCAGGAAGGTAAAAAAAGAGTACATACATAACTGGCAACTATGGAGGGGACATTGCGTTGTATAAAATAGTGCGATTGTCCGAAGATGGCTTGAAGAATCGAAAGACCGCCAAAAGCACCAATGAACGACCAAATCCAAATGATATAGTCGGGTCGTTTTGGAGCAGGTGAAGCGCGGTAACCAAGCCAATGTGAAATCCACCTAGGGAGACGTGCAAGATTACTTGGGCGTAGGGAGGTAGAGACCATCTTCTTGAAAAAAAAAATGTCAACGGAAACCTGACGGAAAAATTAAGGAAGCAAGGCGCTTTATGTTCAGAATTTCCAAAGGTTGATGGAACAAAATAGATCAGTCATGCGACGTGACATTCGTGCACACTGCAAAGGATCGTTTTGTGTGTGCGATTGCCACAGCGCGGCAGCAATGTCCTTACTTGTCAATCATTCCGGGGACTCCGGAAACACTGCAGCGCGGGTACCTCCTGCAACCTTTCCCGACAATATATTCAAAGTTGTCCCGACAGTAGCGCTTGGGGAGCCCGACGGCAAAGCATTTTAGCCAGGGCCGCCAGGCCCTTTGTGCATTGGGTACGGGGAGGTAACAACAGCAGCACTTGAAAGACTTTGAGGGGACCAAGGTCAGTGACTCACTCCTCTTGCCGAACCTCTCAGACAGAGCTTCGATGTCATGTAAGCTGTCACCGGATCTCCACAGTTCTCCCCTTCCCTTCCCTCAATCCCCCGAAAGCTGATTAACCGATTTTTATTTTGATGAGATCATCCAGATTTGGGACGTTTGGCAGGGCAGATGTCCAGACTCCAGAGGACACTGGGACAGTTTTAATAATGCAATTCCAATGTGCAGACGGGACGACGAATTGCTGACGAAGGACGGTCTAATAATATAATCGCATCATCGGTGGTTCTGACTCAAGGCCGAGAAGCGGCTTGTCACGAGTCACTAGTAAATCGTGTGGTGATCATTTTCTTCCACTTGAAGTTCCCTCTCCCATTTGTGTTGTGGGCGCTCCTGGTCAGGACCTTAGCACTCAGTATCCTCAGTTTACATGTCTCGTCTTCAACCTCGTTAGACTTCCGCTGGCAAGTTTTCGCTCAAGATAGTCATTGACCTACAAGAAAACCTGGAAGACGCTGCGGTAAATTCTGGGCGAGGGTGTTGCGGGAAGGTAAATTAAAGCCTACGGGCCTGAAAATCATCGACCATCAACAGTTGTCAAGAGTGCACATATTTGCGGGACATACATACTTATGACTTCCAACGTTTAAGGTGTTCCAAGCTGTCCGATAGCATCAGACATGACCTGAAATGTGCAACGGCTAATCTCTTGTGAACAGACGTTTTCAGACATGAAATTTACATCTTGGTTTTCTATGCGTCTGACCTCCTCTTCCGGACCTTGCGGTAAAAAAATCCTGCAAAGATGTTATGCCCTAGGATACGCTCACTAGGACGTATATAAGGAAGAGGGAGTAATAGTTCCATCCTCTTCATCATACTCATGGATTCCTCAACCAACACCACCATTCAGCAAGCTGCAGTTTTCAACCTTGTTGTTGTCGAAGACTTTGTGTTCCAGTCAAAATCCACATCTCTAGTAATTGCTACAGCAGCGATCGCGACTGCTGTGTACTACCTCTTTTCTTTCTTCGAATCTTCGTTGCGAGATAAAAATGGAAATGGCATCCCCGCTGGCCCAAGAGGTTCGTGATCCCCCGCCGTTCGAATTAAAGTCGGGGAGACTGACTGACTGCTCTTCTACTTATTTTACTTGATCCGCCAGGCCTCCCGCTTCTCGGTAAGTCTTTTTTCAACTCGGGGGCTCGAGACAGACATCTGACTACACCATATCAGGATCCTTCCCCTTTCTAACCCAGTACCCAGAGCTCACGCTCGACTATTGGGCAAAGAAATTTGGCGACATGTACTCTATCTGGCTCGGAAACCAGCTTTTTGTGATAATATCAAGCCCGGCCATCGTTAAAGACCTCATTGTAAGCGTGGAACCAAGCCTCTCCTCGTGAACGTTGACCTTTCTACTACTGCCGACGTCTAGGTTACTAACGGCGCCGTATTCTCCTCAAGGAAAGAAATGTTTATCAAAAGCCAGACAGTCTTTGCTGGCCGGGGAATAACTGCAACCCCATACAATGACAGATGGTGAGTGTGTGGTACAATGGTTCAAAACCCGAAAGTTAAAAACTGATATATAATGCAGGCGCAAACATCGTCGTATCGCAACGGGATGGTTAAATCAACGGGCAGTTGATAGTTACACCCCTATTCTAGATCGAGAAGCCACTGTCCTCGTCAAGGCTATGTATCAAGAGAGTAAAGCTGGTCAAGTTCCTATCAACCCGCAGGTGAACTACTTCGAGAAAGATGTCCCTTTTGGGTACTTACACATATCATAGCCTCACGCAGGTCGTGCCTCGTTGAACAACATGTTATCCATTGTGTTCGGTTTCCGCACTGACAGTATTTATCATCCATTAGTCGGTCGAGCACTGAAACTCAGTCGCGAATTCATGTGGGTACCTCCTTCTCTACTTGACGCAGTGATCCCCCGTGCAAATGCTTGTGAATTTTTCGTGTGATCCAGGAACAGCACTGGTCCTATGTCAAACCTCGTCGACTTCATACCATTCTTACAAAATTTCCGCACGCCAATGCGCGTACGTGGGGAGAAACTCCATCAGGGTCTCGTAGAAACGTATGGGGGCTTCATCAAGGACATCGAACATAAAATGCAGATGGGTGTCAATGTTCCGGACTGTTTAGCAAAGACTATGATCGACACCAAGGAGGAGGAACAAATGGGACACCTAGATATGGCAATTCTCGCTTCAGCGTTCATGATTGGTGGTGTTGAAACGGTACCTCAAGAATCCTTCATTATGTGTACAGTGCACTCAGCGTTTGTTTCTTGTAGACTGCGGCGATCATGCAATGGTTTTCGGCGCTCATACCTGCTTACCCGGAAATTCAACGCAAGGCACACGAAGAGTTAGACAAAGTTGTTGGACGAGACCGCCTACCAACTGTGGAGGATGAGAAGGTAAGTTTCATAAAATAATCTACTATTGAAGTCAAAACTTACGACTTTTTACTAGAACCTCCCCTACTGCCATGCTATAATTAAAGAGGTATGTGCTTCTGATTACAAAAGCAGTACATTCTCTTTTTTTTTTACCTGTGATCATAGGTCGAACGATGCCACAATCCTTTCTGGTTGGGCACTCCCCATGTTGCCAGTGAAGATTTCACATATAGAGGCCAGTTTATCCCGAAAGACACGGTTGTCGTATTAAACACCTGGACGATGCACCATGATCCGTCGCGCCATCCCGAGCCAGACAGATTCAACCCCGAGCGTTATCTCGATGATAGTCTTACCTCTGCTGATAGCGCAAATTTGACAGATCCGTATCAGCGTGACCACTGGATGTTCGGTGCTGGGTACGTAGTATTAACAACTATTTCTCCATGCTTCCGCCGTTGACGAAATTACGGTCTGTATAGGCGTCGTATCTGTCCGGGCATGATTGTAGCAGAACGCGAGATCTGGTTAACCATCTCTCGCATGCTGTGGGCCTTCACTATGGAGTCGCTTCCGGACGAGCCTATAGATCTCAAAGAGTATGACGGTCTCTCAGGACGATCACCTGTACCCTTCAGGATCAACCTCATCCCTCGTCATGATAAAGTCGCGCAAGTTCTGGGAATGGAGGAGGCGCCTGCATAGTAAAAATGTTGGTGGCGCTAACTGGCCTACTCTGGTACTACGTAGTGATACGAATCAGCCTTGTTGAGCCCTCAGGATCTATGATGGTTCCAGTAGAAAAGTGTTATCTTGTAACAATATTCCATAGATATTTATGTGGAAAAAAACCTCGATTTGCGAAAAAATGTATATCTTCTGTAGGTTAAGACTGCAGTTGTAGGAGAAGGTCAGAAAGTGGAAGTGGGGAATATGGGGTGTGCAAGTAAATGGATGCTAACCAAACAGATAAGGAGAGGAGAGAAGAGGAGAAGAGAAGACTACTAAACGGAGTTCCTAGACCAATCCGGGGTGGCTAATAATTCCATGCGATCTAACATGTCCTCAACTCACAAAGGCTGTTCCTCAAAACCGCTCCCGATTCTTTTCATTCTGCCCAATTCTTCCCTCCTTAGGGGAATCTTAGCTCCGACTTCTCAACGACGACATTTCACAAAGCTCACTTCCCACCTGTAGGCTACGTTCAATACGTAGGCACAGCATGCTAATCGTGTTCTGATTTCTGCGATCTGTCCGATGCAAAGATTATTATGAGATACAAAAATAAAAATCCCAGCATCTATTCTGGATTGAACTTCTCAGCCATCTGCTTCCAGGTTTGCTTCTGCACACGTTCCCAACTTCTTTGCATAACATTCTCATGTCCTTACCTCCCTACTTCGATCTATTCTGAGCATTCCTTTATTCCCTCCTTCTTCGAAATTCCCCCTCATATTGAAAGGGAGCGCGGCCTGATTTCTATTCCAAGTTGCTACTCAATGGAGGGGACGATTATACATAGGCAATTATCATGGTGGATTTGTTGGACGAAAGTTCCCCTTACGAGGATGGTCTTACATGCATTTATTACGATCTACCGAAGTACCGTGTATACAATGTCCTTACCACAATTAAAGGTATCGCTGGGTGTCTACTAGTCTCGAGTTGCCAACTCGAGACACAGTGTGTGGTCGTGTGCAGATTGATCCTCTTTTGGCAATAATTTCTCAGCTCCTTCGGACATCCGGTCCGATATGTCAATTCCGAACAAAAGCACGCCTGGGCTAAAATACCTCCTCCGTCCCCAATGGCGACGTCCAACTCTCAGAGTCTCTTGAGACAGCGCGCTCCTCCTGCTACTAACGACGTCCATGTCCGCAATGAAATTGAGGAGCCCTCAGCTGACAACAGAACCAAACGCGAAGTTGTTTGGGGGAAAACGCCCAGTGGCGAAGGTGCATTCATACTGCCAGCAGCTCTCGGTAACAATCATTAATTCACAGCATAGTTTTTCGCGTTCCGACTACACACGATGTCCTGACGCTGTTTAATCCGGCTTACCCAAAGAGTCATTTCGACATCCTCAGCTTGACTCTTCTTGGTTCTCAAATTGTGTTGTACTTCATTTTCCCCCGACACGTCTCCCAGATCTTTTTCTTCCTCTACTTTGCATTCTGGCGAGCTGCGTATGATGCTGGACTTGGCTGGGTCCTCACCAAACAAAGCAAACGAAAATGGATCGAAAAACAAGTCCAAAAGTTTGGTTGGATGGATGAAAAACGGCGTCCGGAGGTGAGGAACTGGGTACGTGCTCAGTTAGCAGGCAAGATGGGGAAGGATTATTCCTTTGATGTATGTCCTTATGCGCTTCGCTCATGGTTACACATTCCCCTTACTCTGTTGCTCGTAACTTTTCACTTAGGAACTTCCCATGGAGTATAACACCTGGCTGCTTTTCCGCCAAGCTGTAGACATCATTTTGTTGAAGTATGGCTTCATCCCTTCATGTCGCCGAAGGTTTCCGCTAAAGCCTTTTCTATTCTTCTTCGTCCTACTAGTGACTTCGTAGCCTATTGTATGTTTGCATTCGCGAGTTTCCGCGTCCCTGAGGGCCTCTCCAATTTTGTCCACGTAATGAGGTACATATCGCTTTTCTTTCTTCCACACTCATGTTGACATACGAGTGTTCATTTCCTCCAGATGGATCGGAGGCTTAGCACTCATTGGGTTCAATCTTTGGGTCAAGACAGAAGCTCATGCTGTCGTCAAAGATTATGGTTGGTACTGGGGTGATTGTTTCTTTCAACGTGGCGCATTGGTCTTCGATGGCGTTTTCGAATTGGCTCCTCATCCTATGTACTCTGTTGGTAAGCAAGAATGTCACATTCCCGTTGCGTTCTCTTTAATCCCAAAATTCTTCTGTTTGAAAGGTTACGCGGGTTATTACGGCCTCTCGCTCATCTCCGGCAGCTACGGGGTCCTTTTTGTTAGTCTTGCGGCTCATGCCGCGCAATTCGCGTTCTTGGTGTTCTTTGAGAATCCTCATATCGAACGCCTATACGGACAGCGTAAAGCGATTGCAAAACGCACTCCCTTGGTGTCGTCACTGAAGTCTACCAATAAGTCAATTCCTAGTACCAGTGGGGCTGAAATTTCGGAAGTCGAGGAAAGTGATACTGAGTTGACTACCCCGTCCGCTACCGAAGGAGAGACTGCTACCGACACCGACTTAGAAACCGAGACGGAAACTGAAATCGAGGAAAAGGAGAACCACGTCGGCATTTTACTCAAGACCAATTCAAAATTAAGGTCCCCAGTGAGAAATGGCAGTGGACGTATAAGCCCGAAGAGTCCGCGAGCCAGGAAGTCTTCCAACCACCGGCAACAGGGGTCTGCCGCTAGCTCTTTGTCTACTTCCTGCACCGGGGACTTAACATCCAAGACCCGGAAATCAGTTTCCCAACATGATCTGTTGAACAAGTACTTCAGACGTGATATGGTGATTTTCCGAAACGTAGATGTTTTACGGTTCGTATCCACATTTAAATTTGTGGTATTTGTGCCTCATGCGTATTTTCCATCATACAGTGCCCCAGACGCTCTACTTATTATCTTAGTTGCCTACGTCGCCCTTTTCACCCTTTTACCTTCATCTGTCTTTGCATCTCATTCATCCCTCGTTGCGGTGCACTTCATACACGCACTTAGTTGGTGTTTATTCCACGTCTTTGGACTCGGATTCCTTTTGCGAGCCCAAAGCGAGAGCAAGTTCTTGGTCAAGCATTACATGAAGAACTATCACTATACTTTTGGAAATGAAGAAGGTGCCAAGGGTGCGATTGTTGAAGCGTTCGCCAATTTTAAGGCGATCTATAATGCTTCTCTTTGTATGACATATGGTATGTGCGATTTCGGTGACTCTGCTTTGAGCACTTGTTCGCTCATTTTTGACTTTGCAGTGTCTTTCATTGGACTTGTATGGCGTACCTACTCAATTCCCTCTAACTGGACAGTCGGAGTTGAATTGTTGCGCCACACATTGGGAGCAGTTAGCCCTTTTCCTCCATTTCTTGCCCATGAATACTGAAATTACGCTCAGTTATTAGTCGGTTTGCATGTATGGGCGACCATTGAATCATACGAAGTTCTGGGCGTCTTTGGTAAATTTAGTCTTTGTCCTGGAACGGGAAAATGACTGACCAGAACACAGGGTGGTTCTTCGGTGATTTCTTCATGGAAGAGTTCCCCTCTCATTTAGAGTATTCTGGGATTTATCGGTGCAATAATTTTCTTTTTTCCTTGTCTGTGCCCTAATATGGTATATGTAGGTACCTCAACAATCCAGAAATGATGGGTGGTGCGGCTTGGTTTGGGCTTGGACTGATCAGCGGTAGTAAACTTGTCTTCTCACTTGCTGTGATCAAGCATTTGGGACATTGGTGGTTCGTTAGCAGTGTCGAAAAGTACGTCGCTTGTTTGGCTAGGTAGGAATGTATAACTCACCAACTCGTCTTCACACAGCCCGCACATGACGAAGTTCTATGGTGATTCTTTGCGCAAGGAGGCTGGCTTCATCAAGGTCATAAAGAATGTTGCAAGCAAGAATGCTAGACTTTTGGAGTCTCGTGCTGGAAAACATGCGCCCGAGTTGAAGCGTGTCGCTAAAGAAGTAAAGGGTACATTTGACAAGGTATTTGAAGAGACTGCGGACGCTGTCGAAGAGTTCTTGGCGAAATGTAAGTTATGGTCGATTTTGCTCGAACAGATTTGATGAATTCATGCTGTTCCTTCAGCTCGCCCTAAAATTTCAGGAGTCGTCTTCGACACAAAGGTCCTTTTGCAACAGTCCCGAGAAAAATTAGTCATCACGTATGTGGACCCTTTCGTTCTACCTTTTCATCTTGACAACCTTTTTTTCTAGTCGAGTTGTCAGTGACATGTCATCCTATGATACCTCCAAGTACAGAGCCACCATTTTGCCTAGTTCTGATGGGACACTTCGCTTCCATCTCGGCGAACCTATCAAGATCAGATGGCAGGCGCCTCATATGCATTCTCGGAAGGATTGGATCGGTCTTTACAGAGTAAGTATTGTTCTTTATCGGACAAATAAATATCCCTCGGCGTACTGATATCTGTGGTGCACCTGTTGTAGGTTGGAGCTAATAAATCTAGTCTTATAACGAAAACTTCCTCCATGGGTATGTGGGTACCAGTGCACGACGAGGAATGGGATGGTGATATACCCTTGGGACGTGATCGTCCGGATGTTCCGGTGAAAGATTCTGAGAGCGGTGTTGTGACTTTCAAAGACAACAATTTGCCTTGGATCACTGGGCGCTACGAGGTGAGCATATGCTTTTCAAGAAATTCAGAAAACAATCTTGACGGGACCGTCTTCAGATTCGATACCATCATGATGGAAAATATAACGTTATGTGTATGGATGGTCCTATCGAAATCTATGGTGGGCTCTTTTTTCTCTGTCTGGTAATATATCTATGGACTGATAAACTGTGCCCAGTTGAAACACCAGCAGAGCTCAATTTCAGCGCAGTCCGCCAGACTCTTATGCGGATAGTTCCTCTATGTCTTGACTCGGACCCGTCGTTAATCCCGCTCTCTTGCAAAGATGACAAGACCCCCACTCTCGAACAAGGCCCTTCAATCTCACGAGTAGAACTGGATCCTCCTGAGCGCGCCGCTGATTCTTATTCCCAATCGGACGTGGAAGAACGAGGACCAGACCCAGACGATTTCAGTTTCTGGTCAGAGCTTCAAGCGAAACGAATATGTTCCGCTATCAAGGAGGCATTTGGTGTGGAATATGCGCCAGAAGTGGTGCTAGGTGACGCCAACTTGTCCGCACTGGCTAATCGTATACTACTGTCCAAGCAGATGTAGTATTCTCGAGGATGTGGACATCCGACATAGAACATCGATCCATCCAGGGATCTATACTCATGACTATATATAAAGACCTTGGTAATGACTGGATGAACACGACCTTACTATTACAATCACTTGGGTTGAATGGAACATACCTTACCGGCTCTTAAGGCATATCTATGTAGCCAGTAAACATTGTTGCCGGCCCGACATCTCCTTAAAATTCAACCATTAACACATAACCACAAGTTGATTCAAGCTTTGCCTATGTATTATTCTCAACCTCGCAAAAATGAGCAATTCGCAGTTCTGAGTTCTATCTAACTCGGTGCCTAGTCTGCATCGAAGATAAGTCGTAAGCCTCTTTTATGGAATGCTTGTTTTGTTGAATGGTCTCCAATGCTCTTCACCTTGGGTTCTATCATTGTCAAAGGGGGCAAGGACCTATATTCTGAATATAACCACCAGCGACCTCGGTATGATGAAGCCTGATGAAGCCTACTCCCCAATCAATTCCCATGGAGCGCCACTATCGATGCATGCCGAAATGAACGCTATCTACAATCTTACCGTTGGCAGGACTCCTCCCTCCAGGCAGCGGGTTCATGGAATGTGCCCTTTGGTTTTCTGAGAATCAAATTGTAAACGTTGGCACGCTTTACATTTGACTCATACACAATGGCGACATATTGTGGCAAATTCGGAATGATGAAATTGTATATCTTTCGACGGCGCTGCAATAGTGAGGTACAAGTGTTCATTGAGCAAAATTCACCCATGCAAGTTGGAGAATTCCCTATTATTCGTGAGGGAAATTGATGGCACTGCACCCATTCCGGATCCCACCGAAAGCTTCCTGAGCACCCATATCACCGTCCCAGTAACGCACTGTTCGCCACCTTTTCGACATCACGGCAGGTCAGGCTATATCTTATACCCCGCTCAAGATGACCACCATTGATTACAGCATCTTTCGCATCCCTTCCACCCAGAAGCCTCCAATTTGCAACAGTAACATCAAAGTCAGCGAATTTCGGGGGATGTAAATCGTCAAACCCAGCAGTAAAATGATCAACAATCTGATTTCCGATACTATACACACATGATTCAGCACAACAATAAAATACAGTCAAATAAACTTGCCCATGAAGATGTGATGTATACAGTGATCCAGAAGTTATAACGACACTGCGGGGTTCTAAAAGAACGGACATAACCGGAGTGGGATCTATAATTCGTGCCACGTCCTCAGACCTAGGTTCGGTAGCGTTTTGACCTTGACTTCCCGTCATATACTTGTAGTAATGAAATGCCGTGTGGGTTCCTAGAGATATAGTAGCGACAACTGGGTGGTATGCCGGACCATCCTGGTGAGGCTGTATGAAGACAATGATCAATAATGAAACTTGCAGAGAATAGAATAGCCTGAGGGTGTTATACCATAATTCCTTGCCCTGGTAGATACTAAGGGAATATTAATTTCGCAACAAAGCCTATATTTAACGACAGAAGAGAAATCCACTTCGTTGACGATGATATGATCTACAGAGACCGTGTTAAGTGGAAGTCTATTGAGGGAGCTGTGTTATCTTACTGGGCGCTCCATGAGTGGAAGCACGGAATACACCAGTAGATTGTAAGCGATTTACAATGTTAGGGCTGTAATGTTGAATCCTTTAACATGGAAGAACAAGAAAAGGCCCTCACGCACTATACTTCAACAAATGGGGGAAGGGGCTGCGACAACAAAACATTTTTGCCTGTCAATTGTCCTCCTGTCGCAACGTGGTTTGAGGGATGCAATAGAAGATTATGAGCTTGAGCAGTAGAACTTGCCCCATATCTGCAGCCTAAGGGACTCTTGACCGTCATTCCCCTGTATCTTGTTGATGTTTTTTTTTGTAGAATATCACCTTCGATTTGCAAGCCCTTTCCAGCTTTGTTGAGGAGTGTCCTTGATCTAAATCCGCATTGAGGAAAGTGATAACATAAAGCTTGCAGCTCCCTTGAAAAACGAACATACTTTACGAATGAGATAACCCTCTTCTTCTTCCTATTTTTGTTGATGCCGTGAGTAATACCGCAGAAACCTATTGCCATCAATGCCGCTAACCGTCACAAAATTTGGGATGTAGAAAACCTCGCGATTTTCATCCACAGCTTGCGCTTGAAGGTTGATCGGCATCGAACACTCGAACACTCGAAAATGTCCGAATTGTAAGCTTTTAGTAAATCACGTTCTGGTGAACTATTTCTCACGCCTCCATCATTTGACAGTGACCAGCATTCAGAAACCAGCATTCAGAAACACTCTAATTCCTCGAAAAGAGTTCAAAGGATGGACGATTATTCGAGCATCGTTCATACCAATGACTCCAATATCTCAAGTTTTGGAGTCGCCAGTTATGACAATTCCTTTCCGATTATATCAATCAAGAAGTCAAAAGTACAGCGTCCAGCATGCTAGGCTAACACGGAGTTGATTGTAATCGGTTTAGACTGATTCAACTTCGGATGCAAGGCAACAAGGATAATTTAACAAGTACAAGATGACTACAGTTCAAAATTCGGATTGTACGCTGTACGGGGGCCAAGAGAAGGTACAATCTTATACTGATATGAGTTCTATGTGGCCAGTGAGGCTTGTATTGTTTCATTTCTGCTCAGCGGAACTAAAATTCAAAAGTAAGTATCTTAACCGTTCATAAGGGAACTTACTTACACAGGTGTATATACGCAAGGATAGCCCCGACGATTGCAGTTTGCGCAAGATGGACGATTTCCATCGCATTTCAACTTACGACCTAGTAGTAAGGAGCATTGACAAGCAAATTTCTGCGCCCGATATAATGACAACCGCAGTACCTCGACAAAATTGACAAGCCATTGGTGTTCGTCGAGGAACTCTAGGGGATTCCATTTGCTGCTGAGTGTTGTTGTCCTATCTCAACCTCGTCTAACTGGAATCTAAGTTATACAGAAACAGACAAACCTGTTGCGACGACATGAAAGTGATTCGAAATCGAGAAGGGGAATACTGTTTGGTGGGGGTTATCGGGTTACTGCTTTGTTCCGGGTTCAACTGGTCTTTTATACCCATCCACTGCATACTCTCAAGTCCATAAGCCTTAGACTCAATGACCCTCAATCTAGCAACGGGGAAGAATGACATTGACAAAAAGGATGAAACATTATTTCATACACTCAATCGAAGTAGGAAAGCCGGTTGCCTCTCATATCGAACGCGAAAATTGTCCCGAGATTCGAGAATGCGCCCTCGAAGATAAACCCTGAGTGGTTTTGACAAAATGCCGAACCTCGCCTGTAAGGCTTGATTGAATGCTTCGAGATTATCTGACCAAAGTAAACATTGAAAGTTTTGTATTTTTTCATTCTCTTTGAGCTTATACGCACGCTGCATACTGTCTACTTATTTAATTTCGCGTGTAGTGCGTTTGCGTTCATCCGATAAAGATGGATCGTGTCTAAGATAATGATATAGTATTTTGTTTTTCGGCCTGTGCATGGCCAGAGGGTTGTCTAAAAGAGACAATATTATAGTTATGTGTATGTATATATATATGATAATCTAGGGACAGTAGAAGTACAAGAGCTGCCTGGATTCCTGTTGTAAGTTCTACCGAGCTTTGGGGACTGGCCGCGCAATAAACTTCCTCAAGAGACCGGTGTTCAGTACTTCAGTTCTTGGACCATGCCGTGTAATTTCCTTTCCCAATATACATGTATTCCAAACTGGCCCTGCCTGGTTCCAACCGCAGTGCGTTGGTATTCTCTTTTTCTTTGATGGACAAAGATATGTTAGTGAAGTTCTAATCATTTCTTTGCTGCTTTCGGCTATTTTTCGCTCATTTATTTTGACGAATAATCGACTTGTGCACAAGAAACCACAGTTATGTCGACTGTGAATGATGAGATACATACATATCTTAATTGGATGGTGCCAACTGCACTTATAAAGGTCTACTCTGAGACTACTCAAGTGAAACATGCTACTATCGGATCGGTTTTACAGATGAGCTAAAGTATTATACATACCTCGGACTTCCCGCTCATTGGAAACTCGGGCCCTCCATGATCCACCGTCGAGAGGGATGAAAATCGAGGGACAGACAACAGATTACGGCTAGAGGTCCTTGAGGCCTGAAGTTTGAAGTCAGATTCTAAAATAATTTGCCCTCGGGAAACCAAAGACCAGATTCTCTGAATGATGAACTACGATGACTGCGATGGTCACTAATGTAGCGCATGCTCATTGTTGGTATCCTGAAGTAGCCCTAGGGAATCCTAGTCACTAAAGGAGCCGGCGACGTCCCTGTAGGGTCTCACTTGAAGGGCAGCAATATGAGGCAATATTCCGTGGATACACCCCGGATCCGGATAAGTATGTCTGTCTTCTTTATCAATCTAGTGAATCAGAACGAGTAGCGGGCATACTTTGAGGTCCTTGAGCAGACTAGTCTCGGTCGCCACAATTCCGAACCGCGATTGTTGGCCAACGCAAACCTGAGAGGAGTGACTACAACTCCTACTTTTCACAGAAGAGACTGAAGTCTTTGATAGACGGCAGGTACATGAATGGCGGCGTAGCCACGCTCTAGTCAACCCTAACTTGGCCAAAATATCTTCTATACATATTGTGATGCATATAGGCACAGGCTGTTACGAGGCGGTCGAGGGCTCGGAATCACGGGCGAATCATCTCAAAGACCGGGCTAGCCTGCTAATTCTTGGAGACGTGAGTAATTCATTGCTATCAGCGACGATTATCGTTACCGATGTACTTTAGCTTGTAGTAATTAATCGGTCAAGAATATGTTGATAGTCAGGAAAGGGTCGATGTAAAAGATAGAAATTAGAATCCGAGGTCTAGAGTTGGCGCACAATATTCAAGAGCTGTCTCGTCCAGACTATTTTTTTCGTCTTTGTGGACACTTGATAAGATGTGGTGCATCCGACCAGCATTCCAGCGTGGAGACAGGTGGATACTATTACTGACAAAGCCGATAAGTGTACTAAGGATCTAAGAAAGAAACTGACACTTTGACACAAGCAATAATCCAAGCGTAGTGAGATATGACCACATCGTCCTTGGATCGACGTCCGAGACCGGCAGTTTCCATTTGGGACCACTGTCAGCTCGCTGGTACTTAGCGCCATGTATTCTGTACAATCTATTTATCGGTTCCAGATTAGTACTAGACGACGCAGTTTCAACACTCAATGTTAATCCGATACTTAGCATTAGAATCCTTCACATAAAAATCGGAGTACAACCGACGCCCGACCAGCGCGCAGGAAGGCCAAGTTAATGCTACGGTTCACATTCCACACCTTTCCACACGCGGAGTTCCTCTGGCCAAGTTTGTTAGGACTCTTTTGTAACCAAGGAGATGAATGAACTGGCCTTGCATAAATTGTGCATAAAATAACTTGAAGTAGACCCAGTGATTCTCATCAGAGGTCATCAGTAAGTACTAGTAAGTAGCCACAGATAGCCACCAGGTAGTAGCCACCAGGTAGCAGCCTTGGTAGCAACCTTTGGAAGGAACACACAAACAAGATAGGTGAGGACTTAACTTTGGAGACTAAGTACGAAGGGTCGAATACGTTAGCTTCGCGGGAAGGAAGGTCAGCGCCATTATAGGCCATTATCCGCCATGATTTCTTCAAAATTTCAAGACGCGTGGCAAGCAAGATCTAATCTACAATCATAAAGGACGATCGTATTGCATTGAACAGCTAAATCAGAAATTGTACGTGAATGGTTTACATTGAGTACAGGTATGTAACACTCTATCCTGTCATGGGCACAAATGACTACGAAACGAAAGTTCGATTGCTTGTGCTTAAAGATCATCTTCACCTGGAATGACATCCAACTAGGTGGGAGATGTCAGTAATGGCAAGAAAAGAGGAACTACAACAGGGACAATCACTTTATCAAGGTCGTTCAAACATTCTCCAAGGACTTTGACACTTTTCAATAAATCCTCTTCCGAGATTACCAGCGGTGGAGCAAACCGAATTCTGTTGTGGCACAATGGTAACGTTGCCAAGAACCCAAGATTTTCGGGACTTACATATTAACATGCGTAGGCTTGGCCAACACCCCGCGACTCTTCAGCAATAAACAGAGCTGCCATGCCGTCCTTCCTTTCGTACTCTTGCTTTCATCAATGACTACAGCGTTAAGTAAACCTCTCCCTCGAACAATTTGTACTAGAGGAGAATTTAGGGCAGAGACTGAAGATCGAAAGAGTCTACCCAAAGCCATTGCTCGTTCAGCTAGCTTTTCATCTTGGAGAACTTGAAGTGCGGTCATTGCGACTGCGCATCCAAGTGGGTTCCTACCGGATTAGAGCAGAGGAATAAGAACAAGCAAGAAATCAGAAACTAAAAACGGAATACGGGGATTTCGGGTAACGTAGAAAGAATGAATACTACTTACCCCCCATAAGTACTCCCGTGCTCGCCAGGCTTAATGCAGAGCATGATGTCCCGGTCTGCAAGGACTGCTGAAACGGGATACACTACCAAGCGAGTAAAACGGGGTGTAAAGGTGAAAATTGGTACCCGAAGCGAAAAGGAGAGACGTACTTCCACCTGACAAAGCCTTTCCAAGAAGTACAACGTCAGGTCTAACGTTGTCATATTCGCAATCGAGCATTTTTCCGGTACGACACAAACCCTATAGAAGATAAGATGACGTTTAATTGTAGTACACAACCGCCAAGTGCATTAGACGTACCGTTTGAATCTCATCACATATAAGAAGAACATTGTGTTTCTTGCAAACAGCATGTACTTGAGCAAGATAGCCGAGTTCCGGTACGACGATCCTATTGAAGGTCAGAAATTGGGTAAACTGAGGATACTTAAAAACGGTTGTCTCACCCTGCCTCGCCCTGAATCGGTTCGATGAGGAACGCAGCTACATACTTTCCATGAAGTTCGAGCGCCCGCTCTAGATCCTCTACGATGCCATATCGGATAGTGCGTTCCTGACTTCCGTCAACAAAGGTGGGTCCAACACCTTCAAGGTAAGGCCCAAATCCTGTCCGGCTTTCCGGATCCGTGCTCATACTACATGTAGATGGGTGTGTGAGACCCACGGACTCGGAATTTTCATAAACATACCTGATGATACCAAGAGTTCGTCCATGAAAGTTGTTCTCTACGCATAGAACCATCGCTTTGCCCTCTGGAACACCTTTCTTTGCATACGCCCATTTTCTTGCAAGCTTCAGTGACGTTTCAACGGCTTCTGCACCCGTGTTCATAGGCAGAACCATGTCGTACCCAAACATTTCGGTGATCTGTTGAGCGAATTGGCCAAACACGCTGTTATAAAACGCTCTGGAAGACAATGTGAGCTTCTGGCATTGCTCTATGAGAGTCGCTGCGATCCGTGGGTGACAATGGCCCTATAAAACTCGTATTAGCTGTGGTACGAAAGGCGAGATAAGAGCATAAAATGAACTCGAAATCTTTGGGGATCTTGCTGAGCCGATTTCTGAAAGCCTGATAGGCCCTTATTGAGGCCTCACCCGTGATATCGGAACAGAAGGACGACGACGACATTGACCTCTTCAACTTGCAGTGGGCACAGTTTCATGTCAAATGGCATCGTCGGGTAGTAGCGGCGGACCAGCAAAGAGGATACTGACCTGATTCACAGCTCTAAATGATTTCGTTAATGAAATTAATTTAGATAGATGAATAGTACGACACTTACGAATACGCAGATAGCATATCAATGTATTCTCTGCCTTCCGGGTCCCATACCCTAAAGTTGAAAAACCGCTATAGTACATGAGTAGTCTAGTGGCAAAAACCACTCACTTGGCTCCTTGAGCACGCTCAAATACGACTGGCAGGGGATGGTAACTAACGGCAAAAATGACTCGCATCAGCAGATGTATTTAAAGGCAAAGGTGATAATACGAATTGGCATCCTCTGCATCCTTCTTCTAAGAACTTACTTATGAGCACCAAACTGGTGTTCCATTTGGATGACTTCGGCAGAACTCGCATGCCGCGCGCCCGACTTGGTGTTGCCATTCTTGCCGTTCGTGGCCTTCAAGCCTGCAACATTCACCGATACATGTCCATTAGATGGAGAAGTTGTTACAGAAGGGGCCATGGTTGAATCGTTGTTTGAAATTTGTTGTTCGACTTGATGATGATGGTGGAGAATAAAGAAGTAAGAACTGACAACGCCTTTCCGCTTCGCCCGTATTACTATGGATCAAGCTCCGCCCGATGACGAAGCCGAGTAAGTAAACCCCTTGGTTTGCGCATTAGTTGCCCGGAAAAGCAGGCCTTGGTCGAAGATGGTTCCGAACGGATTAGAGCAGTACAATCAGTTATACATACCTTGACGCTTGCTCTACGAGCGCTGTGATTCGTGAAAAAAAAGGCTTAGGGAACAATTGTGTACATAAGCGCCAAAAGGTACGTAAATGGAATTGGGAGCTGATTCCAAATATAGTTGGTATCCGATATGGTGTAGTGGCTAACATTATCGCCTCTCATCTTGAACGCGATAGCCCGGGGTTCGATTCCCCGTGTCGGAATGATTTTTTTGTCTATTCTTCCTTCAGAAATCAAGACTGAGCAGAGAGGAGGTGCTCTAAGTACGACATACATGTGTGATACAGTACAGTCAGTGCTCTGCAGAGCATGTCGATTGTTGCCAACATTTTGTCTTCACATATTTGTTTGTTCAATACATTTTCCTCAAGAGCCCAGACCCAAAAATAGATACAGTGGTACCATCGTCGTACATGTAGAATCAATAGCGAACTTACTAGAAACAAGAAACAAGATTTCCTCAAAATTGATGTCTGGAGCCTGAGGCCCGGCCCCGTATGATGCATGTACGTGTCAGTATACAGCGGGTATGCGTTTCGAATGAAGTGATGGACTGAAGGGACTCGTTGTTCACCGCGGAGCGGCTTTGTGAATGAGGATCAAATTTTGAAGCCGCATGTGTATCGAAGTAAGCTGTCCAAGGTTGAGCTACTGTGAAATCATGCTCTTAACCCTCAGATCGGATTCTAGAAGACGATATACGCAAGGGATGAAAGGAAGTGATGAGCACGCACCAGCACAAAGCAGAACATAACATTAACAGCCAAACCTTGACTTTGAACAATCAAGACCTCGAGGGGAAGTAGTTCCATGGAGTTTGCGCTGTCGTTGTTGCACTCCGCTGAATCAATATCTCGCAAGACGTTTTCTGACCAAGGCGATCGGTCCAGACAATGCGCGGTAAATTTATGACCAAGCAGCTCCGATTCCCCGCAGCGGTTGTGCGATACGTCGCGCGAGAACAACAACGATAAAAAAGCCCAACCCACTCAACCACTGCAGTGAATGCAAAATCTAGGAGCCCTCGCTGAATATTTTGTGCTGCTCGAAGGTGGATTCTGAGCCCCAAGACTTGGAATTTTTTGAAAGAGAGCTTACCAGTTTTCGACAATATTCATCCGTTGCTGAAGCGCAGAAGCCTGAAGCTGCGGACTAATCGAAAATGGTTAAAGAAGCCGATGGCGCCCGCACTGCGCTAAAATTAGCGCCTATCTAAATCGGAGTTTAAAAACACTCCATTTTTCGCGGTGTGTCCGCAGCAGTTTTATTATTACCTTTCAAATTCCTCAATCCTCTTAGCGAGTTCGTTTTACCTCTCTTCCCAGTCCTCCTCAGATCCTAATTCACAATCGTAGCAGAATCCATATCCATGAAACTTTCTGCTGTCTCTTTTCTAGTCGCTGGTGCTGGCCTCCGTACGTGTTCCCTGATTGTGTGATGAAGAGATAAAAGCCTTATATCTTACTTTCTCCCCAATCTAACAGTCCAGGCAAACGCCAGTCCTCTGCGCGTTGCATTCGTGAGCCATGGGGCTTCTGTAATCCCTCAGGCGAATTCCAACAACGAGAGTGTGGCGCAAATCGTCTCTCCCACCAAAGTTCATGACGCAAAGCCTTGGAATAACGCAGAGAACGGCGCTCGTCGTGGTTGCGCTGGCTCTCGTTCATTGTTGATTTCCAACACACTTCGACAAGCTCTTGGACTGCCTCTGATCGAGACCGAGTCCGTTCACACACACCATGAAGGTGGCAAGCTCAAAGGCGCTCTTCATTTTGTGCCTTTTGCGTTTGGTGGGCCAGTTTTGGAGCACGACAACCAGGACGACGACGAAAACCGCGCTCATCACAAACATCATCATCATCAGGAGATGCAGGGTGAAGAAGAAAAGGAACATGTTCATCGCAAGCACCATCATCATCAGGAGATACAAACTGAAGAAGAAGGCGAAGAGGGTCACGTTCATCACAAACACCACCATCATCATGACAAGTTTAACCCGATGGAGGAGCGTGAGGGCGAGGAAGGTCCTATCTATCGCCATAGACACCACCGCCACCACTTCAAAACAAGGACTGGCCGTTTCCCCAGCAGGTGTTCCTTCATCAGGCGTCTCCATTTCTCTCTCATGACCCTAGGTCCTTGGGAAGGCCGTGCTGTTGCCTTTGTGCTGGGTAAGTTTGTTGGACAACCTTACCCTGATTACGCAATCTTACTAAATCTTTTCAACAACTACAGGTTGTGGCCTCGGTGTCCTGCTCAGGATGTTTTGGGTTCTCACTGTCGTCGCCTACCGCACTGTCAGGGGCGGTAACAGTAACCAAGAATCATCATACATTGCTCTTCCCAACCGATACGATCCCGAAGAGGTTTTCGTCCCCCCTCCTGTTTATATCGTTGACGAGAAAGCTCCTCTACAGGAGGAGTTGAATCTGTCATCGTAGAATTACCAACTGATTGTGATTCATCTTCCGTTGTTACTTGTACCAGCGCAGCATCACTTTCCGAAGACGTTCCTTTTGCATCTACTATTTTGTCCCTTTTAGAATCCATCTAAGTACGTCAAGCTTGGTATTGATCTTTGGGTTGAGGAAGTACTTGTTACAATTATGTGGACTTCTTTGTTACCCGTTTAGCGTATTACTCTATGTTTTGTTTTTGTACGACCTCTTTACTCTTCCAGAATGCGAAGTTACTTCATAATTCGATTGGGAACGTGAACTACATTTCAAGTAGACCTGTCACGATCTGAAACCCGGGGGAGCTATCCTGAGTACAAACCATATCAAGCACGCTGACTACTTTACATCGCTGCCTTATACTTTGAGTCTACTCAGCCTTCGGACACCATCACTCGTGATGACAATATCAACTCAATCGCCGCTGCAGGAAGAGGAAGAATCAGAGCCACAGCTTCCTTCGTTGGGGTCAACAGTGAAGACAAAGGATCCCCCTTCGACGCTTCCTTGACCACCCTGAACAAGGATAAACCCAAGTTAGAAAGTATGACCGTAGTATTGACGAATCAATACTAACCGCAGGGCAGGCCTTGATAATGGAACCAAGGACCAATTCACAGTTAGTTGTGTCTGGCGGGCTATCGACTGTGCCAACGGCGTAGAAGGCGGTAAAGTCACCTGTTGTAGTACCGTACGATGGTGAGCTTTCGAGCAAGATGAAAGTCACGGCAGTCAATGCATACACTTGAAACCAAACCCATCGGAATTATAACAGTGCGAAGAGCTATCTTGAGGTCGGACCTATGAAGAGACAAGGTAGTGAGTACTATATAAAATGCAGTCAGCTAATATTGATTTTGCTCACCGTACTGACCGAAGGACAAAAGGTGTCGACAAAATTGCCACAGTTACCTTGCGTGCCAGAACTGAAGCAGCTAAAGCTTAAATTTTGTCCAACAGCAGAAGCGGCGGTCAGTATGAGAGACGATGCCACAATGTTTTGCTACGAGATCGGATAATCAGAGGAGGAAATTCAAGAGAAAACATATTCACCTTGCGATAGTTGAGTTGGTGGAGCATAATCGTGAAGTGGAGAGACTATGAGTGAACCATTCCGACTCTATATACTGACAAAAACGCAGCGGCCAGTTCTGGAAATACAATCCGATATCGTCTAATTGTGTAATTCAAGTTCAAGTTCTATTCTGTTGACGTAGCTGAACTTGGAAATTGTACACTCGCGATCTCTTCGAGTTGTCTTCCCCTTGTATTAATCATGAGAGCTGGGATTTGAAGATGAATATACTTCCACAAAGATACCTGTCATCCGAATGCAAAAATGGATATTGAAGATTTTGATTCTCCCGAACGAACTCCCATTGTCGTTCTCACCTACAAAGGCGCAGGAAGCAAAGCATTAGAATCGTTTTATGAGTCACTAAGACAGTAGAACTGCAGCAATGAATATATCTAGACCAATCTGGGCATGATTTCAGTGAACGGCAGCTGGCATGTGCATATATATAGAGGCCAAGAGTAAATGCACATCTCTCTACATCTCTGTCCTTAGCGGAATGGCTTTGAATGGCTCCTCGTACTGCAGAGATTTAAGAGCGCTTTCGTTGTATCAGCGAGATGTCTTCCCATTGTACTGGTTTTTGGAGGTGTATACACCGCTACAAAGATATCTGCTATCCAAATGCAAGATGAATATTGAGGAACGCGACTCTCTACTATTGTCGTTCTTACCTGTGGAAACATAAGAAGTATACCATCGGAATCAGATTGTGAGTCACTGAGACAGTGGGACTGCAGTTATAGACTCGCAAACAATTTTGGACCACCTGGCTGATATTTCAGTGACAGACAGCTTGCATAATATACATAGAGGCCCGTTAAATGACAAATAAATGCGTTGAACCTTGTATGCCGTATAAAAAGTCGTTGGATAGGCACCCAAATAATGCCGTGTTCTAGAGAATCCAATATCTTCCGAGTCTGTTACTTGGTATATCAGGAAGATATCATGAGTCATAGAAAGGATCCTGCTAACGATCAGCAGTGATATGGAGTGTCTGATTTAACGTTTCCGAGTACCTCAGGTTTGAACCTTGACTCGGAGCTCGTGGTTCATTTGAATCAATTACTGTCAATTTCCCTTTGTCACACTGATGCACCTCACAAACTCCAGACAACCATTCTCGCCAGCCCGATACGGTCCATGCTTCATACCCGGTAACCGATACGCATACGCTCCTGGACCCCACTCCTGCTGAAGAGTCAAGTCCTTCAACCCGCCTTCGAGAAAAATTACTTCCTCGATGTAGTCGTGTGTGATGACGGAGTTATTCCGAGATAAGTCGCTAGAGGAGGCTTATCAGAGGATAAGTCAGCCAGGTGGTGTGAGTCGGTCAGCGCTGGTTTGGCGCCTATCTTCTCACATCCGACACCCACCGCCAATTGGAGTTTTCACATAATTTTCGCTACCCACCCACCCGCACCGATTTAGTTCTCCCAGTTGTATGCTACTGCTTTAATCCCCGCGTGTACTTTTATCTCACATATTCATCTTCTGCCCACCCGCGCGGGGCTAAAGCCCAGCCAAACCTCCTCGCAAGTATTATCTATCACCACTTTTACTTATTCATTTAATTCGAACTGAACCTCAGCCTGACTTATCCAAGGGCCATTGAACGTTGGGCTCACACCACTGTATGACTGATCTTTCGCCTGAAGTGATAGAAGTAGTGCCAGTGGGAGAGTCCAAAGAATTACTTAAGTTGAGAGGATACTCCCAGATTCCCGATCCAACAGAATACCAAGGATAGGCTTCTTCTGCAGAAGAGTTGAGCTTGGGCCGTGGGGGAAGGGAGGTGAACTCTTTTTGTTGCATGTCGTTGTGTCCCCCCAATGAATAGAGAGTCCAGGCAGGGTCTATTTGTAGAACTGTCTCAAACGCCCTTCAAGCTCACATATACCTTCCAGACTGTACCTAAGTAGTTGGATATCATCAATAAGTGACACAAACACAGGTATTCGAAGATTTCGAACAAGTTTTATGGCCTCTCGAACCGTCATAGGATGCCGTGCAGCTCGGCTTGGGCTTGGTCAGGGCCTTTCGCGTGGCAACATAAGTACCCCCGATCTGAATCTCCCTCACCTCTTGATACAGTACAAGTTGTAATCTTATCTACGGCGCTTATGAGTCAGCTGTGAGAATTGTGATCAAAAGTTGAAGCGTCCATCTAGTCCTTGTCCATCTATACCAATCACTCTTTTGGACAAAAAATCTACTCTGTTTTTGCCGTATCATCGGCTTATGGCTCGAGGAAGGGGCTATAATAAGTACAATTCCTCTAGAGGAGGAGCATCCACCCGCGGTGGGTCAACTGGAGGAAATAGTCCTCGTGGTCGAGGATACAGAGGCAGAGCCAGGGGTGGACGAGGTGGAGGTGGAGGCCGAGGTGGCTACATTGGATATAACCCTTCAGATGACACAGACTTCGTCTTGCAGACATATAACAGTATGGCTTATATTTTCCACTCGTTGAACTCATTATAGCTTCTCCTACATTAACAGACAACTACGACACAGGACGTTACTTCAGTGCTCCTTCGACACCTCAGAGTCGAGGAAGAGGTCGGGGAAGAGGGCTAGGCTCCAATAATTCACCCCAAAGCATTAATAACTACCAAGCAAAACGCAATAGAGGTCGAGGTCGAGGTCGTGATGGATATGATAACCCCAGAAATGATAGAGGATCAAATAACTCAGATGCACCGCTTTCATTGTCATTAAGACCGCTGCTACGGCCAGTTGTTTTTGTTCCCGCTACCCAGAACCGATTTCTATTCCAGGCTGAAGAGGAACTCATTCAGCCAATCGTGGAGGATGCCGGTACGTTCTTTCTGTGCCCCGTTTTTCCAATGAGCAGCTATTGACCCTGAAGCGCTCTTAGGAGATGAAGAACAAAGCCATCTTCCTACTGCAGACCGCGTTGCGCGGTTGTTTAGTGGTACCTATCAGCATCAGGAAGTTGACGATTCAAACGACACGGAAGGCTTAGAGGAAATCGATTTCTCCGACGTGGGAAGATTCCAACAGGTGATGGATGGTTTTGCTTCTGGTGCCGCCGCCGCGGTTGGCAAAGGCGATGTGGAAGAGATTGTCGAAATGGAGGAAGGTTCTCCTAGGCCGACCGACGTTTTTGAGGAAGCAGAGTTGCTGCTCCAGGAAGAAACTGCCAGCTCAGTGAAGGAATCCTTGGATACAGTCACGACTGAACCCGACGGCTCGAATCAATTCCCTCGTAATGTAGAAATGTTAGCATCTACCTCCCTCTCTATTTCCACTGGAGATGCGGACCCAGAGCTCGCTCAAGTTTCTTCATCTATCCAATCTATTGCGATCCAAGATGAACCGCGACCGAGAAAGGATGAAGATATGCAGTCCCAGGAGCCAACACAACAAGAGAATCCTACCTTCTTCGTCGACGTGAGTCCGTCGTCTTCAAACCCAATCCAGACTCCAATCATCACCAACCGCGTAGATGGTCTTGGACTGGGCGCTCCTTCCATCTCTGATGATGACGGCGACATCGTTGTCTACGTTGCTCCTCATCCCCGTCAAGGCAGATCTACAGCTCCGACGCCTACTCCAGGATTTCGGCCGGAGATTAGAACCACCTCCATCTTGACAGGGTTACCTATTGGAACAGCTCCTCCCGCTGTCGGACCAGCGCCTACACTTGATTCAATAACTTTCACATCTTTTGGTTCGGGTGTTGAATCTCTATCTGCTGATCGTTCTGGTCTTCCTAGACTTTCTATCGCTCATGCAAATGATCCTAGTCATATAGATAGAGATCAAACCAACAACTCCAACCACACGAGACCTCCTGTGTTCACATCCAACAGCCCTACACCCGCCAAAATTAAATCTCGTCAGCGAGGTCAATGGGCAGCCAAGCAGGGTCAGCGCGGAGGAGGGGCTTTTTCGTACTCTCGGCATCACTCGTCTTCTTCGTTCGCTTCTCGAGGGGCGGATGTCTCTGAAGCACAGTTGACTAATTGGAGACAGAATAGTCAGGAACAGCAGAGGAATTGGAACCCGTATGCGAACAACGCGAACACGAACTTGTATTCGAATGGGAACCCGTATGTGAATGCGAACACAACTCCCTATGCCAACACGAACTTGTATAGCCCTGCAAACCCGTATGCGAACACGAATCCGTATAGCCCCGCAAACCCGTATGCAAACACGAATCTATATAGCCCCTCTCACACGTATGCGAATGCGAATCCGTATATGAACTGGAGCCCGTCCACTTACTGGGGATACGAGGAAGACAATACACAGTCTCCTAAAGTGGATTCGACTGGACTCTTGGGTGTGTTAGCTAGCGCTCAAGCTCGTGTTCAGACCCGCTCTGGTGACGAGCTATCACCTGAAGGAGGTGAAGGAAAGGATGAAGGGGATAATGGTGCAGGACCAAGTGAAGCAGAAGGATCCCAAAGAGCAGGGCGAACCAAAGAAGAGGAAGGTGGTGGTGCTGAACAATCCGAAGGTCTCTGGCATCCGATAGGTGCTTCGTTAGGCGCCGCAGAAGGAATGGAAATCGATCCGGAGCTGGATATTGACATGGAAACGATGAAGCGGTTCGTAGAAGGGATGGGTCCAAGTGGAAGTAGACATGTGACGATGGATGATTTGGAAGACGAAAAGAGGATGAGGGAGGAGGATGAAGAGAAACTGAATGAGGGAGATGGAGAGAGTGAGGAGGATGACGACGAAGAAGAAGAAGAAAGAAATCCTTCTACTGATCATGGTAATGTTCAGGTCGAGAATGAGCGTATTCATGTGGAGGCGCAGGTGCATCAGAATGTGGAAGCGCAGATTCAAGAGTCCCAGGTGCAAGAGGTGCAAATCTTCAGAGATGAACAAGTGCCTGAGGATGTGTTGTCACTGGAGCAGGCGCAAGTTTCCGAGGATGTCCCTTCGCAGGTGCAAGTGCTCGAAGATGGGCAGGTGCAGCTGCAAGTGCAAATTTCGGACGTGGAGTCGCCGGTAGATGTGCACAAGGATGATCAGCTACTAGTGCAGATTCGTGATGATGAGGACAAGGATCGAGATGATCAGGATGACGATGAAGTCGAGCAAGTATTAGATCTTGAGGAGAGATTGTTGATTGCGGAATCAGAGGGCAATGAGATTGAGATTGACAGTGAGGATGATGAGGATGTCGAGGATGATGATGATGGGGAAGATGAAGATGAAGATGAAGACAACGACGATGATCAGAGTCCCAGGTCCAGCTTCCAAGCAAGACTCGAACATCTCCGGAAGAAAGCATCGAGTCAGACAGGTGCTACTAGTGCGAAAAGCAAGGGGAAGGCCAAGGCCAAGGCTACCTTGTATGATGATTCTGATTCTGATGACGAAGATGACTGGGATCGTAATCGTACTTGGGCGGAGGAAGATGATGATTTCAGTGCTCATATACAAGTATGTGTTCAGGGCAATCCTACTGGGTCCCCAGTCTTGATACTTACCTATCCGAAACTCAGGACATCCTTGATGGAAACAAAGACAATCTCGTTGGTCGAGACAAGAAGTCCAAGAAACAAGTCTTTCAAGCAGTCTATAATGGTGACTTTGAGGATGTGGATATGTGGAAGCCCGCGCGTATGTTTCCACCAACCACCCCCATTTGATCAGATAAATTGATTCTACTATCAGGAAAAGCTAAAGATAAACACAAAGACATTCCCCCCGACCTCATCGATCTCTGGAAGAAAGACAGGGCCAAGAAGGATATTCGTAAACAAGAACGCAACCTTGCTCGACTCGCTGCCGCAGCTGATCCCCTCACCGAAAAGCAAGGTGGCAAAAAAGGTCGAAAAGCCATGCTCGCGGCCGCTAAACTCGATCCTACCATAGTCGTCTTACCAAATAGAGTCATAGACATGACAACACTCGTACAACAAATCCGTCGATTCATCGATAACATTGGAGGACCGAGTTCAATGTCGTTGCCTCCAGCGAACAAGCAAACGAGGAAAGACATACACGAGCTGGCTGCTGCGTTCAATTTGAAGAGCTTGAGTAAAGGAGATGGTGACGCGAGGTATACGACGCTCACCAAGACGACAATGTCTGGGATCAGGGTGAACCAGAAAGTGGTTGCGAAGATTGTAAGGAGAAGGGGAGGGCTTGCTGATAATGCAGAGTTTGTGGGAGGGGCAGACATATCGAAGAAACATGCGGAGCGAGGTAAAGCTGGTAAGTCGATGCCGAAACATAGGGAAGGTGATGAAGTTGGCAAAGTAAGAGAATCGTTTCACGTGAAGTCTTCATCGTTAACTCTGGATGTTGATAGGCTGCTCCGAAAATTAACGAGACGAACATCGGATTCAAGATGTTGGCTTCAATGGGATGGGCAGAGGGTGATTCTATCGGGCGGAGTGGTGGATTGCAGAACCCTCTCACTGCTGTCATCAAAAATACAAAGCTGGGTCTCGGAGCAATGAAATAAAGATGGATATTATGGCTATTCAATTTTGCACCTGTCAGTATAAGTTTTGTAACTTGTACATCCATGTATCTATCTATTGGAGTTCACTTCATTACTCAAGCATTCTTACTTTTCACTCGAAGGAGAGGTAAAACGCATAGTCCATGAAGGTAGAGCTTGATTGTCGCGTCAAGACCCGTCGTCGGCATTCCGAACGGGCCGCTTATAAAAATGAGCAATCGTGACGAATATGATTTCTTTATTGAGATCCACCACGTCCGACGAATGATTTATCGATTTATTGTCTTCCATTCCTACTACCTTCCTTTTCCCAACTCTCCTTCTCCCTTCCTACATCCATTTAAACGACAATGTCAATCGCATATGCAATCGAAAAACAGCTAGCGATATCTGCTGTGCGAAGAGCCTGCTTATTGACATCTTCTGTATTCAACAAACTGGTTAAGAATGAGACGTTAGTAAAGGGAGACAAGTCTCCTGTTACAGGTATAGTGATTCGCTCTTTCTTCTCTTCGTTTTCATTTATGTATATGACATTTGCAGTCGCAGACTATTCCGCCCAAGCAGTGATAAGCTCAATGCTTCACCACGCATATCCTAACGATCCAATCGTTGGCGAAGAAGATGCATCGGATATACGAGCAGAAAGTGGTGCTTCGCTCAGAAATCGTATTGTCGAGCTTGCAAACGAAGCATTGACAGCCGAGCTTGGCATCGGGGACGATGCGAATTGGGGAATCGGACCTGGATCAGAGCAGAATGCTGACGAGTTATTGGATGCGATTGATAGGGGACGATATGAGGGTGGTGGAACTGGGAGTACGTCTAATCTTTCTGTCTTCACGTTCCAAATAATCTAAGTAATGGACTCAATGAATCTGTAGGAATGTGGACAATCGACCCAATTGACGGGACCAAAGGTTTTTTACGAGGGGAACAATATGCCGTTTGCCTAGCTCTAATCGTCGACGCTCAAGTTCAACTTGGTGTTCTGGGGTGCCCGAATTTGCCTATAGACTGGTTGAAACCGGACGGCGAGAAGGGGTGCTTATTCGTTGCGGTCAGAGGACAAGGAGCTCAGCAGGTGTGTTTTTATCTTACGTTTTCGAATTTAGGTGATTTCTATAAGCATTATTCCTTCCAGATAACGCTTTCCGGCGCAGAATCAACACCTCTTACAATGCCTCCATACACACCATCCACATTTAACTTCCTCGAATCAGTCGAAGCCGCACACTCATCTCACTCTACCATATCCCGTATCTCCGCTATAATGGGATTAACTGCATCCCCGATTCGAATGGATAGTCAAGCAAAATATGGGTGCCTCGCGCGAGCAGATGGTGGAGCGTATGTGAGGATGCCTACTGGGGCCGGGTATAAGGAAAAGATCTGGGTGAGTATAACATTCGCGTTTTGGGTCGATCGCGTTTGGGGAAAAGCTTACTTCTCTTCATACTCTTCTTTCCTCGCCGTTTATATTCCGTAGGATCATGCAACTGGTTCCCTTCTGGTCACTGAATCTGGTGGAATTATCACCGACTCGCGCGGCCTTCCGCTGGATTTCGGATTGGGCAGGACGCTGGGAGAAAACTACGGGATCATTGCGACGGTAAAGGACGCGCATGGAAAGTTGTTGAGTGCGGTGCAGCAGGTCGTTGCGAAGGAGGAAGAACCATTGAAGTCAAGAGCATAGTGCAGGGTTGAAAGCTATATAATTACACGCGTTGTGTGGATCTTGAAAATTTTGTCGAAACCTCAATTGAAGAAGGTCAGCAAGACAAATCGCTGCAACAAAAATTCAAATACCATCTAGCCCTCGAAGCCCCGCCATTGTGCTCCATGTTCTTGCCAAAGGACGAGCGCGTGTGTACACCATGTCTTAGAAATGTTATCTTGAAGATCTGAAACCTCAGGCTCAAGGCTCAAGATACCATGTCTCATTTTTCAGTGTGAGTCGGTCTGTAGCTCAAATGTATCTATAACTCTATCGATCAGTAGATTACTTGTCCTATTACAGTCATGGACAGTGGGTGGAGTCGACCACCCACTGTCCCGGGGCGCCCCCCGTACTAACCTGCTTTGAATTTGCAGGTTCTTCACGAATCGCGACCCGGGAATTAGAAAATTGGACGATGGACCTGGACACTGAAGATTTGCGACCCTTGGATACAGCAACTTGGACCAGCTTGGACCCCTTGGCCTTAGAACACTGCTTTACCCGCCAAGTGACGAGATGTACTTATCCACGCAGACGTGCGGGATGCATCACTAAAGTCCTTGGTTCTATACTCATTGCCAATGTCTTGTACACCCTCTGAGCTGATGCGCAGGGGTATACAAGTCCGTGCCATATACCCGCCTTGCGTCACAAATACCTTCCGATCAAGAGCTCTGGCTGGCCCCCAGGGTTCAAGTGAAGGGGGTATGAGTGTCCGGGCACATAAGAACTTGTCTCAGGTTCTTAAGTTATTTTTGACAACTTAGTCTACGGCACTGAATAGAGCAGGAGGCCTTTCTGGAGCATCAAATGCCCTGGGGCTGTCAGGGTGGAAACAAATTCCTCAAATTGAATGGACTACAAGCTTGGCGGGCACTACGAGGTATTTCTCGATCGAACTAGAACTCCAAAAGTGTATGATCAAGTAGTAAGATCTACGAATGTCATTGAAGGTGGATCTCGAAGGAAAAAGATTTGGTCCTGAAAAGAAAAGAATTATTTGCACTTATGAACTTGAGTAGTGTTCAAACTAGACCGGTGACCGTCCCTCTATTAGTATGAGGGAAAACCTCGATATTGCCGAGCAAAATTTGATCTTAGATCATTCCTCCTAGAGGGCTTGGTCACCAAGCTATGTTCAAGCAACTTTTAGTATTAGTAACTGCGCCAAAAATAAACATACAAATCCGTCTCGATTACATTAAATTAACAAACAAGGCTGCTTAAAATATGAGTCCAGTACAACAAAATGTGATCTTCCCTTCCCGTTTACTTCAATTCCCAAGATTTCAATCTACTCTAATATCTTCCCCAGTTCAAACACAGTGCATTTGCGCCCACTTCAACGCCTCGTACTTTGTTGGGTACATCTCCGTCCTCGCTTTGATAGTCTCTTCATCCCACGTAGGTAGCACCGCGTCTAAATCTGGCCTCGCACGAACGATATCATCCCTCAAATTATTGGCATACTCTGCTTCTCCTCCTTTACCACCGTTTTCGGTATCGCCTGGCCCGAGGAACCCATATGTGACGAATGACGAGGGAGGGTCGGGGCTCGACTCCTTACTATCACCAGCCCCCTCATTCTCTGGAACAGTATCGGGCACTTTGAGCAGCTTCACGACTTGCGCTATCCGTTCTCGATCAAACGCCATTCGTTCATCGACAGAATCAGGATACGAGACTTCGCCAAGCCAAGCGAGGGTTAGCCATGTACTTGCTACGTCGGCTACGATGAAGGGTGTCATAGCGAGGATGGCGCCGATGAAGGCTAAGGAAGGGTTGTACGCGTAGAGTATGTGTCGGTGGAGGAAAGGTATACGTCGGAATTGGGGCAAGACAGGAGTAGTGTATGACATTATTGGTACAGTTGATGATACGGTTTTGTTATTAATTTCCGACGCGTTAGTAGTGCTGTCGGCGGGAACGGGTAGAACGTGCACGAATTCTGGATGAGGACAGTATCCCGTTCCGAGAATGACCACGTCAATATCCTTAATTTCCGATCCATCTTGGAGGATGACTGTGACTTTCTCGAGCATCATACCGTCGTCTGTCTCTTCTGCTGGCTGCAAGATGTATTTCTTGATCGCGCTGACGTTTTTGATACGGGAGTCAGCGAGACTAGGGAACCAAGGGGCTGCAGGACGACGCATGGAACGATACACAGGCGTTTGAGCGACAGGGGCTAATTGACTTGCGATATCGTTGGAAGAATTAGCATTGCCAATGATGATTGCTTTCTGCATAACCCACGAGATCGATAAGAAAGATTTCTCAAGGCGGTGTAGATGGAATTTAGATACCTTGCCTTCATATCCATCAGGCCCGTTCCACCATTTTGCGTGGAGCGCCAAGCCTCGTTTCCTAACTTGATTCAACCCTTCCGTGTCAGGCCAATTCGGCTTATCGTAGTACCCCGCACAAACAGCTACAGCATCCCATATCTCCTCCGTCTCCAGCGGCATACCATCATTATCGTCGCACATTGACCAATCCCTGACTCGGACCTTCCATCCTTGCTTATCTGGCAACTCCTCGATCCTCATGACTTCGGTGTTTAGCTGGATATTACCTTGCTCTATGTATGGCTCCGCAAAAGACCGCAGGTATTGATAGGTTTCAGCTAGTGTAGGGAACGGCTGGTGAGGGTGGTTAGGAGATTCAGGAAAAGGAGCCTCGGAGAATGCAAGAAATCGAGGGAGGACGTTCCCGACAAGACCAGGATAAGCAGGAGAGGGCCATTGCGGCTTGTTCATTGCGGTCGTAGGATTTGCTGATGGAATTATTGGTTCGTCTTGGTACCTTAGTTAGATTCTTTAGTTCGAAGTGTGTCGAACCACGATAAGATCAGAAACGTACCAAACACCACCAATATCGTCTCGTCGTTCCACCAATAATACTCGCTCAAATCGTCCTTTGGATCGTTCAACAAGATTTCGTAGCGTTACAAGTCCAGCTGGACCACCTCCTACAACTAGAACGCTTCGAGGCCGAACCGCTGATGTAGAGTTGGCAGAATCTGCAGAATTATCGTCCATTGAGGATGTTAGTTGGAGAGTGTGAACACTCAAGTCTATGATTTATAAAGCACTGAGATGGAGGTAAAACTGGAAGAACTGCACATGTAATATCCGGGAAGCGGTGTGTGTACATAAACTGTCTAGACTCTGGATTGATATCATGATAACGGGCCCTGGCATGTATCAGGAATCGTTAGATGAAGAACCAGATGGTGTCGGATGTGGGTCAACAAGGGACGAACGTGTGCGCCACACATTTCAAAATTTTAGACCTACGAGTAAATTCGGTCCTCCCTCTGGTTTCTAGCAAAGCCTGAGTCGACATCGAGAAATATAACTTGTTGGCGCTGTGCTTTATTTACTGACAGTGTCCATTTAACAACTTGGGGCCCAGACGTAGGCTTGAATTCTCTTCGTGGTACTCAAAACTATAGTACTTGAAACTATCTACGGTCCAAGGCTACCCCCAATGCCCATGTTGGATAACCACTCTTCCCACTCGAAATATGGTCGACAAATATAAGGAATGAATAAATCCCAATCCTGGTAGTGTGAGCCAACGAAGTGCTCATTTCGCAACTATACTTTCATTGAAATATACTAGTACTTGAGCTATGGTGCTCCACCCATCCCCAGTCAATCATCCATATTCAGCCATCCTTGCCAGCTATGATATACCAAGGTTGATATCCTGGTGTGTAAGCACCAGTGCCTCAGAATCGTTAAACTGCTGTTGCCTCCATGGGTGGTTGTCCGGGAGGTCATGAATTCCATACACGCCTTTCACTCTTTCATTGAAGAAAGTAGAAAGTCCCGCGTAGGAAGCAAAGGTCCTCGTTCGGGCCAACGCAGCAGTACAAAAACCGGCGATTGACATAAGCAGGGCCCATCAATGCTGATAAGACCTAGGCCTGGTGGGACTCCAGCCTCAGGGCAAACCTTCAATCTTCGTAGTTGGCGGATATAGCTGCGCAGCATAAATGCAACACAGATTTACTGCCATATTGAATAGATGGACCAGACCTGATTAAAGAGTTGGTCCCTTGATATGGTCCTCGATCATGAGACAAGTCCCACTCTAGTTTTATGATATGGCAGACTCACTCGATGAACAGATTGTCCGAGTCGTGTTTACGAATAGTAGGTTCAGGGTGTTGGCCTCTGAGGCATCTGTCTTGTTTTCATCCAGGTATGGTACTCTTTCGCCCACTGTGCCAGGTGTGCCATTGGTGAGTACGCTCAGAGCATGTTTCAAGGGCCCCTTCTCTTTATTCTGCTTAGCTATTTCCCTGTTTGCTCATACTGGTCTAGGCTCG
Organism: Lentinula edodes; assembly: GCF_021015755.1. NCBI lineage: Eukaryota > Fungi > Basidiomycota > Agaricomycetes > Agaricales > Omphalotaceae > Lentinula > Lentinula edodes. The sequence goes on from NW_025764337.1 coordinate 271,510, forward strand.
TCACTCAGATCGTCTGAATCAGATGGTTGTAGACTGAGAAGGGGCGTGCTTTGGGAAATGACAGAGGACAGAAGTGTTCAAAATATCGGCTGGATTAGCCATTTGAACCATTCGTGACTGTATGGATTTTTAGGGCAGTTGAGACACGAAGATAGGTGTTCAAAGGTAGAAAGTAGGAAGAAGAGCCACGCGCGCACTTTGTGGGGCCCAGTTCTTACCTGTTCTTACGCATGAGAACTCGTGTGGTTATACGTACGTAGTCAAAAACCTATTTGGGCTTCTAGACCTCTTTAAAAGCAACGGCACAACCTCTCCTATCTTTATCATATCTTACTGTAAGTACCATAGTACTATCTCCTGCATCAGGTTCATGTCAGACGTTTACAGTAATCCGGGTTCCCGACCGGATTGAGAGCCCAGTTAGGAAAGTCTACAACGCGTCCACCTGCTCCGCCGACCTGTTCAAGTCCAGGCAAATGCAAGTCAAAAAGTGATCCAAGAGATCGAGGAGGTAAGATTGCTCACAGCAAAGCTATTCATGATATTATCGCGAACATTGACGGTCAGTGTTTGACTATACGGGAAGTGAAAAAGTAAATTACTTACGAGTACACAAAGACCATGACTTCGGTGCCTAGGGTAAGAGTGTATTGAGGTTAGTACAGTAGTACAGTCGTTGAGGTATCTTCGTAAAAGACTGACCTCCGTCAAGAGCAGCAGAGAGCCTAGCAAATCAAAATCCTATGAGTCAAACTGAGGTGTAGGGCTGGGACTACAAAACCAACGCACAGGAAATTGTATTTCCGAAACCATCTAGGATGGTACTTTCTAATAAAGAACTGACTGAAAATACAGAGGAGGAAGGTGTTGAAGACAGAGGAGTTGATGCCGCCTGTGCAGTGTGCAGTGTAAATTGGTCAGTGTGGAATCGTTCAATGTTCGTTTTGAAAGTTCACTATGTAAATGAGTTACGCACCCGCTAGATATCCAATCTCTACAGTGATCATCGGAGTGATTATCGAGTCGAAACGCGCTTTGGGCCATTTCCGGTGAAGGAGCCAGAAAGGAATGGGAACGGCCAATCCGATCAAGATAGATATCGGTACAATCTGCAGTTAAACAAGTTATTACTCGTGGGAGAAAGAAAGGTTGAGGCCATCGAACAAAGCTTACCCCATAACGTCCGGACGGCGAATAAAGTTGTTTAGCAAGAGCACCCCACGAGATACTACAATTCTCCAAAGTTCAGAGAATGCACCAAGCACATCCTAAGAAAACTTCACGTACGCATCACTAGAAGATCACACGATTAACTCGAAAACGGATGAAGCAGACAAAGGAGCAGATACCTATTGAAGCTTTGGATCGCTGCTCCTGACCACACATTGGTCCCTTGCACACTCAGAAGGATCTCACGGTTGCTCGCAATGACGATCTTCATAATGAGGTAGTTGAGAAGAGCTACGCAACCAATGGACTGTAAGTGACAGGATATCTCCTTGAAATTGATTCCTACCGCCAATGACAGCACCAAGACATTGCCTGGGCATTGGCGCATGAGTTTTATGACACAGCCAAGAAGTTGCACTAGACGTACATCGTAAAGGTAACGCGGGGAGGAAGCTTTGTATATTGACCTGCCAATTCAAAGTTTGGGTCGGTAAAATGACTGGTCCAATGGTCCAACTCCACTCACCCATCTTCAAGTCCCGGGTCATAGAGCGACCTTGCTCGGTCGAGTTGTACGCGTAGAGAGTGAAGTACATGTTTGCCTGAAAGATTGGGCATTTAAATTCAATCGAAAGCGGGCTCGGATTCAGACTCACACGAGGTCTTCCAGGGACGAGTGCCGCGCCGAGCATCTATAGGAGTAGTGGAACAGTTTAATGATTTTGTGGGTGAAATTTCAAGAGGATGGACCACGCACTCGAGCTACATCCTCGGTACCTGGAACGAAGCTGGAGGAAGACCCGAATGAGAATTTGACGAGGCAAAAACATGGACTTGGGATGCGTGCTCACCAGAGGATAGCATACAACGCAGAGATGATGGGCAAAAAGAATGCAGCGAATCCAACGGCTGTCGAAGTCGAGAGGGGTGGGAAATGAGCTGGCTACACCTTGGAGGGTATGTATAGGAGACAACTTACAAATAAAGAACGCCCACCTACGGGATGGAACATCAGCATAAACTTCACAGATGATGGACAGGAAAGATGCGCAAGTAAATCCCAGGTAAATCCCTGTAAACACTTACCAAGGCAGTTCTGATTCTCCGGTGTAGTTTGTAGCTATCGATATTGCCATAGATGCTACGAACATGGCGGTGTACCACCAGAAAGGCACCTCTTTGTATACCTGGTGAACAATGAGCATCTCCAAAAGTGAAGCAAATAACAACGCGCCTTCATCTTCTCATAGTGTGCTGAGTAAAGGAGAAATTAATTTCGACATTACGAGCCATCAAGAGAAGTGCTCACCATCTTCCACTGTACCAGCCTGGAAAGAAGTTCAAAATTAATAAACGAGGATGCTCTTCAAGATACATACCCTAGCCGCCAACAATGCCTCCCAAAGTTCTTTACCATGCCAAACGATGATATGAGTGACTGTCATGTGAACATGAGCATCTGGTCCTGTAGATGACCGAACTGCGAGCTCACTAGTTGCACCGAACGACAAACTTGCGCCAATTTTCGATACAGTCTGGGTAGCGGTGTACCAGGGAAGCCCGACAACAGCAAGTTTATCTTCGTTCAGAGTGAAATCGTCATTGAGAATCAGCGTTTGGTCATACTCCGTGCCATTCTCGAAGAATAGAAGCTGTTGGACGTTGAAGAAAATGCTTCGGTACTAGAACAGACAAGAGATAGTGATAGACGGCCATACTTGAGATAAGAAAGGGAAGTTCTTGGCGCTGTATAGGCAGGATACCATATGGTTAGCAAATCACCTAGGCAAACCGAAGACGCTGATTCGTACTTCCAGACATTATTTGCATACACTGCACAGAAACTTATACTATCAAAGTATCAGTTAGAGATAGTGTTCTAATGACTATGGAGACGACAATCTCACATGCAAATCAGAACCCCGGTGTACAGAGAAAGCTGGGTTTGTATAGGTTGGAATAAAGCACCGTAAGCCGAGCCTCCGCTACCGACGTAGTTCCAATCTTGAATCGAAGGAGATTCCATCAGAATTAAAACACATGACTTATGGAAGGAGCTAGCGATGCTGACCGAAGCAGAGTGAAAAGAGACCAAGACCTAGATAATTCCCAGAGAAATTTTAGTTCAAAGATAAGGGGTTCAGACCAGAATCACCTTCGTTCCCAGCTGCACCTCCAAAGATACGCGTGACCCAGGCGCTGTTCTTACGTGCCAGGCAAAAGACGGAGAGTCCTGTGAGTAGCGGAGCGAAATACCTTCACAGCAAAAAACGCAGGTGAAGTCTTATCCTGTTCAAATATTACAGCATTCACGCACTCTGGGATCCATTGCCAGAAGACTATAATGAAACGAATCGCATTCATGAGCGGCCCACAAGAGGCAGAGAGGGAAAGAACATACAGATGATGATGAAAAGGGTCCAGAAAAACTTCACTCGCTTCTTCTGCAACTGGTTATCATGACCTCGGTGCAAAACATCGAACATCTGAATCGTAGGAATCAAGTTTGGGAACACCATGCTTGTGGGGTAGACCAAAAATCCACGCATCATGCCTAAAAACGTTAGTATAGAAAGGAGGAGGAAAGCAAAAAAGGAACATACCACCCAACCCATATCCCAAGAGTTGACTCCCAAGCAACGTAAAAATCGCAATAGCCGGATTCATTGTGACATTGTAGAACAAATCATCAGCGGCGAAAATATTGATTGCGAGTGCGCCGTGAGTAGCAGCTGCAGACATGATGACGATTCCGACGTGTTCTTTGATATTGAATCTTCCGGGATTGATGAACCTCCAAAAAGCGTTATTTTGGGTGGGGAATCTAGGATTCAGAGGTCCTGGCAGAAGTTCTTCCATAATTTTACCGAGGATGAACGCGGCGGTCTGGAGGAAGAGTTGACTGACGTAGACAGTTTGCGGGCGAAAGGCCTGATTTAGAAATTGATAGAAGCTCTTTATTCGGGCACATGTAAGCTACAAGGAAGGACGTACGAAAATCTCACTGAGAACGGCACCGAAGCAGGATAGACCAATAGATAGAAACCATAGGCGTAAAGTCCACACGGGAAGTGTGGGATCGTCCTTGTAAATAGAAATAAAGATTACCCAAGTCCATATTCGGTGCAGAGAGATAAGCTTACTTCGAGAGAAATCAGCCGAAGGCTCCAGTCGTTGGCAGTTACTATACACGATAAGATGATCAGCGAGACGCTTGAAAAAAAGCATAGAATAATTACCGATGGGTCTCTCTTTTCCGTCGTCACCCAAGTCAATCGCACGGAGATCTTCGTAGACATCGCCCACGAAGGTCTCGCTATCGACATAACTCAAATTGATTTTCTCGTCATTCCCTGAGTAAGGTTCTTCAGTGGGAACCGCCTTGATGGATGTCTCCTCATCCTTGGATGGGTCCTTCGCCATGTCATTGACTGTCAGATTCTTCCTGAAAGTCAATACCGGGAGGGACGGTAGAGCACCGGAAGCCATGCTGTTACGGTCGTCGAAGGTGAACAACGAAATGAAGAGGCTTGGGATTTGAGCGAAGCAGAGGAAGGCAGGCGGTTGGAGCTCAGAATCTTTCTGCATTACCAGGAGACTTTATAAAGGCGGAAACTGGAAATGATAAGAAGGAAAAGGCCTTATCATGGAATAAAACGATGGAATTCGAAGGGAGAGCTACGTAGGCTTACTTACACACACGTAAATTGATTTTGGGAGAAGATAAGCAAGTCAGTCGGAGTGGACCAGTGGCGAATGGGGCATGTGCCACTTCTACCAGCGCGACCGAATCGAAAAAAATTCAGAATATCAAAAGAGTGGGATCTAAGTCAAAGATAGGTGATGACCCACCTTTCCAAGGACAAGAGACTGAATGGATCAGAAGATCTTCGAACCATAAGGTACAGAAAGCACAAGAGGTCTTGTGCATCGGTGTATTGTCGTATCGTCAAATTGGAATCTCTGTCCACACCTACCCATCTACCTGTCAAGATGAAGTTGTTGAGGGTCCTGAAATTACGACGAAAATATGTACAGTACCAGATTTCACTGCAAGAGAATGGCTTTTCCGCTCTGTTAGCGTGTCGGCTCGGTTCAAAAAAGTGTCATTTGTTGAAAAGACTCGTTCAACGGCCACGGCCTTTGCATTTCTAGGCAGTTCTAGGCGAAGAGGTTAGAGAGCTCCAGGCTCGGATTGGGGTTGAGTGATTCTGAGACTTATTTTGATTTGTTTGTAAATTGTTTTGCAAGGTGAGAGGGCTGAGTCAGAGTTGGCAGTATGTAGTTGAGATGCGACATATAAGCTTGGGGATGCTCTCGAATTTTGTCAAAAGACGATTGGGAGGAGAAAATACACATTTTCCGAAAAGATACAGAGTGATACACAGCTGATTGCGTTAAGAGAAAGCTGATTATTCAGTATGAAACGATAGTTAGATTAGCAGCACACCTAGTACAAGTGTAACAGCTTCCGCGAGCGAAGTAAACCTGGGCTCGCACTTTGTTAAAAACTACCCTGGGATAAGAAGGAAACGCAAAGAAGACATTGAAAATGAAATTGAACAGAGACGTTGGCGGCCCGTGCGAACTTTCGCAAACGGCAGATTATGTAAATCGAACTTACTGCGAGCCCCACTTTGTACTTTGCTACCCCCAAGCAACTCACTTCTTGGAAGTTTAGGGCCTTGATTTCGCGAATGTTTTCGTCACGCGCTTGATCTCGTTAACGTAGTTATCTCGTTATACAGCATCGAGGACGTGTGGGGTGTAGAGGAATGAAGCAACGCCATTACAAGTCATTACCTAGAAGTTCAGGATGTTGCTACAGCGTCAAGCACGCCTCGCAGTAAGTAACCAGCCAATAGAACTTTGAACGACCCTATTGAGTTCCATACTCACCAAGATTGTCCCCGTTACAATGAATATTGATCATTTCGCCTTTTGCAGCAGAATTTAGTAGAGTGTCGATGAGTAAATATCACCGCATCTGAGCGCATCTGTCCGAACTCCAATACATAGTTTCTTCCTTAAGTATAGCCCTCTACCTCTGTCAGAAAGTTTGACATGAAGACTCTTGCGATTCAAGGCGAAGTCCTCACTTCTCAGCCGGTGACGCCTATACCAGAACCCTAAACTGTCAGTCGCTTTTGTAGTCCTGTGTGATTTGACACACCCGGGAAGCCTCACAATGACGGGTCCCACTGACACGGCACTTCGCATTCGTGGCCCGCATTATTGAATGGCTGAACAGGGCTGGTGAGTACCAAGATCCTTCATGATATCGCTGTTGGTCCTGATCCGAGCTATTCTGAAGCTCAACAACCGAAACATATGTTCAAGCTGCTCGGGAATCTACAGCTTCCATCGCTTCACTTGTTCGCTCGAATAACGCTGGTTTCTTTGGTCAGGATTTGGCCTGCTTCCTTGCCTTCGCTCAAGCAGACGAGATTCCCAAAGATGTACTTGAAGATGATCTACCTCGACTGTCCAAGTTGAAAGCGAAGTATGATCCAAAGAAGGTTTGGAGCAAGGGTATAGTTATTGACCCATAACCGCTCATCGAATGGTGAGAATGAGCATGTAGAACCTTGAGAGTTCAAACGTTCAAGCTTCAATTATTACCGTATTATTGTCGAAATTTGTCTAGAAAAAAAATGGCAACAACTTCCTTATCGCGAGAGATAAGATTAAGTACCCGGCCCCGGTGCGTCGATTGGAATCAGGTGAAACTGCTGGACCGATCGACTTTCACGAATTTTTCTTGCCTCCTTACTTTTAACTTCAACGGTTAAATCTCACTGCAAACCATTCGATGGACTCACCATCATGGGCAGACGTTTTCCACTCAGCTTTCAACTCATGTCTTCATTGCTTCCAGGCACCTTCCGTTGACAGTGACAGCGAATCTGTTCACAGACCGCCACGATACCTCGAGTCACTGTTAACCGAGCCTCTTCTGGATACAGATACAGAAGCTGAGACTGTTTCTCTCCATTCCAATGTTGGCGATAATCGACGACGGAGGAGTCGAAAACAGAAACAGAAGAAACAAATCACATTCTTTGGTTTCGACTTGTTCGGTAAACGCTCAACAGGTCCAATTCACCTTCCAGAGGATGATGATGAAGAAGTTGATGGGCTTCTTCGGCGGTCAAGACGTCAGCGTCAGCGACCAACTCGGATTTCATCCTCGTCTTCTCCTTCAACAATTACGTTTGACGGTAACGTATCTGACGCCGCGCCGTTGGACTCCGCGGCTATCGATGAGCGGGTCATAGAGGAAGAGGAATTACGGGCTGCAAAGGCACGAGAGAAGGACGAAAGGAGGAAAAAGAGGAAGGAAAGGAAGGAGATGAAAAAACTAGCACGGGTCTTGATGCAAAATGGAGGCCAAGGTGACTTCGAGGGATTCCAAGGCAGTGGAGGCTCATACCCTCATATTCCTTCTCCCTTCCAACAAGGGTTTCTTCCCAGTCCAAATTCTGATGATTTTGGGGCTTTCCACCAAGCTCAAACTCATGCCGACAACAGGGATGAAGATGAAGCAGCAGACCTAGATGGCAGTCTTTACGCTGCCAGAAAGCTCAATGACGGAGGTAGTTCAGTATCTGGCGGAGGTTCTGACTCCCGTCGATCACCTAGGGGAACGTCGGCTTCTCATTCAGATTTTTCTAATCCTCGTTCTTTCGCGGAAGACTCTGTCCCCTCTCGGCCAAAGAAGAAGAAGTCCAAGAAATCTTCAGCTTCAACGTCTTCCTCTTCCAAAACTAAATCCAGTAACTCTCGTTCCTCAGCTTCAGCTACGTCCTCAGAACAGACCGAGTCGCTAGCCTCACCTATATCCTCGATGAGTCCCGCGAGTCCTCAGACTACCACCCTGCCGTCGGTAGCGGTGGACAAACCTACCTTGGAACTTGAAGGCTCTGGATTTCCGAGATCCGGATTCGGGATTGAGCGTAGCTTCCCGAGTCCTGGGCTTGGATTTAATGGGGCACCACGGAACGGAGTAGCACGAGGAGGAGCTTTTCTTGCTAGTCGAGACTGAGAATGATTATATCTAGTCGTATCTTGATTTAAAGTTTCTCTCATGTATGGACTTCTATATCCAGTATATCCTATGGATTTGCGAAGTGTCTTGTATATCTGTATCCTGTACTGGTATCACTTACTGATATGACATACTTTCTCGATAACACCGAAATAGGCGCCTAATTCGCCTCATCTCTTCTCACATCCAAGTATTGGGATGTCAATGTTCACAAATGCTCACCAATTCTCTATACGCGGTGGGACTTACAATAATGTTGCAAGGGATCAGATAAATCTATATGAGAGCCCTCAGACTGTAAGTGGTAACAGTGGTACGTGTGTTGATGATATGACTCGGCGCCCGATGTAAACCAAGCCATTTTTGCCTTTTCTTTTAGCCCTTGATATTCTTTCGGAGTTCATAAAAGATGTAGGCGCGGTGCATGATTCAGCGCAGCGATATCCCCCTCCCAAATGTCATCCAGAAACCCGTAAAGGAATTCAAACTGCGATCCTTGAATGGATCCATAGTCAACAGAATGGACGTCCTGTCTTTTGGATTCATGGTCCCGCTGGTGTAGGCAAGTCTGCCGTAGCGCAGACCATTGCAGAACTGGCCGAAATCAGGGGGTCCCTCGGAGCCTCGTTCTTCTTTTCACGCAGTCACGGAGAAAGAGGTCGTGCAGAATATCTTTTCCCGACAATCGCATATCAACTTGCAGTCAGGATAGGCGAGTTTAATAAAGTTGTCACTCAGACTTTGCGAAAGGATCCAGGTGTCTTGCGCTCCTCCTTGGATATACAATTTGAAGAGTTGTTCCTAAATACCTGCGGATCGGCAATGAAACTTGGTGGAAAATGGATGCATCGACCAAGGGTCATTATTATCGATGGCCTTGATGAATGCACGGAGACTGTCTTTCAAAAGCACATTATTCTCCTCTTCGCATCTGTACTGAAGGATAAACTTCCGTTCCGATTCCTCATCTTCAGTCGACCAGAGCCTCAGATACGTGAAGCATTCCAAGCGCATGTTCCGCAGTCACTTCTGAGGCAAACGAGTCTTGACAAAGATTCCTGGGATGCACGACAAGATATGAAGAGGTTCCTGGAAAGTGGTTTTTCCAACATTCGAACACAAGCTCGAACTTCTCATATTCATTTTCCACCCCTCTGGCCTGGTCGTGAAGTTATAGATGAGCTTATTGAAAAGGCCTGTGGGCAGTTTGTCTATGCTACAACTGTTCTTAAGTTTGTGGGTGAGGAGCATTCTCATCCCATGGAGCAGCTTTCGATTGTCCTTGGTCTGAAGACAGCTGCTCGAGGCAATTCACCTTTCAAGGAGCTGGATGTACTTTATCACCATATCCTTTTTTCATATCCTGATCACAACAAAGTGACCATGATATTGGGTGCTCTGATACACTTGAGCAGCTTGAGTGGCTTGAGGCGCTGGAACAACCATCCATGTGGCCCTGCCATTGAAGTTATTGAAGCTCTACTCGGGCTTCATACTGGCGAGGTCTTGCTTGTGTTGCGTGGCATGCATTCCGTCCTGAATATTGATGGGACCCATATCCGGATTCTTCACGCATCCTTCAGAGATTACCTTTGCCACAAGTCACGATCAGGTCAATTTTATATCCGTGATTCGACCTTCGTTGCCCATCTGTTTCTCAGTTTCTCCGGTGTCAAAATAATAGTCACCGAGCCCAGGCGAATGTCTGTGTTAGTCAATGATTTTGAGCCACATCGTGACTACATGCCATTCATAATATCCCGGTCATCAAATGTCCTTCTTCTATCCATGTTTATATTCACCCCCTTGTTGAATACTCTGCTATTAGGATTCATTCCTTTGGGCATAATTTCTCAGTTTCTGCATTGGAGCACAGCCTTGCGGTTCTCATTCAGCTTCCTAGCTGCCATGAATTTAACGGAGGTGAGCATGTGATTCCAGCCTTATGTTGTTCATCTAAATATAAATGTTTCTAGTTCCTCAATGACACCATGGAGTATATAGCTACTGGGCTTGACCAGAAACACACTGGGATATTGAATGCATCCTTTGGAAACATTGTGAAATTTTTTGTGGGGATAGCTGTCCTATTTCAAGGTATTTTATGATTTTCCATTGATTAGTATGAAGAATACTTCTAATCTGCAGCATCTCTGCCTTTATAGGCAAAATTGTCATTGTCCAAAATATGGGATGTAATTTCCCCTGTTTTGTACAAATGCCCAGAGCTTGACATTACTCTTATAGATGCTTGGATCTATCTTGGCAAACATGCTATTAATCTTAGGCTGGTCCTTCCTTGCAGGTTTGTTATCGTATGCCTGAATCTACTTACATGATGTTAAATCTGAAATCTCAAGCTGGAATGAAATTCCGTGATTGCGGTTTTTCAATCACATCTGCTCAAGTGTGAGTACTGGTTTTTGTTTTGTTGAAATTTACTCTGTTCTCTCGAGTTGATGTCCTATACAGCTCAAGCTCAGTAAGCTTGCTTATTATTGTTCCCAGTCTCGGAAGCTCACACCCTCATGCCAAGTTTATGATACTGGCTTGTATCAGTTTGTGACTAGACTATTTTTCAGATATTTTTTATTGAATTTCTTTTAGCATTCACTATTCCTCCTACATATTGTGGTTTCTGTACTTATCAGAGTCTCACTTTGAGTGGTAATTGAATTAGTGAATTCCTAACATTTATCCATTAAATTCCACACAGATCCCGAAAAGTGGGAAAACGTACTGATCATTTCAAGAGCAGCTTCAATTCTGTTGATAGTTGTGTATCTTGCATATTTGTTCTTCCAGGTAAGAGGCATGTCTTCTAATGTGATCAGGCATCATTAATATTCTGCAAGCTCAAAACTCACGGTTACCTCTTCGAAAATGTGGACTCATTTCAAGAAGAAGACGATGATACACAGAATAAAGAGAGTCAAGAGACCTCGACTATGACATATCTTGTCGCATTATGGGCAACGTAAATCTCCAGTTCTCATTCTGGCGGTGGGTGCACTTGACCAATTTGGCTTCAATATTAGTCTTGCTATCATTACTGCATTGGCCACCCTTTATGGTGAGTTGATTTTTCCTGCTCATAAACCAAAACCTGAGGACTTATTTTGTAGTGATATCTTTAATGGAAGAATTTGCGGAGCAATATTTCATCCCAAGGACTTTTATCGGTCTGATTTTGTTACCTTTGGTACCTCTCTTTCGAGCATATATCTACTCCAACCTATTTACATTTACCATCTCTGATTCTGATGTTAGGTAAATGTGGATGGCACCTCTGCATTGAGGATGGCCATGAGAGGTCAAATGAAAACAACAATCGATATCTGTATCGGCAGCTCAATTGTGCGTCGCCATGAATACATTCTCTAGTATTTGTATAAACTATTGACTGTCGAATGTCCACAGCAAATTATTGCATTTGTTATACCATTGCTGGTCCTTATTGGGTGGATGTAAGACTTTCTCTCAATTTTGCAGACCTTGTACCACATATCAAGATACTGAACATTTGTCCGAGTAGTTCAGGACATCAATTCCCGCTCCTCTTTGGCATCTTCGAAATAATCACCATCTTTGTCTCAGTGCTCCTCACCAGCGACCTTCTTAAGTGCGTCACTTAACTTGCTACCCTCTTTTAACACTGTTGAAAAGATTATTCTTGCTGGTACTAGGGATGGCAGGTCAAATTATCTTAAAGGGTTGATACTTCTTTCAGTGTATGTTGTTATTGCACTTGCATCTTCTCAGCTTTGAATATTATGGACTGATTGGCTGAGATGACACACATGAATACCCTCGAAAGTAGAAAGAAAATACCTGTAGTACTCTTGCGAAGATCATACATGCCTTCTACATTGATCACAGCTGAACTGTATGATTGTGTGCTGCCTCCGACATGAATTGGCACATGTCCTTAATTGGTCCAGATGGGTATCCAAACCGAACAAGAAGAATACCAACGCATCAACAGTAGATAACTTATGCGGACAGTACAACGTTACACGTTACTTGCTACATCTCGAAGCTGAAAAAGAAAATAATCCAAAAAAAGTCCAGGTGTTACCGTAAATCCTCCGGCCACTCACTCCTTCTCCTCCACCTTCCTTCTTTATCAAATCTTGGATTGAGTTGATAACTCATTCCTGTCTCTGCGTAGTTCCTCCTATTGATCCTGAACGGTAAGATCCAGCTGAGCCATCCCAAAGGGTTCTCCTGAGTCCTCTTCGCACTACCCATTGTCTCTTCCCATCCTTGCAAATTACTCCCGGCCCACCACATATTTCCCTCCCTATCAATCCGTCCCCATTCCTTATCCCATTCAGCCTTCACTCTCCGTTTACTCCTCACTTCCCAAAATCCGAACACATCTGCAAGCATATGGTCTTCCCGATCTTTCATCGATTCTTGTTTCAGCGATTCGACGGTAGTGAGTGAGAGTGCAAGCATGCGTATGTGGGAAAGGAAAAGGGTGATCGTGAATATGAAAAACAGCCCGGAGAGGGCGGTGACGAGAATTTGTTGAGGGTCGAGATCTTCATTATTGTTAGAAGACCGTACGGTGTATACAACGAAAGTTGAGAGCGTGTATGACGTGAACATCGCGGTAGCGAGGTTGAAGTTAACGAAATACTGCGATAACGAGCAATGCATGAAGGAGAACGGTAAGATTAACACGCAAGGAGAATACGTACTTTTTGATTTCGGGCTCCTACACATTGACCGATCCATGGACAATGATGATCGTATTTGAGAACGCACTGGAAAATATATTGCATTATGGATACATTATTAACGAATGAATAGAAAGAACATACCGTCCCACACACACGGCAATGATGCGCCCTATAAGGTTTGAGCAGCAAACATCTCGAGCAGTACCGATATTCCGGAGCGAGCACAGGTGTTGTAGGAGGTCGCCTCGTCACTCTTTTACTCGCTGCTCGCTGTAAATCGTTATACGCTCTGGCGTCTTTTGCAGAGGGGCCAAAAGAGTTATTAGTTGGCAAGGATACTTCGGGATCCAGTCGCGGAAAGGCGTCTGTGACGCCGGCATTATGAGGGTCGTGAGCATCATTGACAAGGTACATTTGTTCATAAGGGTGACCGCGAAAACTGTGATCGTCTTGATCATGAACTCCGTTTTCGGGAGGATGAGTGTAAGATGGTCGAATAGGCGGCGGTGGGACTGGTGGTGGACATTGAGGTACGTGCTAGTCTGAATGAGCTAAAAGTTCAAGGGAGATGTTAGAAGACCTACATCTCTGGCGAAACCTGGAGCTGTAAGAACGACCTGAAAAGCAGTTATGTCCAAGTTCAAAGAATTTCATAATATATACCTACCATCGCATAAGCCCAAAGCATCCAGAGGAGTAGCAAACAGAACACTGTCAGAAGCGCAACTGTGCAGGATGAATCATTTAACAATCAGTTTCGGCGAGTGCTGATGTCTTGAATACTCACTCCCGGTCCCTTTCGAAGCACCATTCCTCCTTCCTTTGATTATCTCAACACAAAACCTCCCAATATAAACATATCCAGCGTAGCCCATTATGCCAGTCGTAATAAACACCATGAGCTTGAGAACGATCCATGGTTGGGGTTTGTTTTTGGCCGCTCGCTGCTCTCGAGCAGTAAACTTGGCCTCTTCAATGACTCGGCATATTTCCGGCATGCAAGTTGGAATAGCAATTGGGTTTTTCGAAAGCGACGATGGAAGTTAAGAATAAGCTGGTATGGAAGGAAGTGAAAACAACGAAATGCCCAAACAGGCGCGGATGTAATGTCTAATAATATTATATAGACGCTCCATGACCGATGACCGTCGGCTATTCCGGCAAATGTTGACCTCCAACAATCACTATAACCAAGTAGCGCCGGCGAGCGGCAAAGCCCGCTACAGTAATACCGGCCCGGACAAAATCAAATATGAACCACAGTCGACAACATTTATTCATCACCCCTCCCGAAGTCAAATTCCACCGATAATTAAAACATCGTAGTTTATAAATCCCCTCCATTGATAAACATAGGACACCAGTCTACAGTGAAGCCAAAAATCTACGCACAAATCAGCAACTTGAAGCTCATCAGAGAACATGCGGTACCTAGCCTCAGCGAGCGTGCTTTCAATTAAATCTTTACACACAATGTCTTCTCTGCACAGGGGCCACGACATGAAATACAACCCCGGATGAATAGGCATCGTATCAAACATCGGAGTCGTTTCCGCACGTTGCATCCATGCGCTTGATACGCCGGTAAAAGTTATAAACCCCACTGAGTAGATGTCGGTCGAAGTGAAAGCAATGGAGGCAATCTCGACGGCAGGCTCTCCATCTGCTCTCAAGCTACAGAACAAGTTGCACAATAAAAACGCCGTATCGTACACACCCCCAACAGAGCCTCCAAAGACTCTAAAATACACGACCAGGTCAGCATGGCTAGGAATACCACGGCAAGAAGTGCAATTATCCTTGGTGCGTCGCTCGATACTCTGCACACATTCGAAAATCAGCAAGGCTTTCATCTCGATGCCATTGCCTTTGCCGATGTAAGCAGAACGTGCCAACGGGAGCGGCTATCCGACTGTCAATACCACATACGAGCAGAATTGGAATACGTACCAGTGTGGCAAGAAAGTCAAGTATCAAACTTCGTGGCAAAATATCGTATGAGGGAGGTTCACCTAGCCGATCAAGCCAGACAGTAATTACGGCGTTGGCAGTTTTCAACCGGCTCCGTGACATGATCAAGGGTCTGAATCCCAGATAACCCGGGAAATGCAAAGGACGAACTGCTAGAACGGTATGGGGCATTGAAATAAAAAAATGTAGTCGATACATTAAGCAGTTTAAGTATCACAAAAGTACGCTATCGGCTGCATCGCAGGACGGAATTCAATGGCCCGAAGTCACCAGCGATCGTCAAATTATTATTAAAAAGAAGAGTACCTGCCGCAGTAAGTGATCTAAATCGTGATCAGGCCCAAGGTCGAAAAAAAGCGAAAGGAATTACCAAGTTTTTCTGAAGCACGCACGGCATATTGTTTGCTCTGTCTGATGTGTGATGATATAGACCACCAAGTCAGACAAACGAATCCGACGATCATTGGCGGAAACGATGTTTTGCAAAGCGATTTGGAAAACAGACCAATCCAAATTGTCATCCGACCTTTGTATCCGAATGACCAACTCATTCAGATTAGGCAAGTTCATGCAGGCAAAGATCGTGTCCTCCCAAAGTTCCTAGATGAACAAGTCAATGTGGTGAAACATCATGTGTAAAAACGACTCGCCTGTAGCGTCACTGAACATCTCAAATCGACTGCCAGGTGATGGACATTGTCGCACACAGATAAGTAAGTCGTCAAGGCCATATCAAGATAACCCCCTTGTTCTCGAAGTCGAAGGGACCGTAGGTCGGTTTGAGTGGGAACCAAGGCCAAGAAATTTTCCATGTCGTCCCAATTAGCAGGACCACCGACAATAGTCAACGACTTTAGCTGTGCAGACCATCTACGCATTATACAGTTCACGTTGGCAAGTGACCCACTGAACGAAACCAGTTCAGGCAGGAAACCCCCTTGGGCGATATCGGGAATGGGCAAACGATCGAACGAGTTGCATTCCAGGTGCAAAGTCGTCAGAAGGGGGTGTCGATTAAAGAACTTTGTTAGGGGTAGATGATAACTGAGTTCCGACAACTGAAAATTGCGCAGGGATGGTAACAACATCCAATCACTTGCAAAGCCAGCTGCGAGCGTATTAGGATATGGTGTACCATCCCTTTGAATCTGCCTGACTTTTTCCACTGGTGTATTCAATGATAAAGCGAAAGTAACGACATTTCGCAGGCAAGGAACAATCTGTTTCAGTCCCTTGCAAATCATGAATTCATCAGCTGCGCCAACAGCAATATAAGCATGGAATCGAAGTGAGAGTGCGGACCGACGTACGCTGATTAACGAATGGAGGAAAAACCAAAGTCAAAGACACTAAATTCGATGACACCAGCGATCGCTGGCCAAGACTGAGTGAAATCTCACACACAAAGGAAATATCAAACTCGTACCAATAACAAAAGACATCTTGGGGTTTGTAGCAAAGGACAGGCGAAATGAAGAACAAGAGGAGCGATGTTTCTCGGTGGGACTGCGAAAACATCCGAAAGGCACCAGGTGTTCGAAATGACGGACAACGAACGCAGTTGATGAGTCTTCCGCTGGCGATCCAAGAGCCGCATCGCGGATCTTACCATCGTGACGTTGGTTAGATGGGATCCAGACTGCAAAGTGACCACCTTGACGTAGGAAGCTAGGAGTGAACCACACAACTGCGAAGTTGCAGAATCTTTAAGCAGTAACGTGTGTAAACCCGCGATGTTCACAGACCGATATACAAGAGGCAACATCAGTCTCGCAAAGGATTTCGTTGTCTTCGCTAGTGAGGCTAAATCGTGTCGCAGAAGATAAGAGGCGATCTCAATCAGCACGTCAGCATCGACATCGAGCAGAAACATCATGAGAGTATTCTGGTAGGAATTGGTAGTAGTCTTTTATTTGAAAAAGTCCGAGACACAGGGGTAAGTCTCGGTAATACAGCACAGAGACAAAAAGGCCTAAGAAAACGAGCGCGTACCGTGTTTATCCAGAAACAAACAGAAGATGTCAGAATGTGTGCGCAAATCATTCACCAAAACAGACAGCATCGTGTAGCAGCCGTATGTCAATAAAGAATGTAAAGCCGCAGAACGGTGATCACCAGCGGCCGAAACTTTATTAGTAACATCCACAGACACAGTCAGGTCAACCAGAGAAGAAAAGCAAATAAATATGGTAGCGTAAAATTCGACCAAGTTGGAATTACCAACATTAGTATACTGAGTACCTCGTTAGACATCATACAGCTCAGTGAGAGTGGTTTTTCTACTCACTGATGTCGTTTGTAAGAGATCCGTGTAAACAACGTGCAGAACGTTAACGTCAGGGACATAGTCACTCAAGACCTGCAGTTGAGAAGCTGATATGCCGCCCACATGCAGTAACTTCAGGACACGTAGTGCACGACACTGTCGTAAAGCTCGGCAGCCAAGATCTGGGTGGAAAACATTCGAAGAAGGACTGACAAGTGCCAATTCCGTCAACTGCCATGGTAGTAGTCCAGCAACAATACTTGCACAAAAAGCATTTCCATAAAAAGCGTGGACATTGTTTAGAATCGATCCTTCTGCAATCTTATCGATGACGGAACTATTTGATTGGATTCCACTGTAGCCAAAATAGATGAGGCTTGGATGACGAGCGAAAAAATTGGCCAAGCACAATTCGCCGTGTATTTCATCGAAGATGAAATGCGTGAGGGATGGAAAAATGAGTATGCCTTCGTCGAGAACTGTTTGTAACGCGGTGCAATCGTTCCTGGTTTCTACGGCTGGAATCTTTATGGTGATTTTTGTAACGTCGTATGCCAGGCTATTAATGAACTTCAAGATCATACTGCAAGTAGTGTAGGTAACTAGAGAGACAAAACGTCAGCAGTTGATCCAAAAAATCACCACAATTTCGCACCAGGTCGTTGAACACGCGACCAGTCCACGCATACAGTACGCGTCTTTGTGGACAATAAAGTGTTCTGAAAAAAATTAATGTGAAGGTAAAGCCGTCATTGGAGCCACGTCAACTTACCATAATCGATAGTCCAACCCCGGCTGTAAGAGGACATTGTAACACAACATGAACGATGTTGAAAGACAATGACTGCTGAATCTTCCAAGCCTCATGTAGAGGTAAAGATCGAGACATGAAAGAAAACGATTGCAACGCCCGGGACGAGTGAGTGTTACTGATGTTTTTCATAGCATTGCTGAGATGCAAGACGATGCACTCTTTATCACTTTCCGATTCATCGTTAATGGACAGTGACGTCACATATGTTGCGGGATGAATACCAGTGATTGTTTTCGTAAAAGATTCTTCAGAGGACAAGGTGGACAGCGAGAGTGTTTGCGTGTTGGTGTATAAAACAGGAATTGCGAAAGTACACAGACGCTTGGAGCATCGTGCTAAAGCATAAAGTGATGGACTATCACCCAGGAGGTAGTCCATTACCTCTCCAACCGTTTCGTTAGCCGTGTTTCGCATCGCGTCGTAAGGACCATCCATCAAGGGAAAGATAGAGGAGAACGGTAAGTAATATTGAGGAAACGTAATACAGAATGTGTAACATCAGAATTCAAAACTGTCAGCCAATGATCGATATTCCTTTTCATAGTCTACTTCTTTGAAACCCAAACAGGTGCCGCCCCAGTTAAACAAAGGACCAAAAGAACGATGGTCTCGGGATAATACATACAAACGTATTGAGTTCAACTGTGTACATTGAGGTAACTCAGCGACAGCCTTGGTCAAGGACAATCCGACGTCGCCCAAACCATGCCTGACCATGACAACTAGTGAACGTAGTTTTTGCAGTCTTGACAAGATAATCTTAAAAATATTCTCGAAACGGTCAACCTATAGACAATACGTCAGACCAACCAATCATATAAAATACGCAATACACAAACACGCCACACCGACCAAAGGTCGGACAAAGCAAACGAAAGAACCTCAATGTCTGGCGAAGCAGCCGTCAGATCGTTAATATGGCGGAACAAATAGCCTCCTTGGCCTCGAAGATGGATGTCGGTGACAGAACGAATTTCGCTAAGATGAAGCCTTGATGTGAAGTCGTACCAGGTTATTGCAGTAGGACTAGGACCGACAATATGCAATGACTTGATACGACAACCAGGATGTTGCAGCAATTGCGTCGCGTGCACAACACCTCCCTCGAAACCAACCAAATCAGGTACGGTCGCACCCATTACAAGGTTTTCGAAATGATATACAGTAGCCACGAACGATAGCCACAATAACGTGTGGTGACGATTGACGAAGTCCCGAACATCGAAAACGGAGCGTGTGTCGTGAAAGGAGAACCTTTGAAGTTGCAGAAATATGAAAGTTGGGCAATTTAACAGATCTTGCAATATCTGATATGATCTACGGCTCCGCCTATTGTCCAGGGTCAGGTTTAGAGTATGAAGATTCGTTGCCGTCGAATGGATGTTGATCATGAATTTTGCCAAGGTGGAGAAGTCCACTGTCGCAAACTGAATAATCAATGCAGAAGAGGAGTGTAATCAATCCATACCTGGATTGACGGGCACTTGCAAATCGAAAGTGACAGATTTTAGAGCCGAAGAGAAGAGTTGACACTAAGAAATCGAATCAGAATATGTTCAGCATGGCAGAAGTATAAACATGCACCGTTAACCTAGTACACAATCTCTGACATGTTGGATTTGCTTGACAAGTCAGATAAAGTTTCGTGAGCTTTTGAAATGATGCAGGAATTTCCCCAGGAAACAAATCAGCTAAGGTGAGGTTGACGCTTGCAAACCGAAGGGCAGACAGGTTCCACTGAGCGTGAAAAACGGAGATATTGTGCAAAGAGCGTTTCAAAGTAAGAAGGTGGTTTGGTAGAACGATTTTCCGATACGTTAGACTGAGACGGTCGACACACGAAGCGGGGTGTTTCAGGCCGAAATTTTCTCCAATCCAAGTACTGGAAGCCAAAATGCTGATATCGGTTTCGTCAACGGACACATACAAAGAGTGTTGTAGGGATCGATAAAGGTATGTTGATAAAGATGCGAAACATCTAACAGTGGTCATACCGTCTATGAATGTCGCCACACGAAGCAAAACCGAAGAAGGTAGTTCTTGCAAAAGTGGGCGGCACGTACACGCTGCTGCCATGAAAAACAGATCTTGAGTGACAAAAGTCAAACGGAGAACGTGTATCTAACAACACGTGATTAAAAAATCATTACGCGCCACACATTATAGTAAAAATGACAATTATCCAAACGAGGTAAATTATGAACAAGTTTGAAGAAGAACAATGAGAAGGAAAGGTTCCAGTCGGACCTGTATATACAGCTTGAGAGGACTATTTCCTCAACTTTTTCTTAGGCGATGGTCTTTCTTCCACATTCAACGATTCCGACCCGCCGTCCTTCACAGACCTGAGTACTTCGCGATCACAAGCAGTGTCCAAATTGTCACTGTCAACGGTAGAGTCGGATCCCGGAGTATTGGAAGATGCAAGTGATGAGCTTGCGCCCATGGACTGTTCTACGTTGAAGTTGAGGGCGGCCAATGCGAGCGCGGCAGCCGTTTGACTCGTGTTTTGCCTAGGCAAGGATGTTCGGTGTAGTAACGGAACAGGCGGCGTGATCAGGACATCAGAGACCGCCACAACCCGGAGACTATTGAGTATGGCGTGATAAATCTAAACAAAGTCAAATGTTCGATCAAATCCGAGCAGCATAACGAAAAATACAGGCAGAACCTTCCGAACCATCCCATCTCCACTTTTCGAAATCATCACATACACTTGGATGCTCATATTTGCAACAACCAATGTTCCGGGGCGCAGAAGCTTGTGATTAAGCCACGGTGGTATCAAATCACCATTCACATCCCTCCAATCTGGTTGAATGAGCCTTGCTTTCTCGAACGCGAAAACAGGACCACCAAAGTCAGGCATCAATCGGTGATCATATTCGGCGCCAACAAAAATTTCTTCCGCTGGGGAACAACTAAGGTTAATTAACGAGTAGGGGGAGTAGGGATGAACGAACCAGTGGGCCATACTATATGTTTTTCCGCCGTAGGTAGAGGCGTCTCGGACGTATCCTGCAAGAGAGGCATATCATCGTTCGAAGCTGCAGCGAGTGATCGTTTTTTTAATGCCCGACGGGGCGGTGAGGTGGCAGAGATATTGTTGTCTTTGCCACTAGATTTGCCCTTCTTCAAAACCTAGGTAAAGATCCATGAGTATTAAACGAACACGGCGACAAACCACGTACAGTATAGAGAGCCGGTCCAGTAAGAATGATCGCGTCCAAATCGCCTCCAGTACGAATAGATTTAGCAATTTCCTTAGCATCCACAGACTTAGATAGCTGTCAGATATCTGCGAAAATACAAACAATAGTATACGTACAAGCCCGGAACGAATTTCACCCTTCTTGTCCTCATCGCGGACGCTATCCAATGTGCACAGTTGGTTATAAAATAGGTTTGTAATGGGAGGTGTTGCAAAACTAGGACAAGCTAAGACGATGGTGCATTTCGTTTTTGTGTAATCATCCAATACCGTAGGCTAATATACCAAGTGATATAAGACACAGTACACAACGCCACATAACACTCACATTAGAAGGATCTTTCCCAGCGTAGTGATTACCCTGTGCGCCGACAAACGTACCGTGAGCTTGTCCCACGATTTCACCAAAAACGTTGGCACTGAACAAGGCGGAGTCGCAGTCCCTGTAAGAGTAATTCATCGACCAACTTTCACCAAAGTTGTGAGGAAAGAAATCCTGGTTAATTTCAGCGTTCGCAAGTGCAATAGGGCCCATTTCCGTGAACGATTTTGCAAGGCGGTCATAGATGCCACCAGGATTCGCGCGCATCTTGAAGGTAGCCGAAGGAAGTGAGTTAGGGAGATAATTGAATTGAGACATTGTTACCGAAGAACGTATTCGAGGCAAACAATTTATACTCCTAACTGACTTCAAAGAATTCACCAGGCACCCAACTGTATTTTTTCCAGATATCCATGTAATCCCTGCCGAAACTGCGAGGCTAAAATTTCAGAAGGTAGTTTGTAAGAATCGCTGATCAGTGAAACCTTTCAGAAGGCACAGGTTCCATACAGCCGTTGTGTACGCCGATTGAACTCGCACTTGTCAAGGGCAGGCCGCCGAGAAGCATTGCAGCCGGGATTTTACTGTCTAAGTTTTACCTTGATCATAAAATCCAGACCCAGTTTGATAGACATGGAAAGCCACGGAGTGCTGATCAGTGAAACTATACATCACGATCTATCGGTAAGTCGAGGTACAGGCACCTGTATCCAAATAATCCGCCGATTGGACACGCACATTCCACAGTTTAGCGACAAGAGCCTCGAGACTGCCACTTCAACCCTTGGGACTACATCGGTACACTGCATAAACGCAGGCGTTGGACTTGGCAGACAGAGTCAAGCATACTGTGATGAGGTATGCTAGGTGGTCAAACGGAAAAGTAACAATGATTACATAAACAAGGTCCAAAGCGCCATTCATCTCAGGTTGCAGACACAAGTGGTAGTAAAGCAGAAAAAGCAAGTATTGTTAATAGCACTTTTTGAGCGGGGAGAACAGGTTGCTACTATATACAACAGCGTACTCATATGACTCGGCACACATCACGGGAAAGAGTAGTAGCTTTATACAAAATCACAAACGAGACGAAGGCAAATATTAACGTCAGAAAAAGAACGCGCGAAAGCACGCATTGAATCCCAATCAACGTGACCCCTGGTTTGGGAAATGGTAAGACACACAACTAAGATGGGGTTCCGTTCTTCTACATGGGTCATGTACGATTGTACCTTGTTTGAAGTTAGTTGGTAACAAAGGAGAAGAGCTCGACGACACACACCTCGATATTACCAGAAGCGATTCTTTCAAGAATGAGGATTTGTTCGTACAGTAGCTGTGCGGTAGCAGCGGTGAGCATATCGGGCGTGGTGGAAACCCTGATAGTTTCCATAATCTGTTTCAATCCCAACCACGCTACACATCTCGGATGAGGGCGACGACTACGTTCGTTTAGTGTACATTGGACGGTCCAAAGCGCTGATTCAATGCTAAATCGACAGAGTGAGGATCGGGTGATACAATGAAGTCAAAAGAAAGCTGACTTAAGGTTCCTATCGGAATCATTGAGCTTTTCGATACCTCTCTCAATGTTGAGCAGATCCTGAGTGAAGGCCAAAAAAGGTATAGGCGAAGGAATATCAATTTGGGATGTGTCCATAGTGTTGAATTTCCGAAGATAAGCAAGACCCCACGTATTCGCTTCGATATAATCAGGCTTTGGCGCTCCTTTTCCTAAATGATCGAAATTAATCTTGAAACAATGTTTATCGCCCACGCGACGTGGTCGCAAAAAGGTCAGAGCAGAATTTGCGTTACATGCCATAGCGGTTGGGGCTTGGTGAAGGATGGTAAAACCCCTCAAGGCATATTTGCGAACAGCAGCCATCTGGATTTCCGTTAGAGGAGAAACCAGATCAATCAGCAATGTCGTCTTTTCCTCCAAAGTAAGTTGAGGGAAGAGACAGTAAGCCGCCCTATGCGTGAGTATATTCATGACGCATGCTAATTCCCATCGCATGATCAGCAAGAGGAGAAACCTTAGAGCGATATAACTTAACTGGAATGAAAAGACAGAATAGTTTCCAGAGGGGAACCCCTCGTAGCAATGAGCTGGACCCGGTGTTTATCTCGTATAAAGTTCCACACCGATTCGATGTTGTTAAGCCTGTACTCTCGGATGTCATCATCCACTTCAGTAATGACATTGGCAGCAGTAGTGGCGGCTTTGAACGTTGCACGTTCATAGTCAGTATGAAAGAGTACGTCTTGTTTGTCGGTGGGCGCGAAGATAAAACCACGACTCTCGTACCATTGACCAACTATCTTAGCTTGTGATAACTGGCAATAAGTATCGAGATCGCCTCCATAGGCAACACGGGTGAAAAAACTGAGCGCGGTCGAGCCCGATACGATTAACCCAGTAGTAGCCTTATAGCGAACGAAAATCAATGTGTCTGCATGTAAAAAGAACAGGCGAAGTACCTGTAGATCTTGAAATCCAGCAAGATCGATTTGCTTGTCGAAAAAACCTGCGTAGGGCCTATTGAAAGCGAAAACGAGCTTTTTGTAATCATCAACGTAACGCTTGAATGCCCAACTGCCACACCCGAAAGTCTCCAATTCGACAGGGGACAGATTGCTAAGGATGTTGTGCAACAGATCCAATGGACTGCGCGCCTCAGTTAGATACATATTCAACTAAATGGTGAAAATGATACATACAGTTCTTTGCCCATAATGATTCCTGTAAGGAAGCTTCAAACCAAAAAAAAAAAGTGGCTTATATATCTGTAGCCAAAATCCGCTTGGCGTTGCATTTCACCCGAGGCAAAAACCCGTTCATATTCCGAGACAAAAAAAAAAAAAACAGCAAAGTAATCAAACAAGGGGTAACGGTGGAACTAAATAGTCATTGACGTATGGAACCATTTGCCAACGATCCAAGGAGTCTAAGGCAACGAACCACGGTTAATCCTGCCTTGCATTCACCGAGTTCAGTAAGTGCGTGATCCTTGAGTAATACCATGGATGATTCGGTACGCGTCCAATTATTTGGAGTATCGGCAACAACTGTGATGTAGGTTCAGGTGAAGTAAAAACATTGAAAAAAATGCGTTGACATATTCGGGAGGATTCAACTCCAATGCTTTAGCCCGTTCCCAACGTAACATTCGAGGTGCACCGACTGCTGGTCCATACGAGAGATCGCTGTAAGACGGTTCAGTTCAAAGCGCCCAGGTACACCAATGCAGAGAGACTCACTTGTCAAACGCGAGTAGTTCATCCAGAACCAATTTACCGAACGAACTGCCTTCATCGGCGACAGTCACTGTCTGCTCCAAATCAACGCAAGGAGAATGGGCATGACTCGATGAAGTCTCAGCTCCCAACCTGTCTTCTAAAAATATTTCGACCTTTTTCATCGTACGCTCTGGTTGTTTTCAGCGTGAATGCCATGAAAGTGGTGCAGATATACTCACTTTTTCGCGAGATAACACGGCGATGAAAATAAGTGGTGATTTTCGATTTCTGAGCGACCATTTTGGTCGTCTTCAGTGAACGGACCATCGGAGAAGATACTCGACCTGTGGCCACACAACGATTTAGCAGTTTGACAAGTTAAAACAACTACAAAGAGAATCATTATTGTGACGAAAGGAAACACAGACAAGTCACCGATCGGCGCCCACGCACTGGAGCGCAAAACAATGAAAAAGACCGTACAAGGTGTCTGGGATCGTGAGTGGAGCGCGCCGTCGGTGCCGTGTACCTTCTGTCGAAGTCTCAGTGTGTGATCGAGGTGCTCGCAGTCCGCCGTCAGAGAATCAGGTACAGGAGTGCGACAACCGAACCGCGGAGCATAGGATGTCAGTCATTGTGAACGGAACGCGACGTTGCAGATGAACTGAAATTTCGAACATCAGTTTCGGTTTTACAGTGAACGTGTAATGAAAAGAGAAAGTTTATTCAACACGGGCCGAGCTTTGATCTTTTAATAGCCGGTTCAACAAATTGATAGATAAGATAATATTAAGTCATTATAGAGGGGTACGAAGCGGCACTACGTAAGCAGACTCAGTCGGTCTGGAAAAAGATTGGTACAGACTTGGCTATATGTATTATAATAAATGCAACAAATTAATGCAACAAAAAGAGTTAAATTGTTTTGGATTTTTTGTGGGCGATGGTGTTATTATCATCGACCATGTCTTCATCAGAAGACGGAAAATCGAAAGCGTTAGCTTCATTCGTTGACTTGTTCATCGTCGAAGAACTTTTGGAAGAACTTCCGATAGCATCAAATGCTTTCAAAGCTGCACTAGTAGGGCGTGGACTGAAAGAACTCTCAGTGCCCATTAGGGCCGCCACGGGAGTAGCGACAGGGATATCGGATTTGGCGACGACTTTCAACGAATTAATGATAGCCTGATACACCTGTGGTATGTTGACTCAGTAGCCGAAAAACTGCCAGGATACAAATCTTACCTTGCGTTTCGGTAACTTGGGATTCTTGGCAATAAGCACATGAACCCGAATACTGATATTGGCGACGACGAGAGTGCCTGGACGCAACAGCGAAAAATTTTTCCAAGGGACGATAAGTGTACCGTCGACGTCTCTCCAATCGGGTTGAACAAGTTTCGCTTTTTTCAAGGCAAAGAGGGGTCCGCCAAAATCTGGCATCAATCTATGGTCGTACAGAGCTCCGCAGTAAATTTCTGAAGCTACGCAAACGATTAACGCCGAAGAAAAAAGATGCGGTAAAGAAGTAACCTAATGGCCATTTGTAAGGCTCAAGCAACCGAGAAGATTCGATATCGATCGGTGCGTCGTTATTGTGCTCGTTGTAACCGCGTTTTTTGTACATCTTTCTCCCGTGTTCAACTTCATTCAGTTTGCGTGAATCATTTTTGGGTTTAGTTGGAAGCTAAAACCAATTAACAACGATTAACAAAGAAAGGTGATGACTAACTTCGTAGATTAGGCCTCCTGACAAGGTGATTGCATCGAGATGGGGACTAGAATCAAGTCCTTTGGTGATTTCTTTGACTTCAACCGTCTGTGAGTGAGTTAGCAGCAGCCGAGGTCCAAGTGACAAAGACGAACATCCAAAGAACGCTTCTCTTCTTTAATGTCCGCATCTCGTATACCTGCAAAGGTGCAGAGTTGATTGTACCATAGATTTTTTAACGCGGGCGGAGCAAAAGACGGGCATCCCAGAACGATCGTTCTGCGTGCTTTGGAGTGGTCCGTGAGTTGGTTGGGCTGAATATCGAGTGAACATTGCAAAAGATAGTTGAAGAGTAAAACATACTCTGTTACTGTTAAATCCGGGAAAGTGATTGCCTTGAGCACCGATGAAAGTACCGTGAACTTCGCCGAGGATTTCTCCAAAAAGATTTGCGGAAAATTCAAGTGATTGTGCGTCATGATAGCTGTAATGACCTGACCAGGTATCGCCGAAGTTTCGTCGGAAGAAGTGTTCACCGTACTCGGCGTTAGCGATAGCAGAGGGACCCATAGTGGTAAAAGAGTCGACGAGCTCATCGTAGATACCCCCAGGCTCTAGACGATCATCGAACAAAGCGCATCGGTAACTGTTGGACTTATAGTTGAAAGCCATGCAGAAGGTAATTGAGCAATAACTGTAAAAAAAAGGGACTTTAAGCATAGTACCAATAGGAGCCATCGACTTACCCACCAGGGCCGGTTGAGACACAGTGCATAACACAAAGCTTAGCTACCCTAATTTCGGCGAGTATCTCCCACCAGCCAATATGGCCGCCGTTTGTCTCGTCGATCATCTAACACAATGAATTACGTTTGGCGAACAAGATCGATCGACAGTGAGAAGAAGAAAATATATCAGATGCGGTTACTGAGGAAGGACAGTGAGTGTCAGGCAAACGGAGAATCAGGAAATTCTACTCGCGACGAAAGGGAATAATTAAGAAGCGGGCAGCGGGTGCAACCACCAGACCGAGCTACAAACGATAGACAACCGTACGTCATGATCTTCACCTGCTACGAATTAATTAGCGAAAAGTGGAGGCGTTCTTCGTACAAAGAACAGACGTACCCTGTGTTGCACTCATGTTGACATTATTTTGAATCCGGGAAGACAACTCGCTTTTGCTTCTTTGGAGACGACCCAGCAGTTGGGCAATCATGACAGTCACCATTCGAAACCCGTCTTTTCGCGATACGTATCCCAGTCTACATTTTTGGATATGACATTTCCGTCAGTCCAATGATATAAACGAAAACTAAAAGAACAAACCTTAAGCCCAGGATCTTCTCCATCACAAATCTCCGCGAAATGCTTCAGCCCATTCTGAATTTCAGCTAGTCGACTAGCAGAAGTCAGATCTTCGTCGGGCACGGAGCATGGTTGCCATTTATAAGAAGCGACCTTGACTCTAGCTTCCGCCTGTTCTCCGACTGAACCATGGCTCATCGTGGTATGCACAGCTAGAATGTTGAGACGAGTATGTTCTTTCCGGCTATCTTCGGACTGGCGACATTGAATTTTCTTAAGCTGAAAAGGTCGAAGAATTAAAAGACCGTCGAGCGATTTCACGCGTGATGCCATAACATAGGGCGCCTCGGTCCCACGGCACGATTCGAAGTCAACCACCGCAGTCTCAAGAGTCTGTCCTTGTGCTTTATGCGCTGTCATGGCAAAGGCAGGAGCCAACGGAAGTTGTGTTCGTTGAAAATTACAGCGTTTCTTTGTATACTCATGAGTGAAAGACATACTAATTTTGTCTTCAATCACTGCAACGTGTTGATTGCTGCTCAAGAAAGGCAAAGATTCTCTCGCGTTCGTATCTTTGGCTTCCACCACGCAAGAAATCGCATGACGAAACCCCTGATCATCGACTCTATACCGTACACTTTTCAAAATCCCTTGACAACCGTTTACAACACCAGACTCGACGTCGAAGTTCTGTGTTATCATCACAGGCATACCAATAACAAGAGGGAGTCGACCGAGACGTTGGTTTGTTTTGCCAGAATCTAAGCCATTCAGATAACCCTGTAAGACATGATTTTCCACTGGGTGACCCAGGTGAGTATCGACGGAGTAGTACCAATGCAGCTTTTGACCAGTCCGTCGTGCATAGGCCTCAGTTGCGCGTTCATTGAGCAAATCTTTTATGCGATTGTTAGAGACGATTGTAGGTGTGTGTTCCCATTTTTTGGAATTCCAGTCAGGCGCTACGACTGACAAAAGGCGATTATTCAAGACGGCATAGTCATCCACAGTACACGAGCCAGTCCGTAGGCGCTGCAAAAGGCCTACGAATAAGCTATTTGCATCCCCCCCTTGACGCATTACAACTGTTAGTATCACAACAGTGGTGACAGCAAACCATAACAGCTTTCCAAACACAGCTTCCTGCCCACTTACAGTGCCTACTCTCGATGTATCAACAAAAGAAAATAAACGAGGGTCGCGTACTGGCCCTAATTGGGCGAAGTCGCCTGCGAAGATCACATTGATCCCACCGAAAGGCAAATCATTTTGCTTTGCTTTACTCAGCGCACGACTAATTTTCAGCATAAAACGGCACCCCAGCATAGACACTTCATCCACAAACAAATAGTCAACACCTTGCCACATCGCTATGAGGTCCTTGTGTGATTTGCTATTTCTTTTCATGTTAGAGTTTGAAACCAAAGACAATGCGGCATGAAGGGTCATTCCGGCGATATTTTTAGCAGCCACACCTGTGTAAGACGCAAGTCTAAATCGTCTTGTTTGTTGCTGCTGATCAAAGAAATTCTTTAGGGCTGAGATTACGTGGGATTTGCCTGTTCCACCTGGCCCACCGAGATACATACGGAGAGGTGCCGGTTTTTTCTCTTGTGAATGCGATGCGACGATCCTGAATGCCCTCTCTTGCTCTGTATTCATTCGGGGGGTATATTGTAATACGAATTCGTCAACGTCTACTTTATCCGCCTCATACTGTTTATACAATCCGCCTTGAATAACTGCATCTTCATTAACTGAAGTTACACCCTCGATACGGCGTATAGACCCGTCGTAGGTTGTACCCTCGGCTAATGCTGGAACCGAAAGATCTGCAGTGGCTTTGCGTTTCCAATCCTGCTTCCGTTGGTCGTACGCGTCCTTCCACGCTTGTTCGTGAGCAGGATTCTCATCTGTAATTTTTACTACTAGACTGACGTTCTCGTGTTCAGCCGACGGAGATATAGCAAGCACATCACGGCAAAACGCACCGGACGCGTCCATATGATTAACGCAATCTAAAGCTTCACCATTAGCATTTGCAGCGGCATCTGAATGTGTCATCTCTATGGAGAGCAAATGGTTTATGATATCCGTCTCTTGGTCAATATCAGCTAGGAAGTCATCTTCGTGTTCCTCACGCGGATTCTGTGCTTCGTTTTCCGCAAAAGACGAACGCAGCCGGCGAGCGTTAGCTCTGTTCGCAAAGTGGTCGTCACGGCTATCCCTACACTCATGCAGTATTTGCATGTTATCCATTATAGCTTTTGTTCTGATTGAACACGATTCAATGAAAACGTCGAATGCATCTTCCCAACTTTCATGATTTTCACGAAGATCTATCCCGTTTCGCCATGGTTTGAAAAACATCAACATCAAACGACAGTATCGAGGTCGTACGTTTTCGCGATCTCTTCGGGGAATAGTGGGACCAATTGGAACAGGGACTTTCCGAGTTTTGCTGTCTTCCACTACATATAAATGGCTCTCATACTCAGGATGTTGTGCGACGAATCGGAACTTGGGACGCATACGAGCATCGCTGTCCAAAATTTCATCTAATGAATTAGAAGTTTCATCATTTGTGGTATCATGGTCTGCATATTCTGTGTTTTCCTCACATTCCTCAATGTTCACGAGGTCTTGAAGCTCAGACGTTGAATCGGCACGAAATTTTTTCACTGGTATGCGGATCTTTTTGCATCGCGCCACTGCTTCCCACAAACAAAGGCCTTCGACCTCGGGAGGTCTAAACCGATAATCGTCAAGAGGGGTCGCTTTCGCAACAAGACCGCCATCGTTATCCACCGTCAATGTGACTTCATCATCTTCGTCGTCGGATTGTTCTTCAATCTCACAGTCGGCGACATCTCTTTCGATAGGAGCGTCAACAGTTGTCGATATTGTTGTCCTTTCACTCTCATCGTCTAATATCGATCCAAGGAGTTCTTGGGGTTTTTTAGGTACAACGCATTCAGGCGAAGGCACCTGGGAATCGAGAAAGCGTTCGATGGAAATCCAATAGAAATTACGGTATGAGTGAGAAGTAAAGTGATCCTCGAGTCCGAGCAAGTGAGTGCACACTTGTTGCGCAGACAACTCCTGCTGACTGATCATCATATAGGCACATTTTTGCAGTAA
This sequence comes from Lentinula edodes, assembly GCF_021015755.1. Classification (NCBI taxonomy): domain Eukaryota; kingdom Fungi; phylum Basidiomycota; class Agaricomycetes; order Agaricales; family Omphalotaceae; genus Lentinula; species Lentinula edodes. The sequence continues at coordinate 302,403 of NW_025764337.1, forward strand.
TTTTTTAGCACGAACGGTTAACGGATCGTCATCAACATCCTGCTCATGTAAACGCCTCACAGCTCTCTCGAGTGCGGCAAATGCAACGTGTGCTTTCAATTGCGACTTTGTAATGTAATTTGTGATATAATACAAGACAGCTTTAGCGGATGCACCAGACCCGATGAATTTAATATCCATATTGCAGCGAATAGCGCGAATAATAAACTCATTAAAGTTGTTCACTAATCCGTCCAGACACCGCAATGTCAGTTCACCAGTTGCAGGATCGAAATGAGTAATAGGTTCAGTATTCGAAGCATCCAATCCAAATCGACATTGTTTTGGATGAGTATTGCCTTTACAGTACTTATAACAAGTCCCGCTGTGCGTATGTACTTGACATTTCATGACTAGATTGTGGACATCCTTCTGTTTAGCGGTCTCACTTGTCATTATAGAACGATCAAAACCTTCCATCGTCGTACCTCTGACAGAACAGGGATGTTTATCATCAGACGGCACATGGACTGGCTCGTTAGGGAGCGGAGGAACACTGTTAGAGATAGATTCATCAAGGAATTGGATTAACCTTGCACAAAAGTCAGACTCTGGGTCCTCTATAGCACGCTGCTTTATTTCATTGGGATTTAAACCACCCTCAAGCCATATCATCATATGGCAATGCAGACTGCCTCTGCCTTGGGCCTCAATACACCCATAATGGGCCTTAACAACACCTAATATACCACCCGTCAGATTTTCTTGGCTGGGGTCATAACCCAGTAATGCAGACAAGAAAGATCGAAGATAAATATTGAAAAATTTCGCAGCAACAACAGGATTCTTTGCAATAAGAGTCGCTTGATCCCAGTAGCGAGGAACTTCGGAGTCTAGCATGTTGTCTATATCAATTTCGTTTCCCGCCAAAAGTTTAACCACTGGATTATATACATCAGCGGGATTTATAGTCACATAAAAACTGGGCAAGCCTTGGTCAGTCATTAATGCTCGAATTTGATTTCTCATATTTACTAGTGAGGACGACGAACCAGGTACATTGGAAGTAACCAAGTTGACCTGCTCCATCAGTTTAGACACTAACTGCTCCTCAGAATTCCTGAACGACACCGGTTCACCCAAAGCAAGACGGCGTGCAACGGCAGATACAGCGGTAGCCGAAACAGTAGCCAACTGTTTAGCAAGGAAAGGAAAATTTGATCTTTTTGTCTTTAAAGCAGTCGACAATAGCATTTCGCGCCGCTGCAAAATATTGAATACCGTGAATGGGAAAGAGTAATGCTCTTGAAAGCGGCGATCTCTACACGACAACAAATGCTTGACGTGCCTTTTCATTGACAACGGGCACGCCCGATGATGGTCTTCAAACCCTCCGATACCAAAAGGAAACAAAGTAGGGTATATCATCGGGAACATTGATGGATTGAAAAATTCGTTAACAGGATTCACTTCATGCGGGATTTCAGCATAAGAACCGCCTTTTTTAATGTGACGCATAGCGGCCGCGCGAAGTTCATTGACAGTAGCATTTCCGTCGACATCTGCAATCACGACGCTTTCAAACGATGGACCGGTTCCCTGTAACTCATCAGGATTTATCGAAGTTCGATCGTAACCGGAAGTTAGAGCTTCGTTCGTATCGTCGGGTACGACATGCTCAACATGAACAGGTAGCGAAAATTCATCTGGGAGTGAATGTAACAGGTCATCATTTATTTCGATGTCCTTGTACCATTTGTTGTGCATTTTTAGCCACATCAAAGCCGCCCGTACTTTGGCAGGCCGAACGGTCAACGGTCGTGCTTGTTTTCTAAGCCATTCATCACTGGGGCGCGAAGAACCAACAAAGATTACACAAATGGGCTGAGATAGTTCCTCTAACGAGGGCGGAAGCGTTTTGATTACTGAAGATACCTTCTGAGGAAATATTATGATATTCCCTTTCAAACCTCGTTGATTGGTCGGAGTGACAAACCCATTTTCTTCTTTGAGTTGGATGATCCAGCTCTTAGCACGACACCGCGATATCATAGCCTCTTCAACGACAGTTAGTTCTTTTAGTTCCGGTGGAACTTCGCCGACAAAGAGGTGGTTGGCTAACGAAAGGGCTGGTGTCTTATTATTTTTCAACGCTGAATGACACGACCGACACAGAAGCAGCATCTTTCTACCGTCTTCCAAGATTTTGATGCCATTGTTATCCAGAATCGCCTCCGGGTGTTCAGCCAGAGGGGTAGGTAACTCAGGAGGAATACACTGCTCGTCCAACCAATTTGAATCCACAACCACAGATGGGAATTTAGAAGATGATCTCACATTGGGTGCATTCAGCAATGTCATATCGATTGACCCATGATCAACTTCGCAAACGTGTGTTTTGAGATCTTCAACAGAGCAAGATGCGCATGTAAACATTTTCAAGTTTTCAGTGGATGTAAGTTGAATGAAGTTTCGAACGCATTGCTCTTTGACAGTCATAGGCACTAATGCCGGCCACAAATTTTTAATTTGTTCTAATTTTGTTCTAGCAATATCACGTTTGGAATCGGAGACAGACGCGATTTGGTCGACATATAATCTCAAGCGCCGCTGCAATTCCTTCTTGTTGTCAGTCTTGCCGCGTTTAACTTCTAATATATCCAAAATAGTTCTTAATGAAGTAAGATTCATATTTTTCCTTAGGAGGTCCAGTAGTAAAATCTTGAACTCGTCAGCTTGATTATTGGTGGTGTGTGTACCACTAGGGAAAAATGATTCAACAACTGAACGACATCCAACCAGATCATGCTTGCCATAACAAGTGCCCGTCACTAAATGACGGCCTAACAGATCACGGACGCGAGTAACCGTAGCAGTGGCAATTGAAACTTCGACACCATGCTGCCGACAATATAGCAGAAGAACAGATATTGGGAATTTATCGAGGCCTGTGAGTATATCAGTCGCGCGGGACGGTAACACTTTACTCTCATCAACGTTCATAATCTGCACACGAGACAAATATCTCTGTAAACTGCGTAACATTTGACGACGGGTGTCGCGGGTCTGATAATTATCTTTAATGCATACAGATTCCAGCATAATTTTAAGCTTGTCCACCGGAAGATCTGAAGCTTTAGAAGAACGAACGAGATCGGCAATTGACCTATAATAATCGGATTTGGAAGTAAAATCAGCGGCAAAGGCCCGACAAGCATGAGGATTATTATCATTGTAAGCAAAGCAGTGACCTGTGAGAATGTGATGCAGAACCGCCAGTCGACAGGCGCGGATATCAACGATCCCTTGTAAATTGATACCATGTAATGCAGCATACCTTGTTAAACAAGAAATGTCTTGTACAAAAGCAGAACACCGGATACCAGTAATTGAATTACAGAGTAACGAGGCGCGGAGCAACTGCATGGACGACAAGCTGACAGTGAGCTCATCAGGCAACGACGACGACGAAGCTACAGTTGCACAGGAACCAGTCAATGACTCCGCGGAAGAAATACCATCATGTTTGCAGAACGTGCTCGCACAGGGCTGATCAGTCAACGTAGACGACGAGGCAGTGGGTGTAAAAGACCCAGATATATTATCAGAAGGACGGTGTGCCAACTGGGGTGCAGCTATTATGAGACCATCGGTCAATGCAGCTTGAGTCGTAACATGTGTAGACAAGGTCGAACCTGACAGCTAATGAAAAACAGGACAGGACAAACCCACAGTTACTTACCGAATGGGCCTCCAGAGGGAACAGAAGGTGACGAAACCGAGCCTATCAACTAATTAAAACCATGACGAATAAGAGTCCACAGCAACATACCCAACGAAGCCCGAGACGGAAAAAGGGGTAACGGTATGCAAAGGGCGGATTGAATACGGGGTATGGCCAAAACAAAGTTTGTGCAACTAAGTCTTTCGCAAGACTGCCAAATTTGTAGACCCAGGACAGTATTGAACCCTTGCAATTCATCGAATACGATAAAGTCGGCGAGTATCGTGTATGCTGTGTACGGCGTCCTAAATGTAACCAATGATTGAAAGGTGCTGTTATTGCAAGGGGTTCCACAGTCAGCAGTGAGAAAAGAGCGAGATATTGCAGAGTAAAATATGCTCGGGTCGAAAGCAGCGGAAGCGTTGTGCCCACAGATAATTAACGACATGTAGGTGAATTGTTAAGGAATGTTGAAAAACCCGTCGGCGTCACGGGAGGCACAATCTTGACGCGGGATGTCGCATGAGAAACGTGATTCTGACAGATAAAACGTGGTTTTTGACAGCATCGGTCCAATTTCCTCAGAATTGAAAAGTTGGGTCCACTAAGACCCTCTACCCTAAAGGTAGCGGGAATCTCCGCTTTGAGTTGCAACCTAAAGTCACTTCAGAGATCAGCATTCGACAAAATATTCATCAGGCGCTTCTGGATTCATTCGGCATAACTGGGGGCTCGATTCATCTCGATATCCTGTGGGTATCAGATGATGGACTAGAGACCGTTGTTCGAGTAGATTCACGGTAAGCTTCTTGATTTCTAAAAAAAATACTTCTTTTCTTATGTCCTCACACTCTAGAGACGCGAGAAAGGTTTTGGCTGCAGCAACCTCTTGGTCTTCTCCAAAATTCCAGCTCGTGAAGGAATCACCTTTTCTTCCATCACTGTTAGCTCGAGATATGATTTTGTAACAATTCTAACGATCTCGGACGATTATTGTGATACAATCCGTGTATTGTTGTGCTCAATTTCCTTGAGTTCCCAAAATCTTTGATTCTGTGCGCATTGGTGTACATCTAGAAGATATATTTGTGGTGTGTCAATCCACTACAATCGAGATTGATACTCATACTCATCAGTACTCATCCTCTGCCATTTACAATTGCAATGAAATATATATTTCTCTTGTGCACGGCATCCTAGCATTTTTGTCATATTCAACGATGATGAATTAATTATATTATTGAGAAGTAATGGTTTGGAGGAGGTACGATGAGGCACGCTGCATACATATGTACATCTTTAAATATATTCTCGTGGTCTCGATATGGCTTGATGATGTTTTGTAACAAAGCTGAGAGAGCAGTTCGGTTAGCCCGGTACCGCCTATATTTCTGAAGAAATCAAGCCCGAATTCTCCATCCGTCACCCTTCCTAGAAACTTTGCCAACTCCACCAAACCCTTCCCGCACGACAACCCATATCCCAGTACTGCATACCACATCCTTAATCTCCTCCGCCCTGAACACAAGCCCCATTGCTGGCGAGCCCGGGTCCGATCTCTGGTTGAGGGGAGCACCAGGTAGTCCAATAGGCCGTTTCCGGATAGACATTGTCTGAACTTCAAGATCAGGGAGAGGATAGGGGACTTTCAGCATCGCGACGACTTTGGGGTGATGTGGCATAGGTGAGAGGGTTGCTATTTTGACTTTAATGGGTGTGGATGTAGAGGGTGAGGGCGAGGAACGTGGTAAACCTGCCACACCCAGGTGCCGGGCTTTGAGCGTACACGTCCATGGCGTCTCAGAGTCCTCAGGATCACTATCATTGCCGTCATCATCTTCATCAGTTATTTGCGCCTTTGCTCGTCCTCGTCCTAATCTGAACGAGGTCAAAGTAGTGTCGGGATCCTCATTGGTAGACGCTTTTGACGCAGTGCTCAGACGATGTCGTTTCTTGCGTGCTTCGGAAGATTCTGAGGTGGCTGCAGGTAACGACGAAACCGACCCCATTGGACTCGTTTCGTTAGTGATAATGCTCTGTCTCCGCGAATGAGAAGCACCGCGGGAGGTACTACCCTCCGCATCTCCATCTTGCGCACTGTCTTTGACCTTTTTCTTTGACTTCGACTTTTTACCGCGTTTCCATTCCACACGTACTTCGATTTCGGACAATCCGGCTATCCTCATCTGCATTCCACGTCCAGACTGCATGCTACTGCCATTATTGTTAGCGCCCATGCTACCTATTGCATCTTTCATTCCTCCAAACAACCCGGCACCGCTTGTACCTTCTGGGGTCTTAATCCATTTCCGGATAACCCAAACATATAGCGCAGGGCCTCGGCCAAACCCCATGCTCTTTGGCGGAGGATAGCCAGAAGAAGTGAAGTTGACAAATGCAGATAAGGCTATTGGGCCACCTGGTGATGAGAGAGTGGGTTGGATTCCTAATGTGGCAGGTAAAATTACGGCGTTGGAAGTGGAAGAACCACCAGTAGCGGCGACAAACATGGAGGGAGGTTCAAGAGTATTGTTGTTACTCATCTTCGAAGCCGTGCTGATGCGTGAAGATGTTGTACTAAGGGCTGCCGTTGCCGCCTGCGATTTGGGACCGAAATCGTTATTATCGTAGGCGAAATCACGGGGTTGAACGTCGTTCGGGTCTAGGTGCATACTAGAGGGCCGGGCGTTCTTAATGAGACTTCTGAGTCCAAGGCCAGTGCCTTCACCACCGGTAGATGTCATTGGCCGACTAGGTGAGGCCGAAGCACCACGCTTGCCAAAGTTGGTCATGGATGAGGATAGATTTCGGCCATGACGCGATGAGTTTGTAGGGGAGGGTGGGATGACTGAATGTGTAGGGGTTTGGACAGGTGTCTTTATCAAACTCGTGGGGGATGGAGGAATGATAGATTTAGGAGGTAATGTCGGTGTCTTTTCAGGAGACGAGGAAGTATCTTTTTTCTTGAACAACTTTCCAAAGATGTTTCGCTTCTGCGGTGCGACGCGAATAGGTACCGCAGTAGGGTTTTGAGGCAAATGGTGTTCATCTGTTGCAGAAAGACCAGCGGAAGATACGGATACGACAGACGAACCTGGAGTCAAACGCTCTGGATCTGGTGTTGTCGGACGTGATCGAAGAGGGACAGTTCCTATCGTCGAAGGACGATTTTGGAGTGTACGACCTTCATCTATGCTTCCTCGAGCACCGGTAGTGTTCGTGTTTGTTGAAGTAGCGGCACCGGAAGGAGTAGGCCAGACCTCGACAACTTCCATTACAGCTAGATCGATCATCTCTAAGCCTTTTCGCGTGAATCTGGCAATCTTCGCGTCTGTACCAGCATCTACTATGGTGTTGGTCATGACATTATGGGCCTGAAGATTATACAGCGGTATGATCAGCCGCCGCCCTGAGGCAGTAGACCCCACAGAAGAAAAGGACGCTGTGGATGTATATCCTGATGATGAATACGTGGATACTTCAGAGCGAGAAGACTGAGTTGTTGAAGTTCGAGCCAGAGGTTCTCCAACAGTGTCTGCACCGGCTTGATTATGCGTCAGAAGACTAGGAGGCGGAGCAAGCTCTGCATCATCAAGAGACTGCCGAGGCGTGGATGTCGAGGAACCTGTCACCCCAGGAGTTTGAGAGTTGGGAGGAACTAATTGAACTTGAAGGTTCAAAGGGTGATTTGACTTGGCTGGTGGTGGTCGTACGAATATAAAAGTCTGTACGAACACCCTTTAGATCACACATACATGAAGTTTGAAGTTATCAAAGAAACGGACTTCATTGGCACCTTTTTCCTTCTTCTCTTTCTTCCTCGTTGGAGCCGCTCCGCCCGGCTTCACATCGTGCTCGTCGTCTTCATCGTCATCATCAACAACTGGTGGTGGGCTCGCATGGGAATTTGAGTTGATGTTCTGTAACGCAGAAGGAAGAAAAGACGTGATAGATGATAGCATTACTGCTCTTCAGCAAACGAAGATCAGTAATAGATGTTGACCAAGGAGCTCTAACAAGATGAAGACAAGATGGTAAGATGGGCTTTGTTGAAAGAGGAGGTACCGTTCAATATGTATTGATGCCGAAAGTCTTTGAATATATACGTCCTCCACGGCGTCAGATTCGGCTTTCTCCGACTCCGTCGGTTAGCGCAAGTCTGAGCAACTCGCAACCTCGCTATTTGACTCAAAGTGAGGAGTCCTTCAATTCTGTGTCGTTGGACAATATCTTGTAAGTTTCTGCCTTCTCCAGTAATTGAATGTTGAGGCCTTGAGGCTTCATCCACCTTCCGTGTAAAACCGAAATGGCGCTTAAACCCAAAACTGGCCAACTCCCTATTAGAAAATTCCAATAACATGAAACCGGCATGAAACACAAGTGTCAAGATTTCCTCTGCAACGCCGGCTTCAGCCAAAAGCAGTTTATCTCCGGCTTCAGGATACGCATAACGCGGAGAAGCTTACTCCAGTCTGTCAAGGGTAGTCTTTCCGAGGTTCTTATTCGTTCAAACAGATTCTTATTCCCAAAAGATATGCGTATGCTTGTCCCAAATTCGGTGTCGAAGCAGTTGAAGTCGGGGAAACATACAGTACATGTGTAGATGTGGCACCAAAGATGCTTACCCTCAAACATTTATCCGAAGAGCCGAAGATACCTAGGTAGTTAGTAAGTCGCAGTGAGTCTTAAGCTTGCAGGTACCGAGCTCATGATTTTCAGAAAACAATAAACCAGCACTGAGTGGGCCGGAGCTGCGCAATGATACATTATTGAAGTTGTTGAAACACAACTGCTGTGATATAATCTGCGGGAAACATTTGAATAACATTTATGCCTCCTAGGAAGCGAGGTGTGAAAGTTCTCCAAGGACCAGCAATGTCCTCCACTAAACTTCTGCCGCGGTTGCCAAGACAGGGACCTGGCTTGACACGCTCAACTTGTCTCGTGCAATCTCGAGCATTTATTACATATTGTTGTTTCTTGCACACTACGAGTATATCCGTAAGACTTGTGTCGATTTTCCCTCCAGGCTCCTCTTCCTCGGCGTGCTGCCGTGCCCTCTTGAGTACAGCCAGGATAAGGCTTAAAATGCGACCGTCTGCATTCACATTACCTTAAGCAGTACTTACCATGCAGATAGGTGTCACAGTGGTGGGAAGGTCGGGACTCAAGCACTCTGCATCCTCAATGCAGCTCTCTCCTTCGTTAGATCCTTTATGACCTCAACCTCAATGGGTTTAAACAACCAAGTCAGCGCATTTCCTCCTGTCCGAGCTTTACCATGGCGTAAACCCATATCCCGAAGGAGATCGTCGGTGTACTGGGGCCAGCTACAAGAGATGTGCGAAAACGTTATAAGAGAAATAGGAAGAAAGCGAACGTGAACAAAGTGCTCACCTCCAAAATTGAATATCACTACTGTGACTTTCATTTGTCCAATGCAACATGTCCGGATACCTTCTCCTTAGCCACGCGGACGTACGCTCCGTGCTTTGAACGGCCTCCTTGATACCAGCCGGTAGTTGCAAAAAGGAATCCTCGAGGAAATATGACGATATCCAGTGTGCGGTGGTTTCGAATACGTAGCCGTTGTTTGTCGAGAACTGGAAGGTGGGTAGAGGCATGAAGAAGGATGATGAGCATAGGCATGAAAGGCAGGTAACGGTGTAGAGTGCTCAAATGGGGGAGGGCGAAAATTAGAGATACGCGCGTACCACAGCTCCATTAATGGCTAAATCCCGCTTCAGGATGTTCTTTGCGGGGACGATCCCTCTATAAATACAGCTCATCCATTGCTGGTTGACGCTGTATAAGTGACAAATGGTAAACCTTTCCAATGGCCGGAGATGGGATGAGGGTAAAAGGAAACTCACGCAGGTGCAGGAGGGGGATTCTTCAACGACATGTATCCTTTCCATTCTTGGTCATAAGCATCAAGTGAGACGTATTGGGGAGGATATTTCCCGAGGCCAACTTGATTGATCGTTTGAACTGGAAAGCGAAGTCCACGGATCGGCATGAGTAAACTACGTACAAGACACTATCATAGTAGATACACATACCATCAAACAGATCAGTCCACGAAGACTCGTAACCCGTAGCCAGCACGATCGCGTCCGCTCTGATCACTCTTCCATCATTCAACACAATCGACCTCCCATCTTCACCGAATTCCACAGCTTTCGCTGGCGCTTCAATGTGTATTTTGCCTTCATTGACCAGCACGTGAAAACTATTCCCTCTACGACAGACCTCGTCGTTTACTCGTAAGCTCCAGAAAGGTTCTTGACTCAGGCGCAGAGGAGAGTTGGGTGGGATTTGAAATGATTTGAACTGTTTTACAATTGGATAAGGAGGATGAAGTTTGATGATAAGGACATTTCATTAGTAGCAGATCAATGGAAGGTGAAGGACTAGGAGACTCACCGAGTAACTCGAAGCCATATCAAATATACCTCGGACGGTTCTACTCCCTAACCAAGTCTTATGTAAGAAACGTCTGTGAACCTAATCAGATGAGGTGCAATATGAAAACAAGAACACGCACTCAAGAGGCGTCCTTAACTCGGAATGTGGGCTCAAGACACCCAAGATACTATAGGAAGGAGAACCTTAGTGCAACGCATCTACACTTTCAGTTATTTTATTCACCGACTCCTCCGAATTCGACTCGAAAGTTGCGTCGTGGATGCTACGAAAGCATCAGTCTTCTCGTAGATCATGCACACATTCCTATGGTGACCCTCATTTGCAAGGAAACCGGCAATGTCTTGGGCAGACTTGCCTCCGCCGATTACAACGACTACCCCGCCACCGTCATTTTCATCAGAGTTGGAACCCGCTCCATGATCTTCGGCGCTCGGCGGGTCTGGTAGATATGGATCAGGACGAGAGTTTGGTTGCATGGAACGATGATGATCAGATGGTTGCACGGCAGCAAAAATCGTATCGAGTTTGGCCCGGAAGTCTGAAGAATGAATGACGGGTCCGAGGAATCCAGAGGCTTTCACAGCAGAAGGGGAGAAAGCAGAAGGGATACGTGGTTTGTGGCATCCCTGAAATTGAAGGCTGTAAATTGAAGAAAAATGGTCACGCAAACAAAGCAGCACGTACCCCTGTGCATAGTATGATCCTATGGAAGCCCATTTCTCGCATTCCTTTCTTCCCCTTCTTCCGATATTTCACTATCCAATTGGGGGGATCAGAGTCAAACGGAGGCTTGGGGCGCCTGATGTTCAGAACCTCCGTTTCGTAGCTTATGCGATCTCGAAGGTACGTCTCTGTGAATTTCTCGAAATAGAATTGCATGTCCTCTGCACTAAGCCTGTTGTTCTTGGGATCCCGAGAGGGGTGACGAGGCATTTCCATGGAAGAGAACCGATAGTCGCCATATAGGCTAAGAATATCATCAACATGACATACCCAATTGAAATTTGCTGAACGCACTTGTTTATAAAAACACCCGAATAGACTTTGTTGTGTTCCCATACCCCGCCAGGGTGACTATCTTTCGAGAAAATATGGACGTTTGTAAACCCGTCCGTGATGAGAGTCTGCGCAGTGACCAGTCCGGCTGCTCCAGAACCTATGACCAGAACAGACTGGTGCAAATTGTGCGTGGTCTTCGCGGAAGACATGGTGTACAAGGGATAATCTTGGTCATTGTCGGATTCATACATAGTGTGGCTGCTGGTTACGGAACTTGAAGATTTCATTTGTAAGAATTGGAAGGAGAGGAGAAAGGACGAAAAGAGCAAGAGGCTGATAAGGAAAAGGAGTGGGACCAGGAAGACAATCTTGATGATATTGAAACAAAATCAAGTAGTTACACGAAGAAAATGAATCCTAAAGGGTCACGGTAGGTTGCGGGAGGTTACAAATAGGAACAAAGTCTAATGAGACGACCCTGATAAACATATCAGAACATGGTCTCGAAGGACCTAGGCTTAAACTTGTCCCTGAACAAACCGCAAAATGCGCAAAGATTCTGGATCAGGAAGGAATCAGTTCAGCTCTGACGCGTCAACTGTCGGGGTCAGTGATGTGGTGCTGCTTCGACATAGGTCGATACTGATAGCTTGTTAATACCGAACTGCCTGTTAGATTTCAAAGATTGCTTACATCCCGCGGCCGCCGTGACACTCCGTGACCGGTCGTCGGCGCAACTGTCGTCAAGCTTTTGTCGTGCTGTCTGACAAAATGACCTGGTTTACTGTTTAAAGCCAAAGGAAAGAAGGAATGAGTGAAAGAATGTAGCTTTCACCGTATGTTGGTAATCAGTTGTGGGTTAAACACTGGATCTTCGTTCTTTGTATGGAAGCATGGATTTCATTTGATTTCGACTCGGTAGTGCAAGAATGAATTTACATCTGCAAACTCGGTATTGGCCTTTGAATCCCCCAGTTAAAATAACCTACCTAAACTACAATTTACTTGCGCTTGATGTCAACGCTTCCAGGCCATTTCGAACAGCAAGGGGTATAGCAGTTCTCTTTCCACTCTTGCGGTCTACAAAGACATGAATATACCCTCCGACAACCGTAGGTGAATTTGATCCTTGTTTGAATACACCTATTTCATACGTCACGGAGCTGTCGCCAAGCTTCTTGACTCGGAGACAGAGATCGAGGATATCTGGGAACGACAACGGAGCAAAAAACTGCGCATAAGTTAGCTTGAGGTCAAAAAAGGGGCAATGTAACAAGAAACGTGTACCTGACACCAGGATGAAACGACAAGCCCGATTGAGTGCGACTCTTGAGAATTCTGTCCACAGGATTCTAGGAGATACGTGTTGACTATTGAGTCGAAAAGGTGGTAATAGATGGAATTGTTTATATGGTGGTACTGGTCATTGTCGCTCCTTCAAATCGACACGGTCAACAATCTGAAGATTTACTTAAGACCGTGAAACTTTCAGATGTTGAAAATCTGACTGGAGGAAAAGAATGGGTTATGGACGAGTTCTTACCATCGCGTTCTGTATGACAGCGTATATCCGAATTCTTCTCTCCTCAAAGTTTTCAAGTTTTCCGAATGCATGTTGGGTTGAGACGGGGTTGAGAAAACTGAAAAGAGTTCGAATGGCAACTATGCCGGCCGCTCAGGGAACATCCTGCCGGACTTCTCATCCTTCCATCACTGTGGAAATTTATTGTTTTGAACAAGAACCGTATCCTTCAAGATGTCGATACAAACCTATGATGAATTAACCTCTGTTCCTGTTCCCATTGCGGCTTTCTTGCACAATCATGGTGAGCTTTCCTGCCCCAATAGAGATGTGCCTAAATCTTCGTATCCAAAGTCGTCCAGGTTCAGTTTTCTATCACTGATAATACTCGAAACGTGAAACGAATCGTATCAAAATCGATCCCTCTAGATGCATATACTTTGAATACTATGTCCGTGACCGTGACTGAGGAGATCATTGGCGTCGTCAGTACGGCCTACTCTCCGTCTGGCAATCTCAAGGTCATTCTGAGAGAGACGGGAGATGAAAAGGATAAGAAGAGATTCGTCGAAGTTTGGAATAACAATCCAGCTATGTTGGCGTGTAAGGACGTGACAGATGTTCATGGGATATTTTACGCCGATGGCGAGCTGATTTGATACTGCTCACTGTCCTAGTTATAACTATTGATTGTTTCTAGATTTCTTCAATTCACTATGCTTCTCGCCTTCGGAAAACTTCATCATCTATACTGCCGAAAAAAAGAAACCGACAGAGAAAAATTCGTTCGAAAAGTTTAATTACAGGCAACCGTTTGGAGAAGGTCTCGCAGGCAAACATACTCCCGTCTTGTTTCTCTTCGACTGGCGGGCTACCAAATTAGTTTCGCTGGAACACGACGCGCCGGTGTTTTTTGGTCAAGCGCTGTTCGGACGTTCCTCTGAGTTCAAGATATATGCAACTGGATACGAGACTGCCTCGGATGAGAGGCTTCTCGGGATTAGAAGTTGTTACAACCGTCCAACAGGAATCTGGCAGCTATCAATCACCCCCGCCCAAGAGATTCAAAACGATGCAGACTCCTGGAAATGCAATGTGATAAAGTTGACTGCCTCTCATTTATCATGCAGGTCACCCCGTGTGGTGAAATCCAACGGGAAAGACACCCTCTTGTGGATTTCACAACCCACAGGCGGTGCACATGGCGCCACGTCGGCGCTCCATTCTCTTGAGATCACCAGTGATATAGATCCTTCCAAAACTCAGACGATCGTCGATACGGTATGGGAACCTGCTAAAGACGAGTTTCCGGGCTTATATCTATCAGACTCTGGATTACCTCGGACTACACATGTAAATTGGGGTGCAGGAGACTATATCGTTACTTCAACCAACTGGGGCTCTCGTTTCACGATCGTTCTCATTTCTTTGCTTGATGGGGCGGTCAAAGACCTCACGCCACCCGATGAGAAACTCTTGAGCTGGTCTACAGTTTTGGGGGCAAAAGGAGATCAGTTTGTGTGCGTCCGAAGCTCGCTCACAAGTCCATTTGAGCTGGTATTAGTCAAGTTCGACACAGATGGCACTTGCAGCTTTTCTACGATACACAAAACATCGATCTCTGCGGAACGTATGCCCATTCTGAATTTCACTGCATAACGCTTTCTGATTCCCATCCTTAGTTCGCACACGCTTGAATTCTCTGACAGTCAAAATCGTGCCTATCCCTAACCGTTTTCCGACAGAAACTATAGTAGTTCAACAAAGTTCCAGTTCGACGAAAGACAACGAGAAGATCCATCCCTGTATCACCATACCTCATGGTGGTCCACACGGAGCTAGCACAGTGACGTATACAGCTTCAGTGTGCTTCCTTGCTCTCGAAGGCTGTAAGTTATGCTCCAGCATTCTTTAGGCGGTCTCATTTTTCTTGCGCAGATACCATATCTCTTCCAAATTACACGGGTTCCACTGGATATGGAGAGAAATACATACAGGCTCTTATTGGTCAATGTGGTACATTGGATGTTGGCGATTGCATTGAATCTGTCCGCCACCTCGTGAAGATCGGTGTGGCAAACGAGGGACGCGGTAAAATGTTCCTTGGTGGTGGTAGCCATGGAGGCTTCCTTTTGGGACACTGTTCGTATCCTCACATTCAAATCCTAGAAAGCTGCTTAAATTTGATATACAGTGATTGGCCAGTACCCACACGTTTTTACTTCAGCTGTCCTACGAAACCCAGTCATATCCGCAGGAGAAATATCGACCTCTGACATACAGGACTGGTATTTCTCCGAATTCGGCATTGACTACGCACTTTCGTCCCTTCCCCTTGGTTATACAGGCTCCTCTACATCCCTCAAGGCCGTTGTCCCTCCTCGCATCATGACGCCGGAAGTATACTCAAAACTGTATTACGCATCGCCCATTGCACACGTCCACAAAGTTACTGCATCTGTACTATTGCTGATAGGTGATTCTGACCAACGTGTTGCGCCAACTCAAGGTATTGGATATTATCATGCTTTGAAGGCTCTTAGGACAGATTCTCCGGATGACATTGGGATCATGGTATTTCCTGGTGAAGGCCATCCTCTGGAAGGGGTTGAAGCTTCGAAAGTAGTATGGTTACGTACGGTGGAGTGGTTCCGTAGGGAAGCTTCCTAGCTGCAACTAGGAAGAGCCCTTGTAAGGCATCAAGCCTCAGTAATGGCCTATCTTAGTCTTGAAAATGTTAATGATCATTCACTGTTCCTCAACTTATGTAAGCAATGTCTCGTATTTCTAGCTTTGACCGGTCTCGGTGCCTGAGTGCCTATCCCAATCTATGTACGTGACGTAGGTGGAGTTTGTAATCAAGACTTTTCTGTCAGGATATAATTGAGTTTGAAGCTCAAGGGGGCGGATAAGAAAGATATGTCGGCAACGAACTCACCACAATGGCGTCTTCGCCTCAAAGTTCTTCCAATTCGATTCTTCACAAACTTAGGATTTTTGATTGAACGATTGGCCAAACCACGACCACCTAAACCGTCGAAGACCATCAGGATTCCTAGGAGCATATTGGATGATGAAAGTTTGAATGGAAAAAGAGAACGAAAGGCGAAAAATGAAGAACTCGTTCTTCAAGTCTATTACCCTGGAAATGGTGATCAACGAAACTCATTATCACAGCCCAAACGTTCTAGACCTGTGGTGGTCAACTTTCACGGGAGCGGGTTCATGCTCGGTCACGCAACTGACGACGCTCGATGGGCCCGCTCCGTCACCGAGTATGTTGACGCAGTCGTAATTTCTGTGGAATATCGTTTGGCACCCGAAAATCCGTTCCCTGCCGCTGTAGAAGACGGCGTAGAAGCCGTGCTCTGGATAATATCTCATGCCGAAGAATTGGGCGTTGACCCATATCGTATTGCTATGAGTGGGTTTTCCGCCGGTGGGAGTTTAACGTTTGGGGTTCCAATGAGGCTAGGAGAGGAAATGCGAAGCAGGAGACAATTGTCAGCAGTGAATAACGACTGGAAGGAAACTCCGGGTCCATACGTTGACCCGGAATATCGCATTGTCTTCATTGCCGCATGGTATCCTAGTGTTAATTACTGTCACAGTCGAGCGCAACGCAGGGCAACAAATATTCGACAAGATAAAAATCTCCCAGCATGGTTCACCAATCTCGTCGATAATTGCTTCCTCCTCGGAATTGAACAAGCGGACAAAAAATTGCCTTGGCTTAGTCCAGGTCTAGCCCCTGCGGAAATGCTGAAAAAATACATCCCGCATGACATCACCATACGGGTATGTGAGTGGGACGAATTGAGAGCAGAAGCGGAGAGGTTTTGCGAAAGGTTGATATCTGAAGAAGTTGGTAGGCAAGGGGTTGGTATCAAGGTTATAGAGAAGGCCACCCACGGCTGGGATAAACATGCTAGTCCGAAATTTCAATGGGATTTATCGATTGAGGGGGAATATAGAGAAGTTTGTAGGGATATGAGGAACGTATTTTACAACCAGAATTAACTATGCAGCCTATCAAATGTGGATCAATGGGCACAGATGAATACACTCCACATCGGCGCTATAGCCAAGTGGTTACGGCGACAGATTCGAATTTCCTTATCTGTTCCTCTTTGAGGGCGCAGGTTCAAATCCTGCTGGCGTCGTTGATTGGTTGTTTTAGTTTTTTTTGTTGCAGATTTTGTATCGGATAGAGTACTTATACATACCAACCCACGCTTATGTTCTAGTTAACAGAGAAAGTAAGGAAAACTAGAAAACTGAAAATTGTACATTCATCTACCGCGAAATGCGATTTTCTAATGCAGTTCAAACTCCCAACGTCTATGTACGTTTCACCAATCATCCCTCCCAGCAGTCCATGTTTCGACGAGCCTTCGTTGCTCTTCAACATCTAATCCGAAGCTTCCACCGCTAACACTAAAAGCTGACTGATTGGACTTGACGTTGTAATCAGGAAATTGAGCTACGACCCAGACCAGGAATACTTGATGACGACTAGCGCGCGCACGAGATATATGTATGGTTTGAAAAAGATGAGGAATTTTGCTAAGTAATATGTGCAGGAAATGAATCCAAGTAACGCACTTTTCTGACGGACCGTCAATCTATACGTTCCGAGAACAGAGTGAGAATGGATATTGTGTTAGTAGATTTTGCCAAGAACATTCGAAACAAATCGAACCTGATGTCCACCGTATTTCACGGCGTCTTCGTTCAGCCAACCAACAATGTATCGAACCATAGCTACGAAAGATCATCAAAGTCCATCAACGCAGGTCGATCTCTGGTAAGGTTTACCTGCTTCCTTTGCACTTCCCAGATACATGAATTGTCCCCCGTATGCCCCTCCAGCATCCCTTACGCGCTTCCAATGTAGCTCCCACATTTGCTTTGTGGATGGTAGCTTTGCTTGACCTGCCCAGACCTTAGCAATAGCGGAAGCGGCGAACTCAGAGTACATGAATGACTCGATGCCTAGGTTCACTGTAAGTCCAAAAAAATCAAGGTCTGTCTCATTTTGACTAAGTTATAGTGGTAGGTAGATTGCTCACTGTTGATAAATCCTATCGTCGGTTCCTCGATGTAGAACAGATCTAAATGAAGACTCCGAATGTGCGTTCCATCCGTAACGAGTGGTTGGGGTCGTCCGCTTGCAGACGGAATTGTTTCATTAGGACGTAGAGAAGCATCGTGGTATTGTGGCAGAAAAGGAAACGCATATCGGAATCCTTGGGGTGTATCAGAATTACAGATGGGAACGCCAGAGACTGATCCAAACGAAATTTACCAGTGGCAAATATGACCTTATCAAATCCTCGTAGCAGCTAGGAACAGAAACGCACTCAGTTAGACGTCTTAGTTGCAATTCACCACGTACAGTGCCATTGATCAATTCGATTTCTCCTGATTGAATTCCAGAGCTAGAATCTGTCGGTCGAATTGGCAACGGGTGGAAGAACTTGATTTCTGGCACGATGGACACATTGTTGGGCACTCGTGATAGGTACATATTTCTTGTTTCGCGGAAAACAGAATCTGGAACAAAGCGATTAGATCATACAGATCGTCGGGTGAAGAGCTCAATGACTGCCTGATCAACAATACGGTACTAACCTTCATGCGGCCTGACACTTAAAAATACCTTCTTTGCCTTCCCGCTTATATCTTCAGCGATCTCTGTCCCGCTGACAGAACCACCTACAACCAAAACAGTCTGGTTAGCAAACTCTTCCGGACGACGATATTGACGGGAGTGGGAGATGAGTTCCGGGTAGAGTTGTGCCCATTGTGAAAGACCAGGTATACGAGGGAGATTGGGAGCGGAGAAGCGGCCTGACGCGACCACGATTGCATCGAAATCCTGTTTAAGGTCGTAATAAATTTTAAGTACTAGCAGCGGAGACATCAAGAAGTATACAGCTAGTACCAACCTCTGTCCACCATTGTATTTTGTAAGAAGTTGGTCCAGTCTCAATGAACTTGCGCAGTGTAAGGGTCCATCCAACTTTTCTTCCATCTGCGTCAAAACGCTTGTCGACGCGTTCCACACGGGTGTTGTATGATGTGTTGGGGCTATTGTCATTACTGTTGATCTCATGAAGGGAAGCAAACGTGCGGACGTAACGTTGTAAATGGTTTTGAGTTAATGCTGGACGGTAAGATTTAATATGAAAGGGTAGTGACGGTAGGTCAAAGAGAACGATAACGTACTCAACGGGGTATGGTCTGGCCAAGGCAGTTCTCTGAGCTGGGGTTTCAAACGCAAAAAGTAAAACTGGATCAAACAGAAGATGGACAAAATTCTTACCTCTTGGTTTTGCTAATATTGATAAGGAAGAAAAACGGTTGGGTACATTTATCATTTAAGTATCAATGTACATACCTTGGGAGCAGTCGACGTCAGGGAATGCCAAATCGGCTTTGGTGCCCTGTGTTCCCGCCTGGCATTTAGCATTTTGCCGGGCTCAATACCGACGAAATTCTCTTCATATGGTAGGAGCACGTCACTTGGGGGAATGTGCGGTCGAAAGTCAGCTTCAGATGGGTCCAGGTTCGGTACA
Organism: Lentinula edodes; assembly: GCF_021015755.1. Lineage (NCBI taxonomy): Eukaryota > Fungi > Basidiomycota > Agaricomycetes > Agaricales > Omphalotaceae > Lentinula > Lentinula edodes. Next base: position 321,637 of record NW_025764337.1, read on the forward strand.
GGCGCATTCTGCGGAACTTCGTCTGTATAATGCCAATTCCCACCCGGAACAGAATCCCTTTCGAAGATGCGGACTTGGTACCCCATACGTTTGAATTCGCGGTAGGCGACGAGACCTCTTTCGAGACAAAACGTTAGCGTGCGGTCAGATAGAGGAAATAGAAAACACCACCATACCCTCCCCCAGCGCCGATTATTGCAACTTTGTGTATTGGCCATTTGAACTTGTATGACGAGGATTCTCGTTTGTCTTCTTTGGTACCAGCGAATGGATACTCGTAAATGAGAGGGTTTTGATATGACGCGCTAACTGTTGTAAGAAGTGAGATGATGATGAGGGCAGCATAATGCATTCTGAACACGCAAGATACTGTGAGTCACTTGTCGTATATATACAAGAAATATTGCAGGGATAGCAAAACGCGGCGGAGGACCGCATCGCTAAAGTTAAAATCGTTGATATACATAGTATTGACGGAAAACCTTACATGCTTCCGCTCCACACTAGTTGGAACACTCATGGGTCCCCTTTAGCGGAACCTCGTCTTTCGCCTTTAAGCTTCTACAAGCGTTTCATGATTTTGTGAGATGCTACAACTAGATAGAGCGAAACGAGATATAAGTAAGATGATCTACAGTAAAGTACACAACTGAGAAGGGTATGCAGTACATTTACTTGAACTGTGAAGGGGCTTGATTAGTGATAGGAGTCATATGAGGATGATGAGAACACCCACGTTCTTTCCATCGACCCATTCCTTACCGTCAATCTTCAGGTCCCAGGCGAGTGCAGCCTCAAAGAATTCTTTCTGAGCAGGATCAGAAAGGTCGATCTTGGAATAAGAGTAGGACTCCCAGTCAGGAGCGACAGTGATAACAGGTGCGATATCTTGCCCCCGAGCAATCAGGGCGCCAGAGATCAAAGAGTCGTTGGCCTGACCAAGGACACCCATTGAACCGAAGAGGTACTTGCGAGAAGCCTCAAGACGGTTGAAGAAACCACCGATCTGATTGGCAGACATGAACGTCTGGGTCAGCTCGTCATTGTACTTGAAGTCCACCCGCCACAGAGAGAAACCGTCCTTGTCAAAGCTGACATGAAAATTAGGATGGACAGGAAAACAAGTGAGACGGTACATACTGTTCATACAACCACTCAAGAGCACCGTCTTTTCCACGAGTTTCCTTATTGGAATACGCACGTTTCCAGTCCTCAAGATTGAAGGAGGATTTGGGAAGGTCGTCGAGAGGATTTTTCTCTTTGGGTTCAGCAGGAACCAGAGGTTCATCCTCATCATCATCATCAGCTTCCTTTGCCTTGGGCTTCTTCTCCTTTGGAGGAACAGCGGCTTTTGGCTCTTTTTCCTTCTTGTCCTTGGCTGGAGGAGTGAACTGAAGACCTTTCTCGACATATTTAGTCTCTCCGTATATATCCTTGAGTTTGGGTTGGTTGACAATTGTCTCAAGAAGCCTGACAACTGCGGGGAATTTCGCACGAAGAGGAGCATCGAAGGAGATCGATGCGCCGCGTTGTAGGTAGGCGGCGGCTGCCAGATCGGCAACTGTGATGCGTTCTCCAACGAGGAATGTGTTTTCTGTCAAATGTGTATTGAGGGTAGTGAGTGTTCGCTCTTGTCGCTCAAGGAGGGCATTGTGAAACTATAAGTCGAGTGAGTTCGTAAGCTATACAGTAGTAGCAAGAACGCACGGGTTTTGTATAGGGGATTCTACCGCTAACCAGTTGGTTAATGATATCAGTTGGTAAACCAAATTCGAGTTCAATCAAGTGTGTCCATTGGTCGACCAAGGCAGCATCTGTCTGGCTTGATCCGAGAAGACCAGAATTGGGAGCCAAAGAAGCGACTAAGAAAGATCAAAAAATTTTATCAGTATTCTGACGTCTGCAAGAAGAGAAATTTCGGATATGAAGATATTAAGACAAGGATAACTGAAGATTGAGTTTCATAACGCTGAACATGGAGAACAGACTTGGTGCCGTTGGGTCGAAGATATATTCACTTACTGTATTTTGCAATAACGACACCCTCGAAAAGCTTGAAACCATCCTTTCCTTCAAAGGTTGGAATTTTTCCATGGGAGAATTTGGCCAGAAATTCTGCAGTTTTGTTGGTTTCCATATGTTTGTATTCAGCATCTACATCGATAGATACGCCCCCAAAGGCAGCGGTAGCCTTAATCTAAATGACAGGCCTCTTGAAGCGATCGGTTTACAGATGGATGGGAAAGGCTTACGAGTTTGCCTGTTTCTTTTCCAGGAGAGGTGTAAAGAGTACCAACAGACATTTTGAGAGGTAGATGCGAGAGAAAAGGACAACACTGTGTAAGTGTCGAGGCAGCAAATTTTGATAATCAGTAACACTTCAGGGCAGGCAGACTTGATTAAACGTCCATCGATAATCGATCAAATCACTCACATTGAAAAATTCCATTATTGTAACTTTAAAGGACTCTGCTGAGTATTGTCAAAAGTCAAAGCCCAAGCTTCCTGAGAACCTCTACTAGACAGTGCATCCCAAGGTTGGTACTGCATTTAATAAGTTTGCGTCGATATTGAAAACTAGGTAACAACTACTACCATAAATAGACGCAGGATTTCGCTAGTGGATTAGATATATCTTTCCAAGTCGGACCTTCGTCAGACTGAGATACAATTTACAGTTTTTCAATTAGCAACTCAGCTCGAAGATGTACTGTAACAATTGTACAACAGGGAGAGCAGTTTCGGCTAAATCCCGCAAAATGTTGCCCAACCTTGACGACTAGCTCCTTTTTAGAGATGGAGACAGCGAGAGCCCGTAAATCATTCTGAGATGATGGAAGTTTAATTGAGGCAAGAGAGAACGAAAGGGAGCAAAAACGAAGGACATTCAATTCGAGCTCGAACTAGTCTATGCGATTGGCTGCTAATGGGAGAGTCGTACTTCAAAGGCCAAGCTCATCGGCATACGGAAGAGTAGCAACATCACCAACTGCGACAAAGACTGGTTTGACTTTGACCAGCGTGGAAGCGGCCTGGAGAAAAAATCAAAACCCTGAAGGAAGTGAAAACTGCAAGACCTACTTTTGCAAAGGTAATTTCCGACACTTTATCGAACGATGCGAGGGTAGTGTCAAGGGAAGACTCGTGTCCCGAAAGCACTTTTGAACCCAAGATAGACACTAATCCTTCCCGACTATCGACGGCAGACGCTGCTGTGAATTTAGCCTTGCTCAAGGCTTTTTTGAGATCATCTCCCTTCAAGCCATTAGATACAGTTTTCAATGCCTGTACGGCAGCTTTCCCAGCTTCTTTGACAGCGGAACCGGAAGGACCCTGGACAAGAAGACCGAAGAGGGAGGCATCAGAGTATGATAGATGCACAACCTCAACCGTCGTGCCCTCCTGTATGGTAGCAGCGATCGGCGAAGAGCCTTTAGACCATTTCACCGAAGGAGTGGGGGAAAGGTACGCAGAAAGAGCTGCAATTTCGGGAGTAGGTGCACCAGCACTTCCAAAGCCAACGAACACAGTCTGGGGACCACCATGTGCCGGCAAACGTGTCTCGCCACCGAAATACGAAGAAGCAGAAGATGATATCTGCGAGGTTGCGGAAATTTTGCTGAGGGATTGTTCGACCAAACTCGCGAGTGTGGCCTGGTCAATGCCGGTCCCAAGAACAGCGATATTGTCTCGAGTGAATGCAGATTGAGCAAAAGATCGGATGTCTTCATGCGTTATGGAGTTGTGAGGAGAAGCCAATAAGGATGAGCCAAGCCCGTTGTGGAAGGCAACAGCGTGGGCAGCCTCAATTGCCTGGAAGCCAGGATTGAATTTCGACTCCTCGATTTCGCTTTCCACTACAGGTGCAACGTATTCAGCATATTCATGGCGGGTAAATCTACCAGAGGTGACAAAAGAGGCAAGGACGTCCACGAAATACTGCCTAGAATAAGGGATTAGAAGACTATAGATTATTTTTGAAGTTATACGCACTCGTCACCCCTCAGAAATTCGGCCGTAAGAGCAAGATGTTCTCGAGACAAGCTCGCTGACAAGACACCACCATAGATTTCACTTTCGCGGACTGTTCCGAGCGCCGTCCTTTTGGCAGAGCTCTATGAAAGCTCATAAGCCACGAGCAACACAAATTCCTTTGAAGTCTCACCTTGAAAGCAAAGTTTTTCAAGCCATGGGCCACTCCAGCTTTATGTTCAAAACGGCTGCCAGCTTTGATGAGAAATGTGACGGAGGTCGTGGGCTGGTTATTATCTACCGCAGCTACTTTGATGCCAGCACTGTCGACTACGGTGGCAAAATTACGCGCCACGCGCTGAATAGTTCGCGATGACGCCCTAGCTGCGAGCATAGAGAAGTCTTCCAAGTTCAAAGTGGATCTGTGAAGCAATGCAAGTCCGGGTTCATCCGGTTGAAATTACAAAACAAGCGTGGGAAATAAATACAGTGTACTACGTAACTACAGTCTACAGTCTATGTACCGGCCCAGGTGGTTCACAGATAAATACAGATTATGGAAGTGAGTAGGAGTATAACAATATATCAAGCATTCAAATCTTGCGTGCTGAGACTAAGTAGTATACCGAGACCAGTCCAGAGATACCGAACATCTCTGTCCAACATTCATTGTATAGTTGTTCGAGCTCTCCCTCGCTCACCCCGGCAGCCACAAAAATTGGACGAATGGCATTCATAAATTTCGTTAAAGCTACTCTGTTACGCTTACCGAGTGTCTGAGCCATTGGGTCCGGACTCCAAGGACCGATCGGCATGTAGTAAACGTGCTCGTGGATATCGGTAAAAGCGCCGGATCTGCTGAGGCGTTCATGCACCGTGGACGCTACAGGAGATATAATACCTCGACGTGCGAGGACATCTGAGAGCATTCGATAGAAGCGGTCCAGCCCAGGAACATGATCACCTGGATTTCCTCGCGCCTCAGGGAGGACAGGGTGGAAAGCAGGAAATTGACCCCACTCTCCGGACAAAAAAATGCCTCCCGGCTTGAGTATTCTAGCCGCTTCTTGAACTATGACGGAATAATCCCGCACCTATAAAAACGCGGTTTAGGTGAACACTGGTACCATATATGATATAAGCCTTACAGTCATAAATATTGCGCGGGCGTGAAGGAGATCCACGGAACTATTGGCCCACCTCAAGGGCTCAGTAATGTCGTGAAGCTCAAATTGTACATTCTCATCGGGGTAGCGGTTCGCAATCGGGACTGAAGCGGGTTAGTTACTATGCGTATCAAAGACAGGGGCCGCTTACCCACGTCCAGACCGTAGAAGGAGACTTGGGGGAATTCTTTCGCCATTTCCATAACCCTGGAAACGCGTCATTAGCAATGAATAGCAATAAATACTACAATATCTACCATTCCCCGATGCCGCAACCAAGGTCGATCGCGACTTTCTGTTGACCTTCTTGAAGCGCTAGAACTTCTTGAACGGGACCAATGTAGTTGTTTTCAATAAGCTCTTTCAGTGCTTTATGAAGTGTGCTGTGTCTCTGTGTACAGATTTAAAAAATTTTAGAACCGTACTTGCAGAAGGACATCTGGTGCTGTACCTGGTTTTCGGGAGTGTCTACTGGGAGCGGGTAGGGCGACGTCACGGTGTCGGCCTGGTATAATCGACCGTCGCGCTCAGAGAAATAACCGGGAAATTCGGAATCTCTGAGTTCCTCCAAGTCCGTGTTCTGGAGCTCTTCACCATGAGGTTGGATGTCGTCAGGTTCATCGTCTTCGGAAGGCATTGCGAGTGATTTCGAGTGAGTTCTGTTGACCAAAAGTACCTGAATTTGGACCGCTCATTTATACTTTGGAAAGTGGCTTGAAGCCCGCCTCTACCACAGCAAATTTCAACGGCCTGGCTGAAAATACAGAAAAGAACGTGGTAAGTAGCATCAGGGCATGATGAATCCTGCTGTTGTTGCTGGGAAGCTGATTCTGGAGAAGCCCTTGTGCTATAGATGATTTTCATTCCTGAGTGATCGCGGTGGATGCTGGTTTGAATCTGCCGTGGTTCTCTCCATTTCGCGTTGGAGCTACAAAATGTAGATGCTTGCTTCAAAGTGGTCTCAGAGACAGCTGGACGCTTCATGCAATTGCGCGCACAGCGACTTCAATTTCCGTTTTCACAAGCGAAAGAGAGGCCGAACGACATGAGGAAGCGCAGCGCTGGCTGATTGGAGGCTATTGGAGGTGACTGGCTATCAGGAGAAAATGCGTCACGCATCGCGCGTAGCAATGTCACGTGCGCGGCGTTGTGCCTTAAATAATCCATATCGCGTTGTCCTTCGCCCACATTGTCCTCTTAACTGTGTGTGTGCTCATCTCATTAATTTGACTCGATCGAGGCGGTACAATGCCTACTATGAATGCCAGGATCTTTTTCAAGGAACAAGAAAAGCGCATGAATTTCTCAGATGATGATATGGACGACTCCTATGTCGCTCGAATGACCGGAGAAAACGAACAGTATGTGTCAGGAGTTCTTTGGATGCGTTCATGTTCATTTGTTATCGTTTTTCAGTTCCGCAAATGAGAAGAAACTCGACAATGGCTATACTCAGAATGTTCCATACGCATCTCAAACAAGGTTTCATCTTGCTATTTTGACAAACTTTGACGTGCTCAACTGCGTTGTATCAGAGGACATAAGCGTAAAACGGGAAGATCGACTCCTTTGCGCTCCTCTCCGCGAATTAAACGATCGAAAATATCTTTGGCATCAGCCAATCCCCAAGTTGACGCACAAGACGGAGATTCCAATAAGTGCGTTACAGAACCCCTCATGCAAAAACTCAACGGCCCATACGTCCTCCTACTGAATGAACATAGCCTTTCCAGCGACGACGCTCTTGACTTCTCTTTTCCAGGCGACGTAACGCCAAATCGTCACCATTCCGATTCCAGTAATCAGAGTTTTCACAGGGCCCCGGACTCTGTAGCCCGAGTCAAAGTTGAACCGACAATTATTATTGACGGGCCTCTGGCTACCAGGAGCTCAAGGCATACGCGCTTACCATCGAAAAGCTTCTCTGATAACTCCTCCGATGCTTCGACCGCTCCGTCCTCTCCCATCGAAGAAGCCCGTTCATTATCTCTTGTTCCTGCTACAAACGGCAAAGCACCTGAGAAGGAAAAATCCATGCTCGAAATCATTCTTGAAGCAAAGCATTCTACACATCGAAGAGGCGTCAAGAAGCTGGTTCCTCTCGCCCAACTCCAGACTAAACCGAAACATCAGTCTAATTCTGTTGACGAAACATCAATCATAGATAATTACTCCAGCTCTGAGGCGCTCACTTCGCCTGACATCGCCTGTTCGTCCTCGATTGTAAAAGTCGGCTCCAATTCAGCTGAATTGACTAAAGGCTCGATATCTAAGTCTCGGCTCACTGCGGCGCCGAAACTAGCTGCGAAGTTGTCCGCAACAACCAAGGCGAAAGGCAAAGGAAAAACCACTGTTCCTTCTACAAAACTCACTCCCTACGAGTTTGTCTGTCAGATACAGCATGCGCAGGTCAATAAAACAGGAAAAGTTCAGTTTCTCGAAGGATTACGAATATTCTACTGCGGGATGGACATCAACTCGAAACTTTCTGGAGATTCTACCCAGAAAAGAATGATGATCGTGAGTTTTCGAACTCCCGCCTGACTTTCCTTCTCATCAGTCGCCACAGATTTTGCGACATGGCGGATCTGTAGTCCCAAGATATCAACCTGACCATATCACACATATTGTAGTCGACAAAAATCTCGGCCAAAATAGCCTCCTGAAAGCTACGGGTCTAGAGAAACTGACCGATGTCCCTGACCATATTCCTATCCTCACTTGGCAGTGGGTCGTCGACATGATGGATATGAATCCATTCCTCAACAACGGTAAAGTGCTCAAAATCAGACAAGTCTCGAGTCTGTTTGAATATGGTGCCTATCCAAATCGGCTCCCTCCAGTCTCCATATCTGCTACATCCAAATATTTTGAGCAGAAGCGCGCTCCGCAGGAAGGAGATGAAGATCGCGATTTTAGTCGGATATCGTGCGTTGTTCTTCCCATTGTCTATGCTAGCTATGATCTTGGTTCCTCAATCTCGGTACTTCAGAGAGTTTTCGGCCAATGATATCAAGCCAGAAGTTGGTTCCTCTCGGCATGAGCCTTTGGAATCCAAGCACGTTCGAAATACCATGGTCAAGCTTGCTTCTACAAGATTACCTTTGGATTTCCAATTTCAGAAACCTGTGAATCAAGAAATCGTCGATCCGTTAGTTGAGTTCTATTTACAGAGGAAGACCAATGTGCAGGTAAGTCAACTATTGTAGTGCCGAATGTTCCGATTCTTGACCTTTTTCTATTTCCAGCATCGGAATGGATTCGACTCAGACACCGACGGCTCAGACCTCGAGCCTAACTACCAGCCAGCTGGTCTAAAACCTAAGAGGGTATGTCGCTTTTTTCCGCCGAGTTTATAATGCGGAAATTAAGAAGGCTATCCAGGATTGGCTTTGTAAAAAACCCAATCAGAATGCGAAACCTTGTCCAAACGAAGATATCATTAGAAAAGTGCGACTAATATTGTGATTCTTTGGCGCTGGTCGCTGATCCGTTTGTCTTCAGCTTGAGGAGCTTCAAGAGCTTCATAAGGTCAAACCTACCGAAGATGACCATTGGAGAGTATACAGTTACAGCAAAAGTAAGTCATACGAAGCGATGTCATAATTATCAAAGCATTGAAATGAATGGAATAAGGTATTCGAGCTCTGCGCGCGCATCCAAAACGAATAAAATCATTGGAAGACGCAGAGAAAATACAGGGTGTCGGAAAGAAAACTGCTCAAAAGGTGTGTCTTCGTGTGACGTGTGACACCGCTACCAGCGCCCTAGTACCTTACCATTAAAATGCTTCAGATCATGGAAATCATTGAAACAGGCAACCTTCAAAGAATAGCGTACGAAAGGACGGAAGACGTCAAGGTGATTTCTCTTTTTACGAAAATTTATGGTGTCGGTTCGTCGTTCAATCCCAATTTCATTTTAAGTGAACCTCATACACCTTCTCAGGTATCCAGACTGCCACCATGTGGTATGCTAGGGGTTGTCGAACGATTGAGGATCTGTGCAACGGCGTAGGAGATGTTGCACTGAACGAAGGTCAAAAGATCGGCATTGAGTTCTACGATGGTATATGTACCGAGGTTCAGAAACTATGTGCTAGGCTGAATGAGCGTTTATAGACTTGAATTCTCGTATGCCTCGTGAAGAAGCCAAGGCGATTTTCGAGTTAATAAAACCCATTGGTGTGCATGGAATCTTTCCGGCCTTCTCCGTCTTCTCACATATACCCAGCTCTCCGTCTCGACCCCACACTATTTGTGGAAATTATGGGCAGTTACCGAAGGTATGTAGTTCTTTTCTGCTTTTGAAGAGCATTGCTGAGATGCGATTTATCTGTCGTTAGAGGGAAGACTGATTGTGGAGATATTGACATTTTGATCACCCGGTGCCCCGACGACGGGCATACGCATGAAGGTGGGCCGTTTTGTACGTTCTCGATCTTCTATCAATTCAATCAAATTCAGGTATACTTCATAAGCTTCTTGAGAGGCTTCATACCGCCGGCATTCTCACAGAAGATTTGGCCCTTCCTGATTACTCCAAGCCTCTCGAAGCCGTCTACCATGGTATCTGCCGCCTTCCTAACGTTCCAGGCGCACGACGTCGGCGCATCGACTTCCTTACTGTCCCATATAGCTCCAAAGGAGGGGCTCTTTTGTATTACACGGTTCGTTATTACCTGTCTTGTTATGGAAATGGGCTGACTGTTGGTTTAGGGAGATGACATGGTAAGCTCGTGATTCGGACCAACTTTTGCAGTATCTGACTGCTCGTATCCTTCTAGTTCAATCGTTCGATGCGACTTCTTGCAAACAGGATGGGATACTCCCTCAACCAAAGAGGTCTATACGCTGGTGTTGTACGTGACCCCCGCAACCGCACTGTCAAATTGAACACCGGTATCTTCATTGCTTGTTTTTTGTTGCATCCGCATCATGCTCAGTTATTTGTTCGTAGGAAACTTGATCGCGTCAGAGACCGAAGAGCAAATTTTTAAAGCTCTAGGCGTTCCATGGCGAGAGCCCCACGAGCGTGTCACCTATTACCAGGATATAGTGAAGGCTGAGGAGGAGAAGTCGAAGAAAATAACAACAATCATTACCGAACAATAATGTACACCAAATCCACACTATTTACAATAAATGTTACAACGAAGTGAAGTCAGTTAAAATGTACAAATCTACGTATGGTTCGTAACGCCGCGATACTCCATCGCAAAACAATCCTGGTGTGGACGATCTAATGACGAGGGCAATTGACTATTCTGTGCTACAATCCAACTCGCTACATTGTCAGGAAAAGGAGAGTCTGATATAACCTCTGGTACGTTTCGTTCAGCACCAGAGGCGAAGGATGTCCTGTTGGCTGCTTTGCGAACATTGAGGAACATACGGGTAGTAAGGATCCCGACTGCTGCATGGAAGGGACTACACATTGGCAATGTGTCAGTGTTAGGAAGAAATGCTCCGACAGTGGTTATCCCTTACCCGTAGCTGAACCAAGGAATATGTGTTACGCCCTGTGGACGAGAAGTTCAGTCACCAAAACTATTCAACCAAGTACATGATAAACAAATTGTAGTGCTCACCACCACCATCAAGTTGTTGAATACCAAAATACAAGCGATGCTGTGATATGAGCTCGTCAAAGAATTCATAAGCAACGACAAAACCAAAACGCCTACCCGAAGAAGTAGACCAAATTATCGCGTAAAAGAAGGGAGTGCAATGATATGTGAATACCATTTCTGAGTCGTATTGCATGAGATTTGATTGTTTTGTACAACGCATATCCAAATAAAATGCCCTCGTAGATCGTAGCTAGCAAGAGAATTAAGTCATCAAACGAGGTTGAGTTTGTGTATATTGGCCATTAGTTACCGGGAACCCATTGCGCCCATTCTATGCCAGAATGAATCGATGGACACCCTGGAAGAGGTAATGATATTGCACTAGCAATGACGGCACGTCGTCTCTGAGCATTGTAAACCAGGATCCATAGAAATCCTGCAATAGAAGCTAAGAATAGGATACAGTTCGTGATGGCTACCTTCCTCAACTCGCGCGTCAGACCTCTTTATATGAGATGAGGTGTGAATGGGCGTACTCTTTTCGAGCAGTTGAAGAGAGCATAGATTCTCAATTGCATGATGATTTCCACAGACCATAGACTGATAGCGCCGACCACTCGGATGATAGAATCCATTGCGACGCAGCTGAGCAGACTTTTTCAGTGAATGTGAGAACACATCCCAGAAAAAGCACTAACAGGTTATCTGACGTGACGCCAGGAACTGCGAAGACGTGTATTTGAATTACATCGAACATCAGAAGGGCCAGAGTGTAGTAACGGATCTGAGCTTGGTGTGAATATAGATGGACAAAACGCTGACGCATGTTATGGTTATGCGCACCCAAAGGAACATGAATTTGGCGAAGTTGAATCTTTGCGGCTTCAAGTTGAAGAGAAATCGTGAGATGACCACGCAGTGATACACTGTCATAAGAACTCACCCATACATGACGAACCTTCGATCCACGACCTCTTTTCAACAAATGGATTTCGGAAGGACTCGGAATAGGCATACCTCATCTTCTAGTGTTACAACTAGTGGAGTGTGGTAAGAGCCAATCATCTGTGTGAAAGCAATAGGTATCACGCACAATAATCGTACAGTCCCCATGTCAAAGCAACCACTGAAGGACATGTTCCGACTAATCAGTTGGGAAGAAGACTTTGAACTGAACTTCAGAACGCACAGCAGACACGAAGAGGGGTCAAGTTGGATTCATAGAGGGACAAATATTCGCTTTCCTCATCGGACATGGGAGGAGAAGCTGAGAAAGACTTGGGGGTTATGATCCTAGTGCGATCTTGTCCACTATCCGTTTTAAGTACAAAAAATCCTCCGCTATTTTTTTTCAATATATATGTCACTTTTCCACTAGTGCAGATTTGGAGATCTGTTGGCAGAGAATTTGAGGCAACTCGAAATTGTGGATGACTGACTGGAAGAGGCGCAAACGATGATGTGTGTTGCCATAAATCCTTGACGTCGAAGGTCGAAGATGGTTTTTCTGAATGTGCCAGTTTCGCGTCTTGCAGTCACGGAAAGGTCACGGACGGACTTGCATGCCCTGGGCCTGAGGCGTATCTCCGCTGGCGGAGCGGGAGCTTTTTCCATCGCATGGTCTCGCACCCGTCGGGGAAGCTATTTCAAGCATGAAGGGAATCCGAATTTGGCAAGAAAGTCCCAAGACTGTGATTGGATAAGATACTACACGTCCAAAGTATTGAAAATGTTAGCACACATACTGTACATGTCTGGTACATGTTATAGATTACCATGTAAAGGGATCGTATTTCCGTATAGCAAGATGTTCACATTAGCACTCCTCCTCCTCCTCCTCTTCAAATTTGAAATCCGCATTGTGCCTCTTCAATATCTCCTGCAAAATCGTGCATCTCGTCTTCCACTTGTCTCTTTGCTTCTCCAAATTTCCTACCGTTCGCTCCAGCATTAACTGGTATTCGAGCTTGCGTCTTCGGCTTCTCCGCGCAGCAAGTGTGCAACGCCGACGCTTGAGAGCGAGTTTCTCTGATTCTGTAGCGTTCGGACTCAGAGACAATTCAGAGGATGGCAAAGAGTCCTGTTCTTCGTCATTGAATCTCTCATTGTTACCATCGTCGTCGAACGCCAGTGAATGTGATCGTTTCTGATTCTTGTTCTCGGCGGGTGGAGAGGAAGATTCAGTAGGTATCATACTTCTCCGGGGCCGAGTAGGGGCATCAAGCGGCACGAGCCCATTGAGTGTGAGGTGATGTCGAGTACCGTTCACTATTTTGAACGATGAAGGTGCTTTACACGCTGAAGTGTTTATCATGATATTGTCAGGTCGAAAACCAGGAAGACGTTTAGTCGGATAAAGATTCCGAGATTCCGAGCCAGACGCAGAAGTAGGAGGGGAGACGGAATTATGGCTAGTTTGCGATCTCGAAGATTTCCCGGAGACTGGCTGTTGTACTTGATCTGAACTCGTGGGCACCGTGTCATTCGAAGCAGACTCGGAAGCGCCGTTGTTTATATGTTGGGGTTGGACGTTACGGATATTGTCGTCTGTATTAACCCATCCCGACTCATTATTGGAATCAATTGTTTTCATGATGGGGCTGCCGAAAAGGGAAGAAGAGGGCGAACTCTCTATTGGGGAAACGTCCAAAGGAGACGAGAGATAATCGGTGAAACATTCCTGTGTTAAGAATTCGGAAGCGACTGGGGAGTTCACTGAGTTAGTGGAATATAGATAGATTTTGTTAGAATGCATACTTAGAGAGTCATATTCAAGTGATTGCGGATCTCCTCCGTAGTTCTCTCCTTGAGGTTCCGCAAGTGGTGCTGTGCGAATTGTATTCAGACTTCTGTTATCATCCGATTCGTTCGCTAACATCCGTAAGTACTTGCGGCTGAGCGACTGAAAGTCGGGGAGTCTATCCTGCGACACTACAGGAGGCGTCAGACAAGCATAATAATCAAATAGTGGGCATTTACCATTGTGTGTGGCAGTTGTATATTTCGAGGCATCGGAAGATGCAAGCTCGGGGTTGGCATTGGAAGATTGGAAATTGTTCGTCAATGGATGAGAATTTATGAGAGCATTCTGGTAGCTGAACAAGTAATCTTCAAGAGGAGATCCTGATGAAGAACGTTTGCGTTCGTGTGAATACATTAGTTCCGCGTTATATGCATGATGTGAGGTCCCAGCTCCGTCTGTGAGGGACGATGGTTGCAGAGTAGACGAGGGATGCCCCCGTCGATATGAGTTCGTTGACGACTTCATTGGTATTGGTCCACAGATTTCAAATAGTCCGAGTCGATAGTTACGCCACAATGGAAAAAAAAACAACGATTGCCTGACAGATACCGCAGATGATGACAGAGGTACGCGCAGCAGGTATACTCACAATAGCTCGGTTTGTGAGTGAAAGCGGGAATGCAGCTTTGAGAGAGAAGATGGGGGGTAAAAGTGGGAGAACAGGAAAGAAGTGCAGTGACTCACCAGAGCGTTGACTCATGAAACAGCACGCAAAGCACGTGGTAAATCTATCCCGTTATTCGGAGCCGACCGGAGCGATGATACCATGTGTAGGCAAATTTCTTCGGATTCTTCCGAATCCTAGCTGTGGATTTGCTGCGTCTTGCGACTTTGTTCAGCTGTAGTGCGCTGGAACATTGTCTCTGGTTTGTCGTCTGTCTATAATATAATTAGTGAGTTAGATATCTACTTGTGCCTTATCCTGAAGCTGAATCTTTTGCTGCCGCTGCGTCGTCAAGAATTGTATCGAAATATGAATAGCACTGAATCTTCTGTGTTGATTTGAACCTACCTTCGAAAGAGCTCTTGGCCAGTTCTTATCTCCTCGATACAATGGTCTCAAGAGGCATAAGCTCCACGTTTGGGTGACTTCCCCGCTGGAACGTGGCAGTAGGTTAGACTCAGCATGTCAACTTCGAGAACTCACATGCAACGCCACACTAGTCAAGGTTCAGAACCTTGACAGCGATAAATTGTCGGCTCGCCTAGGCTCACCTCACTTTATCTTCGTCTTTTGAGGATCTGTTGATGGCTGTCGATCCAGGCGTTTTCTTCTCTGTCTCCACCTGTAATAATAATGGGTAAAATCACCCACAGGGCGTATCGAAATTCACATGCCTTTGTTCAATTTTTTTCTACCCAAGGAGCTGAGTCGAAATACTCTCACCCGGATCACGAAGGGAAAGTCGCTATCAATCCTCTATCCACGTTACAATTTACTTTGTTGGCACAAATATAGACAGGAAGAACAAGGAATCAGTACTGAATAGATGCGTCCTCTGGTCCTGTAACACTGCCGGAGGATCATCGCTATCGAAGTATTTTATATACTTGTATGAGGACTGCCTTATCCGGTCACATATTTACCGTGGATCAAATTTGATTGGACACAGACTGCTCTTGTGCTCAGACCTGCTCAGACTCAATACACTGCAGCTGAGGCATCATGTGAAAGACAACCAATAATTGACACTGAAAAAATTACACTTTAGAGGCAGGAGATCGAGAGAATGTCTTATTTTGGTCGTCTGTCTGCTGCACTCAGGCTGTCGCGGGCAACCCAATATTTCAATCTGGACGCATGTGAATCGGGAAATGCTTCGAATGTCTATGACGAGTTGCGATTCATATAAAATGGTGGGGTATATATCAAGTCCAATATCCGTCTCTTGCTTCTTGTAACGACGATCATCTTTCATCTCATTATATCTCACTCGCTCTTTCCTCCATGGCGAATTCTCCCATTGTTTCAATCAACACGCACACGACAGCTTCCTCGCCCCGCCCTCACATTCTTTACACTGTGGAAGTAAGACGCGGCGGGAACCATGCAGTCCTGAACAGGCGATATTCCGAGGTAAGCACGCTCGACGTCGTGTGTGGGTTCCAAATGATACATCCCATTTCTAGTTTCTCGCTCTCCACAACGCGCTGCAGCCCAGTGAAGACATCACCGTCTCTCTACCTCCCAAACGCATCCTCGTTACTTCTTTCGTTCCGTCTGCCTGGTTGGACGACGTTTTGATTGAAGAGCGCAAGACCGGTCTCGCCGCATATCTTAATGCGATTTTGGTTCATCCAACATACCGGAATGCGCCCGCCTTGAGCGATTTTCTTTCTTCCGACGAATCAAAGACTTCCAACCCCAAGCTTGATCTTGAAGATGCATTGCCATCGACGATGTCGCGACAGAGTGCTCTTCAGTTCAAGGCGCAACTGTTGTCCGGGGACGGAGAAGCTACCGCCAACAAGGGCGAGATGAAAGTTAATGCGACGTTGATTGCTGCTGCGTATTATCCTGGTTGGTTAACATATATGAGTTTGGAAAGTGATTTGTCTTTTTGATTGCGTCATCAGACTGGAGCGAATCCGAATTCCCTCCTGAAAGCTTGGACTATACGAGGTTCTCCATTCTATTCTTTGGTAGGCTCACTATCCCATTCGTTACCATCCCCAGCTCTAAGTTTCATATAGCTTTTGCGATCCCGAACTCTTCCAACACATTGACCTGGGATTCTGGAAGTCAGAACATGCTCTCAAGAACAGTCACTGCTGCTCGGAACAGTGGTGCAGGAACTAGAGTTGTCTTGTCTGTTGGCAAGTTTTGGAGTACTTATGTGACCTTCGAGATACTTATTCGTCATCTTTGTGTTTCCAGGTGGCTGGGGTGGAAGCGTTTACTTTTCTCAATGTGTTGCGTCCGCTGCAAACCGAACAACTTTTGTCAACACTCTCGTGAGCGCTGTCAATACCTATGGACTGGACGGTAAGAAATCAATCCCTCAACGGAGGTTTAATCCTGACCTGTAATCAATCCAGGGATTGACATCGATTGGGTGAGTCTTGTCCTGAGTTTGATGTGCCGGCCAACTTCTCATGAATCGTTGCGTTTGTCTGGACCTTTAGGAATACCCGAACGAAGTAGGAGCAGGAAATATCAACTCGCCTTCCGACGCTGCGAACTTTTTGACCTTCCTGACACAGCTCCGAACTGCGCTGGGTAATTAATTGTTTTTCAGACCAAGCAATCCTCGCCGCTCATTGAGTACGCCTTTAGGGTCATCGAAGATTATATCTGCTGCTGTTCCCGACACTCCCTGGCTCGGCTCAAATGGAAGCCCACTGACCAACGTCTCTGCGTATGCCGCCCAGATGACTTATCTCAACATCATGTTCGTGGAGACTATTTGTCCTCTTAAGAGCGCATATTTACTCTTACGGTTAGGAACTATGATATCTTTCAATCATCCTCTACCCCAGGTCCAAACGCTCCTCTCGGAAATCTCTGCGGGACATCCACCCTACCGCAATACAGCGCCCAAGCTGCGCTCAGTCAGTGGTCTGCGGCTGGTTTCCCTGCGTCGAAGATGCTTTTAGGACTTCCTCTTTATGGATATGTCTCCAACAGCACCAAGACCGCGCTTACGGGCAGCTTAGTCGACCCTTCGCCAAACGAGGACCGTAGAAATGGACCAAATGGGACTTTTACCAACGTTGCTCGACCCGGAAATCACGCCAGGCACCAAAGAACGATTCCAGCGAAAAAACCTGCTGAAGGTCAAGCAGGCTCGGGGAAGATTAATGACAATGTCGAGAAAGGAAAGAAGAAAGGTGCTACTAATGGTAATGCTAGTACAGGGAAGGAGACAAAGGACTCTTCGAACGAGGCCGGGACGGAGGCAACGGCGAATCTTCAGAGTTGGTACGGGCAGCAGATTCCCTTTGGTTCGATTGTAGCATCTGGGGCACTGACTAAGAATGCTGACGGGACGTACGGTGGGGGAGGGGGGTTCACGGAAGGTAATTCCTAGTGTTCAGATTACACAGACTATTCGTTGACTCATTATCTTTCAGGATGGGACAATTGCAGTGATACACCGGTATGTATATAGTGACTTCCGAGTCGATAAAATACCCTTAAACCTGAATATTCCGCAGTTCCTGTTCAACACTTCTCAAGCGACGGTGGTCACATATGATGACACCTTTTCTCTGGGCGACAAGGCAACATTTGCGAAGCAGAACGGCATGGCAGGCTGCTTTACTTGGTCTCTTGATCAGGTTCGTGCTTTACGCAAACATTACTTTTATTTCTCCATCCGCGCTAATACTTCATATCAGGACGACGGAGTGACCCTCCAGAACGTTATTCGGGCAAACCTTGGACTTCCGTAAACCATTCCTTCAGGTGATTTGAGGGCGAAGGTTTGAATGGTCCCAGTTGTTCATTATCAGCCGTTATCACTGTTTCTTATGCATGATAGAAGATTTTTTACGATGATTATGAAGATTGGTATACGTCTACCTAATATCACTTTGTGATAAGTATGTACTGTAGTAGTTTATATGGATGAGTGTACAGTACAATTGAGATGAAAAACAACAGCCTGAGAGCGATTGTGGAGCATATGACGACAGGAGTAAGCTATCGGTAGGGTGAATGATGGACATACAACTTGAAGGGGCAGGAATAGTAGTGGTGGTGTGAGTGGGGGGGAGGATAAAGGATATTGAGAGTACTAGAGGTGGAGTAGGAAGATGATACCAAAGACAGTGAATCAGGTAACTTTCGACTTCTTGGCCTCCTTCTCCGGATCGTCTTCAGCCGGTCGTTTGGTGCGATCGCGGTGAGTAACTACCCCTGCCCAGCCCTCGGTCGCACAACGAATGAATGCCAGCCGCCAATCTGAGTACAGGGAAGGATGAAAAGCATTGTTGAAATCGATTGGGAGTGACTCCTGCAGCGCACGATACTTTGCCTTCAAAACTTCCGCAAAATGTGAAGCAGATGCCCAGTCAAGATGAAAGTTCTGTGGCGTGCTTGCCACAGCGAGACGACGCATTTTTGAATTACCGTCTATAAAATCTTTGCGCATCCCAAAAACAAAAGCACGAGAGAAAAACCCATCCCGAGCATTCTGTTGTTCCTCACTTGGAGGAGACTCGGAAGCTGGCCATTTTGTCAGGAGAAAGTAGATGAAAACCCACAACACCGACTCGAAATCATGCATATAGTGATACCGAAATGGAAAGGGTGGGCACGGGCTCAAAATTGAGTATGTGTGTTTGAGGTTCAAAAAGGTATTCGCCTATCATAACTTCGACAGGCATGAAGAACAGTGTGCCCTAAGGGGTCGAATTAGTCAAATCACAAGGGTAATCTGTTAGACCCACCGTTTTGACATCTGATGATCCAGAGTGAGGTTGAAATGCTGGCTGAACACGCTTTGAGTATTCCAAGTCAATAAGTTTGGCGTTCCCATCTTTCACCAAGACATTCGCAGCGCTAATGTCGCGATGAACAAAGCCAGCAGAATGCATATACGAGAGAGCTAGGACTTATATTTATAATGACTTCCAGAAGAGGATGATCAAGTTTACCGATAATTAGCGATTCTAATGCCTTCAAAACAATATCCCAGTTCATAATCTGATTTAGCGGTTCTCCCGCAAACTCCAATAGTTGTCTATAATGGACTTTGGGTGCGTAGGTCCTACGATCGAGTCTCGCAGGATGGACAGCCGTGGCTTCACGGAGGACGGTATCCTGACGTCGTTCACGTTCTGGTCCAGATTCCATCATGATTGAGGCTGGAATGCTCGCACTCATTACTCGTTGGTAAGTAGAGGATTGTGTTGAAACTGTGAAACGCTTGACGTCGGAAGGAAGAGTGTGGACCCGAAGAAAATTCGAGGTAGAGTCAGGTGTCTGTCCCTTCTCAGTTGTAGAAGGTACCGGAACTTTCTCGCAGGCTTCAATCTTGACAAAGTATCTATTGAACGCGCTCCGGTCTAGGTTTGGGACGGCGTTAACCTTCTGGATATTAGCTTCGATAGCTGAACGAGTTTCTAGTTCCGTGCAAGAGTCCTCAGGTAGCCAATAGTCTTTGATCACCTTGACCTCGCTATCAAGCTCTCCTTCGTTATTGAGAACCTGCTGAACTTTGAATACACGCGTGGCGCACCCGAGTAGAAATTTCGCTTTTCGAACGGTGATAGCTTCCGTGGTAATGTATTGCTTGCCGTCGATGGTGAAAATATAGCGTGGATCAGTTCCGTTCGTTCCCTGTGATCTCCTAACTGTAGGGTCGTATCCTAGCTCCTCCTGACAGGCTCCGCTGAGGGACAAAGCAAAGTAGTTTAAGTTTTTGGCGTCCTGTTGAGATAAACATTCGAAATCAGAAATATAGGGAAATCGGAGGTATTTACAATATGCAGATTGCCTCTGTAACGAATACATGCGACCGGGAGAAGAACCATAGTCGAATATTAAATTTATCGATTGTTAAGCCAAGCACGAATCGACGTTTGGGATCAGCACTCATGATATGCGTCGCATTAGATAAAACTTTCTTGTTATTCTACATGAGAATTAGCATATCAGAAGCCCTTTGGGATTCTTACTCACATCATCGACAGTGTCCGGCGTGGACTTCTTCTTCAGTTCCCCCGTCATCAAGACATCGCACTCGTATTCTTCTCCTTCAGCAATAGGAGGAACTGCTGTGGTTTCGGTGAGAAGACCGTTGTTGTCCGCTTTATAGTGTGAATGATAGTCTTCGGAAAGCAGATGTTTGTCTGGAAATTTGACGGCAGAATCAGCCCCCATGATACTGTTCAGGCCCTCAAACAGAGGCGCATAGAAAAGTGGCTCCTTCTTATCCTTTTTCTCTACCTCAATTTCCTCCACCTCTATCTCCACGTTTACTTTCAACTCCTCCTCCTCGACGTTCGCCTTCGTCTCTTGCTCCTGCCCCTGCTCACCCACACCGAAATTTATGTCTTTCCAGCCTTCATCGATCAAAATGCCCCGTTCTCGAAGTTTTTGGTGTGCTTTTTCCACGGAAGAATCCTCGACGACCGGAAGAACTGCTTGTTTGAAGAGATCGAAGGTTATTTCCGGAATACTGATAGGTAAGTTCGTTACCATCGCACTCCTCTCGTAATCTATTTTGTGTTCTGCTAATGACTGAAAGACGATCCGGGGAGTATCGGGTAAGTCTGGCGAGGCCATAGCTGGGTCATAGCAAGAAGTTATTTCAAGCATAAAGGAAATCCGAGATTAGATAAGATACTACACGCCCCAGACACGCCCAAAGTATTTAGCAATATATATCTTTCTTACGCATGAGACGAGATTCCTTCATGAAAATTGTTACGACTCACTATATTACTTGTAGTAGCTCTGTACTGCTACCTGTAGTAGTAGCTAAATACACGAATATTGAGATTATATACAGCAGAGCCATCGTGAAGGATACGACAACAACGATCTAGAGATATGGCGAATGATGGACATAAAAAGTGCAGAGAGAGAATATCAACGGATGGTCGTATACCAATGGAGCACGAGAGGCCTAGTAAGCCCCACCAGTCACGACATGTGCAGGACTCGAAAAAATATCCGGACAATGATAGACCTTCCAACCATGACCCTGGATGCCATTCGGAGGAAGTTAAGCGTAATCGTCGAAGACAGCAGTAGATGGAGAAGTTGAAGAAGTTGAAGAAGTTGAAGAAGGAGAAGGAGAAGAGAGGTCGTCTGAGTCGGGTCGGGGAAGCCCAAGCTCGTACAGGATGGAGGAGCTTTCTTGGATTTCCCGCGAGGTGTGAGTGGGAGGAGGATAAGGGCTATTAAGGGTACCAGAGGTGGAGTAGAAAGACGTTACTGACTTCCTGATCTGGACCTGACTCGAAGCCGAAGCAGAATCATCAATTCCACCGCCGGGAGTGAGGGCACCAGCAGATGGATGATGAGACGAAGCGAGATGGGAAAGATCGGTATACTCGTAGCATAGCATATTCTCATGTATTTGCTGCTCGCCACTTGGACTGGTTGTGAATAAAGTGAAGCTGTCGTTGGGGTTCTTCAGAAAAGGGCTTGCTGATTCCCCAATAGCTGGCACTAATTCCGAAGGCAAAAAAGTATAGCTCGAAAAGGGATGACTACGCCGCCAAATTGCATCAGTGCATCATAATATTGAGGGAAAAAATCGAATTGCATACTCAGAAACGGGGGGACCTCCGGGGTCTCCGAACATGTCTTGATAGTCCTCTTCACCAACAATTATCTGCCCATTTTCGGAATAAGCAAAGACTGTTGGTAGTGACATAGTGAGGATGGTTCAATTGTCGAGAGGGTTTGAGAGCGTATGATAGAGAACGACGAGATTGAAAGTGGCCATGTTGGGAGTGTCTCTATATACTGTGGGGGAACGCTTTGTCCATACAGACCTGGTATAATGCTGTTTTGTGGACAGACTGTACCAATCACTGACTTGTGAGTTGTCATTGTGTGGCCATTTCCTCTGGTCGCGAACTTTGTGGCGTGGATATTGTGGCCATAAAAACAAGGATTGGGCGCATTTGGGTGTCCAAGGCAGAAGTTGAAAGGTGTGTACCATAACCCTGGATTAACCTTTTCGGGACGGCTAGTATTCTCACGCCACAGTGGGTCTCCAGTGTTCCTCTTTCAGAGTCGGTGACTTCAACATTTACCATAACATGTAAAGAAACGCACTACAAAACTATACTATAACCTCCACCCAAAAAGGCATCAATGTCATTTAAACTATGCGCACCATCTACATATACGCATTTGAACCATACAATGTACACGCACTAGCACCAAATCGGTCGACGGTTCAAACAAAGTTACTACAATAAGACACCTATGTATCTATCTATCATACATCTATTCAACACACCTTACACCAAAAACGGACGTGAATGAATTGACTCCAAACGAATGAATAACTGCAAGATGATCTCACAAAACACAGCTGTTTGAATCCTACAAGGACCTCCTCTTTCAGAGTCGGTAGTAATTCAGTCAAAGATTTAAGACGAGTCAATGACAGAGGATTTCCGTATTTGTTGAGACTAGTTATGAGCTGATCAAATTTGGCCTTCAGGGTGAGCGCCTTGCTTTGACTTAGTGGAAAAAGAAGGCATAGAACAAATTTCATGTGAAGCTAGGGTACATGAGGCATATGCATAGACTCGCATACGTATGTGAGATGAATGGGATCGATATTCGAATGTACATGAACATAAAGGGAACAAACGTAAACAGGGAAAAGGGGATAGAAATCATGGAAGCCTTGCACGTCATGGGTAAGCTACATACACTATTGGCATACCTCCTCGAGCACTTCGGATGATCAGCGACTCATAGGGCTCTTAGCTGAAGAAGCAGTAGGGGACCGTGCTTTATGAAGATAAGGACTGGTGCTCCCATGTCGCGAGCTTGCCCCTGGACTTCTACTACCAGCACTCATCGTGCTACTCCTCTGGCTTCCACTTGGGCCCGGACTTTGAGGTACAGGACTGGGAGATAAGCCATAAAATGAGGGACTTCCCCATTCTACAGGCCATCGCCCGGGGGAAGGAGGGTAATCATCATAGGTAGTGGAGAGGCTTGAAGGATCGTTCGGGTCGGGTCTAGGAAGACCAAGCTCATAAAGAATGGAGGACAAAGGACTATCGGGTGTATCATGGTTGGTCGCCTGATGACGAGGTGTTCTTGGACTTCTAGCTTGCGCCCGACTCGAAGCAGAGGCGGAGCTATCTCTCCGACCCCTGGGAGTGTGAGCACCAGGGGTCGGATGTGATGATGGAGGAGGAGAAAAACCGAGCACGCGCCGCTCTTGTGCGGTCCAGACTCCCGATCCAGGTGAGGACATCGACGGAGAGGATACATCCCTGGGGCTCCTAGCGTATTCAGGAGAACGACGGGGTGAACCAGGACTAGCAGGGCCGTAAACGGGGCTTCGTCCCTGAGGGGGAAAACCGAGCATATGCCATTCCTCTGCGCTCAAATATCCCGTTCCGGGTGCAAATTGTGAGAACATCGGCGGAGAGGATACATCCCTGGGGCTCCTAGCGTATTCAGGAGAACGACGGGGTGAACCAGGACTAGCAGGGCCGTAAATGGGGCTTCGACCTTGAGGAGGAGATCCGAGCATACGCCGTTCCTCTGTGCTCAAATATCCTGTTCCGGGTGTCAATTGTGAGAACATCGGCGGAGAGGAGACATCCCTGGGGCTCTCAGCGTATTCAGGAGAACGACGGGGTGAACCAGGACTAGCAGGGCCGTAAATGGGGCTTCGACCTTGAGGGGGGAAACCGGGCATACGCCATTCCTCTGTGCTCAAATATCCTGTTCCGGGTGTCAATTGTGAGAACATCGGCGGAGAGGAGACATCCCTGGGGCTCCTAGCGTATTCAGGAGAAGGACGGGGTGAACCAGGACTATCAGGGCCGTAAATGGGGCTTCGACCTTGAGGGGGGAAACCGGGCATATGCCATTCCTCTGTGCTCAAATATCCTGTTCCGGGTGTCAGTGGTGACAACATTGACGGAGATAATGTATCACTGCGTCCAGGAGAACGAGGAGAACGAAGGGTTGAAACAGGAGAGTTAGTGGGGCTCTCAGGAAAGGGTATGGTGTCAACGGCGCGTTCAGGGTATTCATGGCATGTCATGCCTTCAGACCTTTGCTGTTCGCCATTCGGACTGGTAGTAATATAAGTAACGTTGGGTATGCTTCGTATAGAGCCTCCAGGCTCATCGGTAGCACCCACCGATCCGGGGGGTGAGAGAGTATAGTTTCGCCTTGGATGTCGCGAGCTGTGAAGAGAGAGCCTTTTATCACTATCCTTGTACTTGTCGAAAAAATATTATAGTAGCTTACTCAAAGTCAGAAGAACCTGGGATACCTTTGAACATTCCTTGATAGTCGGCTTCGCTCACCATCATTTCTCCGTTCTTTAGAAGAGCATATTCTCTTGGTAGAGACATATTGTGAGTACGCAGTGGTTCAAAGTTCGGTGAGCGTATGAGGTTTACAAAGTAGCTATAACAAGAGATGGTGACACGATTAAAAGGTGGGGGAAGCTGAAGTACCTTTTATACGTCGAGGGAGAACGACTTGTCCGAAAAAAAAACACTGGCGATACCATCATCAGCGCAAAACGAGCAAATAAGGAAGATTATACTTGGTCATTTCGAGTCAGTATCACCACTAATTTGGTAGTCAGTATCCTTACTAGACGCCACACTAGCTGCCATATATAGCATGTGCTTACCTCGTGGTGTCCTGTTGGGATACCATGCCGCTCTTATGGGTGCGTAGAGGGAGCTAGATTTTTTTCTATTTTGTGGCGGTTCAATGAAAGAAAGAGTTGATGCGTACCACAGTGAACCGGTCGGGCTACTAACTCATACATATGCACAGTGAGAGAAGGGTATCGAATTTCGCATCCCGCGTGTATGGTTGAAGAGAGAGTCTCATAAAGTTTAAGCAAAAGTCGAGATGCTTTCGCATAGCTGGACGTTCATGTCAGAACGTAAAATCCAACACAAAAGATGAGAACGATGAGAGTCGGGAGTGAATTTAAACGTGAATTTAAACGTCAAGGTTATTAAATTTCTCACGCCCTTTTTCACGATGTCCACCACGAAGGCTCAAACTGCAAAAGACAAGGCAAGGTTCATGCAACATCTGTACATCATATTCATTGAAATTCATCATACATTTGCGCTATACAGGGTAACATTTCCTTCAAAAACGGGGATTTTCCGTCTGCTATCGGACACTATACACAAGCCATCCTCGAGGATCCTAAAGACTGGACATTTCCTCTGAATAGAGCTGCTGCTTATCTCAAGCTAGGCAAGTACGTTCTACTACCCTTCCACCTACAACTTTAGGACCTAACATCTGAACCACAGGAATGAAGATGCGGAAAGAGATTGTACAACAGTTCTAACGTTGAACACGTCCAATGTCAAAGCCTTTTTTCGAAGAGCGCAAGCTAGAAGGGGTCTTGAAAAGCTTGCCGAAGCGCAGGAAGGTACGCAGGTCGCTACTTATCTGTGTCAACTCCAAGAATTCAGATGTTACCAGACCTAGAACAAGCTATTTCTCTTGATCCGTCCAACCAGTCAGTTAAGACCGAATTGAGCGCAATCAAGGATCTTCTGTGGAAGAAAGCAGCTTCAGAGATCGTTCATCCGATGAGAAGGCGCGTTCCGATAAAAATTATAGAGTCGGCGAGCGACGAAACACAAAAGGCGACGGTCAGCGTTAAGGATTCGAGGTCAAAGATATCCTCTTCATCTACTCATCCATCCGAAAAAGTGATCACGAATCACGCATCACCTTCTCACTCCATTCCTACCGACCCTCTCGCTGCACCGAAATCTCCAGAGGCCACGGCAACCATTACACCAGTCCCACCTTCACCTCAAGATTCCTTGAAACCCAAATCCTCTTTCCAAGAAGCCAAACGTGCTCGGAACGAGAAAGAGGGAAACATCAGTCGTGTAGGCGGAGGAATATTCCGTGCGTCAGGGAAGAATACAATATTTACTCGGTCAACGACTGGTGGCGATAAAAATGAGCAAGATGCAAATCCAAAAGACACAAAAGATGCCGAAGGTAGTCCCGCACCTGCCTGGGGCGCTGACGTACATCTGGGCACTGCGACTACTACATTGTTCGAATTCACGAGAGGATGGAGTCGTTTATCTGGTTCGTCCGTCGAAGAGAAGTTTCGGTATATCATGGTGGGTGCATTCCGTAAATTCTCCACCCTGCACTTCCCTTTTTCGCTGACGCTCCTTGATACATGTAGACGGTTGCCCCCTCTTCCTTCCCAAATATGATTCAAAACTCGCTTGAGCCACCGTTGCTCACTGGGATGTTCAGGACGTTTCATGAGGCGTTGGATGAGCTTCGTGCCTCTTCCTCCTCTCCTTCTCCATCAACCTCTACATCATCATCACCGTCTTCGTCGTCGGAATTAGCCTCGCCCGCTTACTTGAATATATCCTCACTCATCGCCGCCGTGCTCCGTGCATTCCTCAATGTGCGTCGAATCCGGATCGTGGTGATGTTTTTGAGTCCTGGAGAGAGGAAGATGATGGGCGGAGTTGCCGAAGATGTTTTCAGGCATTTTGATGAGGGGGCAATGGAGGGAAGAACGCTAGGGGCGCAAGGAGAAGATGTCGCGGAAGAGAATAGGAAAGCGTTGGTAGCTTGGAGGAGTATGCTCAAGTGAAGGGCATTGATTTATATCTCAAGTACACATGTCAGTCCTTTAATTTATGCTCAGGAAGAGCGGAAGATCTGGCAAAATTTTGCTTGAACATTGTGCCCACTCTTCGATTCTAATGCACCCTGGACCTGACCTGATTCTTTTGCTCCATGGTTAACAAAGCCGTGTGAAAACGGCGACCCTCGAACTAGTAAGGAGATTCGAACAAATTACCTTGTTGAGGGGGCACGAGGTATAAGTGAAATGCGAAATTTGAATGGTTAAACTAATCATAAGACTGTGGTCCTATTCTTTGTCATTCTCGATAAGGATTACATCAGGATCGCGTAGTGGATTCTCGCGAACCTTCGACCTCTTGACCCCCCCCGCCGTTGCCCGCCTGTTTGCCACCTGGGTTCCTTACAGCTTCACCATTCGAACTCCCAGCACCTGTGTTTCCCAACCAATTCGCATTTTCATTAAAACCCTGTTGTTCTAATGCTGTAGTCCATGCCTTTGGTATTTCACGGATATATTTGCCTTCCACCATCTTTGTCAGTGTTTCGTGCATCCATAATAACGACGAGCTTGCGGAATGTCCGCCAAGATACTCTATGGCAGACTTGAACTGTTCCGTGGTTTTATATCCAAAATCAGCAGTAGCCACAGTATACTGTTTGATGCTGATGTTTGGTTTCTTTTGGACACTAGATCCTTTGAATTGGTTTGGATTCTCAGGATCTTTGATAGCAGTCAGAAAGTACTGCGTTCCGAAGCATATTGCAGATTCCTTTGAACCGTCTTGCATCTTCATTGTTCTTATAGAAATGGGCACAGATCGATAATCTGAAGTGATTTTGAGTCTGCGAACAAGCCTGACGTAAAGAATGGAACAGACTCACTGTTGGTTTTGTCTCTTCGATCTAGAGGAAAGCACATCCCACCAAGAAAAATAGAAAGTAAGAAGAACAAGGAGAACATGTGTGAAACCGCAGGCATCGCAGTGGAATTTAGCGATGAGGCCGTGGATGTTTGGGACTGCAAATTCCGTTGATTTGTACTTTGTTGAAATGGATACAAGAGATGGTATTACGCACCGAGGAATAACAGATTTGGCCAGCAAATACCACTATCTTCGTGCGGGTAAGTCTGTCACATCCATTGATTGAGGCAAGAAAACACACAATCGAATATGAACGTACAGCGCAGGAACGGTTCGTCGTTGAGAACGATATACGGAAGCGATACGAATGTTAATCTTGGAAGAACAAATTGATATCGATACGGAGAGGACCATCTAAAGTGATAGGATACGACATACCAGCGAGGCAAGTTTGACCAGCAAATCTATCTCAAATGAAAGAGCGTGCGTTGGGTTTCCTAGGCAAGAGTCAGCTTGCTGCAGATTTAAATAATGGCGACAGGCCTACTCAGCGTAAGTATACCACAGACGATTTTGGTTGATGCGGGTGGAGATGATCCCAAGGGCTCGAGGTTCCCTATATTATATGCCCACCCCATTGTTTCAATGGTACAGCCTGTTACCACAGGATCCTTGTCCCTTGCGTCCTTTGAGCTGCCGACTGGCATCCATCAACCCCATCACCCTCAATCTGTTTCCATTCACTGACCTTCGAGGTCGGTACGCAACATCTAGCAAGGTCAGAATATTGCTATATTTACTAATTATTTAATCGTCCTCTGGTTCTTTTGGAGCCTCTTGAGGCTCTTTCGGTCATTGGAAATCAAAGGCGGCTTCTAGATTGGTGGACACGCATAACGATTGTCGTCGGCTATTGATAGGATCGCCGACGGGAGAATCGTCTCAAGACCGGAATCGCAAGTACGGTATCTAAGTAGTGAGCACTGGTACGAGCCTTCGATTAATAGTGTTAGGGAATCATAGTACACGCATTACAGATACAGCCAGAACTATCACTCTACAACGAACTTTGATGGACGCCAATAGCCTTAACTTAGAGCGACCTAAAACTACGAAACGAAGAGAATAAGTTAGCTTAACGTTTAACATGAAAAAGTGGCAGCAGCAAAAGAGGCAAATATCAGCAGCGTTACAAAAGTCTCGACATGGTTATTAAGACAGGGATAACTGAAAAAGATATTTCATCACATAAAAGGGGACGGGATCTTATTGAGTACCCAGAGGGCAACAATAGGATAACTGAGGAGAGGATGGGAAAGGACACGAACCAGAGTCGTTCGATATGGGAATACCAAAAATACTGGGATTGATGACACATCTTGAGACTCCGAGACAGTGATACCTTGACCGACGTACCTATAGGCTGAAAAAACTAAAATGAGCAAAAGCAGTATGGAGAGACCCACAAGAACAAGAGAGAATCAGAGGGTTGAAGAAAAGTTGTCGACACGGGTCATTAAGACAGGGATAACTGATATTGAAAATTTCATCCTTTCGAGAACAAATGGGAGGCGAAACAGTGTTGAGAAAGGGAAACGAACCTCCAGTGCATTTATCACCGTAATTGCCCTCCGTTCGCAATACTACCAAGCACTCCAGTACACATCCAGCAGGTCCCGCCTTCCACTCGGTCGATGAGAGCCAGATGAGAGCGAATTTGAACGAGTGAAAAATTAGAGGATGGGAAAACTCAGGGAAAACTTTTTCATTGAAACTGCATTTGTAAAGCAACGTAAGGATATTTAGGGCCGGTCGTGTAAATCACGCTGGAACCTGGCTGGAACATACAATCCTTTTCTGTTTATTCAAGACGAGTAGCTAATGAATTGTACAGGCAGATGTAATAAGTATTCCCAATCCACTAAGGGAAAAGAAGCGGGTGAAACGGAAGTGTACAAAACATTGCGGAAAAGCTACAATCAGCACAAGGAAGGGAAAGAGTGTGATTACGAGTGAGCATAAGACGTCGAAAGAAACAAATATGAAGCATAGGGGTAACAGGCATGGTAGATCATAGAGGAGTCGTTGAATAAAAGGAGAACATATAGTGGAATGGTTTGACCAGAGCTAAAAAAACTATTATGGACTCAGAGCCAAAGGCGTTCAGGATCAAAACGTTTGAAAATCCTCCCCATGAACGAATCCAGTCGTTGCCCATTCAGCCATTGCGCCTGGAGTCAATGCCTGAAAGGCAATTGGAAGTGTTGGAAACGCCGATTCGGAAGCAAAAGAGTTCGAGTTGAATTCAAGGCTGTTAAGCACATCGAGATCGTTG
This sequence comes from Lentinula edodes, assembly GCF_021015755.1. Taxonomy (NCBI): domain Eukaryota; kingdom Fungi; phylum Basidiomycota; class Agaricomycetes; order Agaricales; family Omphalotaceae; genus Lentinula; species Lentinula edodes. The sequence goes on from NW_025764337.1 coordinate 351,630, forward strand.
GCGGTCATCCAATCATGCTGCTGTAAGGCTGTATCGATATCCATGTTCTCCATGTTCCCGAGGTCCCCCATGTTCCAGACAGGCGTGTCTACCATGTCAAGCTCAGCCCCGGGCGCGGATACAGGCGCGGTGAAGCTGTCGGAAGCGTTGAATCCAGTGTCGAGACCCGGCTGTATCAGAAAGCTCCAGTCAAACTCTGGTTGCGAGTCCGTGATTGGCTGTACAGCAGAAAACGAGGCAAGAAGACTTTCCAGGTCAAAATCCTGAGTGGGTTGAATGGAGGCGTCGTGTGACTCCTGCGTCGGTCCAGGTATCAATGTAGGTATCGTTGAGAGCCCAGATTCAATAGAAGCCTCAAATTCAGAGTCCTTGCACTTGGAGTACTCTTGACAATAGATCGGGATTTCGGAGTAGCCGTCGCCGTTTGGATTTGTTCTTATGAGGCGAAAAATTCGACCCCTTGATGACTCCGTATTGTCCGAGGGAGCAAGGAATCCTACACCATTGCCGACTAGTGTGAACTGATAGGTATCTCTAACATGTTTATCGAGGCTGTGAGGTTAACAAGTCAACGAAAGAAGGGACATATATAAATCAAAAGAACGAACGAACCCATTGGTTGTTGTGGTACTACCTGCAGGATTCTCATCGACAAACATATTGATATAGTCTGCCTCATTGACGATGATCTTGTTTCCAGATACAGCAAAGAGCATGATGAGCAAATAATAAGAAGAGGATGATCTCGATAGTTGATGTGGAGGAGCTGGGTTGGTGAAGTAGAGCAAATGTCGGCGGGGTTTTTATAGTAGGTACAGTATGGGATGCTTTGTCCGGACCAAGCTACTTGCATGAAGAAGTAGCGGGACAAGTTGGCTAAAGTGCATCGACTAGGCCAGCAACGTACTTGGCTTTGACAGTGCTGTTAAGGGTGGTACAAAAAGTTTGGTGGCCAAGGAAGGCCATTGCGTTGATTGATTTTGACGGAGGTCTAAAAAGCCTGGTCAAAGGTTGGGAGATTTGAGAACGCAACCGATCTACTGCGGTATAGTGAGTCCGGAGAGACGCTGATGGCCATAGACACATGGATTCAGAAATAAATCGCAAGTGCAACCGGAACGAGTGTAGCGTTGAGCAAATCAGTGATAACTCTCGGAAGTCGTTGAGTTTTTTGATATTTGAGTTGAGGCCTGAGCTCAGTGGTCTTTGGGGATCAGCCCCATGTCATTGTCGATCTTTGGTAATGGGTCAAGAGCACCTATTATTGGCAGGTCAATCTGCTTGAAGACTGGCACGAATGATGATTGAATGTTCAAGAGAAGAGTATGTTTATCTTATCTCTGCTTATCTGATCTGATCGTCAAAACAGGTGCAAGCTGGTTAAGACCTTTTATTTCGTTACCGCCACCATCGCTTACGGTCTATGATTTTATCGACATCGAGGGTACCTTTATCGACGCCAGTTGCCTTCCCGAGGTGAAAACGGGTGCATATATCGCGTAGCATGCTCTCAGGCTCTATCTTAAGCATCCACAGCTGTTTCGATCCTCGAGATGTTTCTGGGTAAATGTCGGATAACTCGGAGCTCGACGAGTTCTGAGCGGCTGCTACTTGCTATCTTAGCCGAAGCTGAGCCTGACAAGGTGTCGTCGTTTGGAATTGGTCGCTGCGTGTTATAGATAGGAATCTATGGGCACTTTGGGGGTCTTGGACATCTGCAAAACCTGGATATTCGGCTAAGGGTCCGAAAGCAGTTGAGAGCACTTCCCAGCAGTGAAAGCACTCAAAGCATACTGCTTTCAGTGCTTTCAGCACTGGGATCTGCTGGGATCTGCTCTCAGTGCTTAGCCAAATATCCAGGTTTTGCAGATGGAATATAGGTGTATGATTGATAACGCCCAGTGTATGGTCAGTGGTGTATGTGCCCTACCGCACTTCAGGGGACTTCCCAACAATCGATGAACGAGGAATCATGAATTCGTGGTTGGCTTTAATTTTTCGTTCCCATTCCTCTTCGGAGGGAATTCCTCGTCCCACAAGGATTCAAATATGTATGCTTCAAGGTGATACTGATGGTTGGCGGCGCCGCTTGACTGGTGTGCACCTCTTATCTGATCTGCTTGTTTCGCCAATAATTGTATTTCCATCAGCAAGGGAAGACGATGCTTAGAGCTGCAAAGGCTAGGACTAGTCAAAGTTTGTGTTCAATACTCACCTTAGAATGTTGTGTCCCCCGTTTCCAAGACATGATTATTGCCGTCGAAAGTCACAATGGTTTAGAAATATCGTAGTAGATCACGGTATGTGTGCATATGAATCTGAAATGTTCTTTATTCTGATATAAATGGTACCAGGAGTCACTACTGACTCAATATTCACAGAAGGCCGGTGCTCTTGAAAGGTGCTGAAGCCCGGCGTTCGGAGTCCAAGGTTTTGTCAGCTGACAATGATATGTACATACTGAATGATTTCCAGTCGAAGTTATCCATCTTACAATACTCAAGAACGCGTGAATTATGTAGCGATAAATACATCGACATCCTCCTGCCGTCTCCCGCCGTTCGCAAGCGATCCCTTTTCCACCATTGCTCGTGTCGAACTCGACTGTTGCTTAATCCTTGCCAAGTTGAGGAAATTGATTGATTTCATGTCTGAAAGCTCGGTGAAAGCGGACAAAACTTGAGACAGAAAATACAATCCTGGGGGTCACGTAATGGGGCGAGAGACAAATTCTTTGACGATTTTCTCAAACCGAGTAGTTAACTGTACAATGTCATGCACAGAAGCTACCACCCAAATGGCTCGGTCGGAGCCGTCTCCCTCCCCCGAGGGAATTGCAAGATTTGATTACTTGAGTGTCAACTCCTAGAGGGGGCGTTATCAAGCTACCACCCAATACATTTCGGAACATTCGGAAGAGCTATGACCATGATAGACTCGCAGTCCGAGGCAGAAACGCAACATCCTAGTAGACGTAAAGGACATAGTGTTATTTAGAGCAGGGACTGAGGATCGCGTCAAACAACAAGGGTATGCAAATAGTGATTTGAGAAAGAGTCGTGACGGTGAAGCGGAGATTGAGATGGGTAATGGATGGTGAAGGACGATGCGATAAGCAGAGAGATGTTCTAATGTTCCAGAAATTTGCGTAGTTGGTAGAAGCTCGAGCTGGATCCACTGAGAATTGTCGACAGCCGTCTCGTCAGACTGCCACTGCAAGGCCATATCGATACCCATGTATCAACTTCTATTAGATTCCACTGGCACCTCGTGCGCGATATACGTATTACAGCCTAGGTGACAAGTCCAAGATTGAAATGTTGCACGGAACTGAGCAGTGTAGAATTGTCCGTGGATATGAACTTCGCAGACGCCCAATGCCACCTAATACTACCAATGGGAAAGCCTTGGAAAGGGCGGGAAGGGAAACCAGCCGAGGTTACATGGCGTCGTCCATTTATTCAATTCCTACCAAAGTTTCGTTACATACCATTCGTTCGAGTCTCAGAAGAACGATGCAGAACGATGCTGATCACTTAATAATAATATAGTCTGCCTCGGTGGCAATGTCGTCCCCGGAGTAAAGAGCACGATGGGCTACTGAGCAAATGTCAGGTAGTGTGGAATTTCGGTGGTCATAGAAGGCCTTGGGAGTCCATACTTAGATTGATGGTCAAGATTTGAAAAGAGATGAACTCGAGATACAGCTGGATACTGGCAGCGAGCTGGGTTTTACCTAATAGTATTAGTAATCTCTGTTATCCCAATCTTATCTAATTTCACGTGGTCAACGCCTCTTGCTTTTCTTCTCCATGGTAATGAAACTGCATCGTCCATGCTTCGCGATAACGATCTTATCGACATCAAGGGTGTCTTCAATGATGCCAGTTGCCTTCTTGTGGTCATAGCAGGTCATACTTAGCGGCCTATTCCGAGGTCCCTAGATTGTATCTTCGTCAATCACCTATCTTCTTGATTCGAGCCGTTATTAGAGAACCCTGTCGAGTAGCGCAAACTTGGCGATTTCCAAGGCTTGTTCTTTTTTCTCGGTAACGAGAAAGAGAGACAGAGTTGACTGGTCAATGGGAACTCGCTGTTGTGTGCTATACACAGGCGTATCTATGTACATTCTCGAGAGCTTGCAGATAGGTGAACTCGGATAACACTAGAGGAGGCACGGTGTACGGTGTGCTATGTACCTGCAGCACCTCAGGGGACTTCTCAGTAATCGATGCACGAGGGATCGTGAGCTGATGGTCAGCTCAATTTTTCGTCCCTACATATTCCTCTTCGGAGGCGTTCCTGATTCCCAAAGGATTTATGCAAGTTTACGAGGTACTGCTGATGCTAGTGCCTTGTTCGCCTTTCGTCTGACCTCTGTTACTTCATTTGTGGCAGGGACAACTTGGTGTAACAGAGAACGACGACTCTCCAAGATTGAGGTATGAGGCATTGCTTAGAACTTGTCATTCACAGTCGTCACCGCTGCGGCTTCGGAGGGAGCAGGCTTGTAGATTTGATAATACTGAAGGTGTGTATCAAGCTGAAGATGTTGTGTATCAAGCTGAAGATGTTTTATAGCCTGCGTATCGTAATCAAAAACAATCCGGGGCAACGTGACTGGACATTTCCTCTGAATAGAGCTGCTGCTTATGGCAAGTACAGTACGTTCTACTACCTTTCCACCTACGACTTTAGGACCTAATATCTGAACCACAGGAACGAGGACGCAGAAAGAAATTGTACAACAGTTCTAACGTTGAACACGTCCAATGTCAAAGCCTTTTTTTGAAGAGCGCAAGCTAGAAGGGGTCTTGAAAAGTTTGCCGAAGCGCAGGAAGGTACGCAGGTCGCTACTTCTCTGTGTGAACTCCAAAATTCCAAATGTTACCAGACCTAGAACAAGCTATTTCTGCCTAGGTATCAAGTCCGAGATTGAAATGTTGCACGGAACTGAGCAGTGTACGATTGTGGCCGCGGATGTGAAATGTGAAATTAGAAGGGGCTCAATGTTACTTCAACTAGGAAAGTCTAGAATACCGACACGGTCCCGGTTCATTAAATTTTCAAGATCCAACATTCGACTCTATTCGACTAGCCCTGATATACCCCAACTAATTTATCATATAGCACGAATGAGCCTATGGTTCATCATAGAAGGGTTTTCCTTCCTTCTTCTGTTGCCTCAGTTGTGATTCTGTTGATGATTGAGTTCTTTGAATGAACATGTTGATATAGTCTGCCTCGGTGGCGATGGGGCTGTCCCCGGAACAAAGAGCACGATGGACCACTGGAACTGTAGATATAAACAGATGTCAGGTAGTATGAAGTGTCGAATTTGGATTGGGAGTCGATGCTTGTATTGATTCAGGCGAAGGTCAAGACTTGCCAGATAATTTTTTTTAATGAAGCAAAAGGAAATAAGCTATACCCATCGGCAGCGAGCACGAATATTATTACGTTCCAAAGTCCTAAGCGTAGATGATCACTATTGGACACGAGGTTTTGTAGAGAAATCTGGAAGGGGGGTTTGGACGACTGGCCCCGCGTCACTGACATGATGAGCGAAGACTCGAATTTCCGAGCGCTGAATCGAGACTGATTGAGCTCTCGAAACCTGAGAAGTGATTAGTCGATTTATTGAAGAGAGGGGAAGGCATTTTAAAACAGCATACTGTATGTTTTGACCAAATGAAACTTTACCCCTACGCATCCACGAACATTTTGATGCAGTCTGCCTCAGAACGATAAGGTTTTCCCTAGGACGTGAAAACATGCATAGTGGACAAGCCCGGGACAAGCGTAAACGTAGTAACGAAATGGGGGGATGTAGGATAATAGTTAGGACAGGCGAAATGGTAGATGCTCTTGCATTGGCTTTAACAGTGTGGTCAAAAGGAAAGAAGTCTTTGTGGTCATACTAGGAGACCGATTTGGTTCGAATGATTTGGGCGAAGGTGACAGGGGCTCGGAAAAGGCCGGCGAATAGATGCCAATGATTGCCGGTGCACCTGGTTGTTGTTGTCACTTAGGTCACCTTTTGCTACCGCTACCATCGTCTACACTAGCGAACCCCTGCGGGGCACGATAAACCTTGCTTGCATTCATAAATTCCAACCCACACTCACAATCGAACCAAAGGTTGTACGGTAACAAAAGGTAAAGTAGTGTATGAGTGCATGAACAAGGGATTAGAAGAAATACATCGGAGCGAGCTAGACTGAGATTGAAGCGCCTAGTGTGTGAAAAAAATGCACGGGCGCTTGGTAAAGACGGGGTGGCAAAGGACCTAGCAAGCAAGGTGATTGGTCCACCGTTTTATCGACATCGAGAGTGTCTCCATCGACGCCAGTTGCCTTCCCGGGGTCCTTGTACAAACATACAACAGCACCACTGGCACAGACCCCTACTCTCCCCTACTAGATTATGCGCCAATTACCTGTTTTTCCTTATCCTCGAGGTTCTGTGAATGATCCTGTCGGGTACTAGCACGGCTAGCGATTTTCCGACGGCTTGTACTCTCTTCTCCGGTCCCTTTCTTCTGAAGATAGAGACAGACAGAGTAGTCTTTCCGTCCGGAGTTCTGTCGCTTTGTGTTGTACACAGGTGCATCCATGGACAAACTCGAGTGGGAATATAGGTGACTTGGAAGCATAAATTCAGGGACAAAGTTTGCGGTATTATGCTGGTATACTACTGCAGCACCTCGGGGGACTTTTCTGTAATCGATGCACGAGGAATCGTGAGCTGATGGTCGGCTCAATTTTTCGTCCCTACTTATTCCTCTTCGGGGGAGTTTCTGATTCCCAATGGATTTACATATGCGAGTTTATGCGGTACTATGTACAGGGTGCTACTGATGCTGTGTAGTGCCTTGTGTGCCTTTCGTCTGACCTCTGTTACTTCATTTCTGGCAGGGACGACAACTTGGTGTAACAGAGACGACGACTCTCGAAGATCGAGGTATGAGGGATTGCCTATGTAGAACTTGTCATTCACACTCGTCACCGCTGCGGCTTCGGAGAGATCAGGCTCGTAGATTTGATAATACTGAAGGTGTGTATCAAGCTGAAAATGTTTTATACATAAGTCATGCTGATAGTTTGATTGTTTCTGCTCAATGTTAACGTTGAGACTCAAGAGTCACTGCCCTGCAGCCGATTAAGGCCGGTGCTTATCTAGTTCTTCGTGCCAGTGGTGCAGTAACTTACTTGATCATGTCTTCATCAATGACATATGTTATGTATTTCCTATCCTCAACATAGCGCCGCTACCGATAACTACATAGATTCTCGAATACAATCCCTGTCAGAATCTTGCTCGAATCCCTCACCTTCCTGCCGCTTTAGCGCCTTCTTCGCGATATCTTCCCCACCATCGCTGATGCCACCCGGACAGCTAGGAAGATTGAATCATCGAAGCAACATCTAGACTCTAGAGTCCTTTTTCGGTTAGCCTGCGTATGATGATCGAAACAATCCCGGGGCAACGTGCACCGCGAAATCATCTTCTATGTCTTGTCCGATTTGTCCTAGAGTAGAATAGGAAATGCTTATAAGCAATGAGCCTTCCAGTGAAAGTATGTCCTTCATTTTATTCAACTCATCTTTGTGTTGTTGATTCTCCCCCAGCATAGATTGACCACTGATGAAGTTTTCAGTTCTTTCGAGCCTTGCACTTCTCGCATTACTAGCGCTCCGAATAGCTCTCAACTCCTGGAATAGGAAACGACTACCCCCAGGCCCTCGAGGTTTGCCTATCTTAGGGAACGTCCTTCAACTAGGAGCGGCGTCTCAGCTATGGCTCATTTTCGATAAGTGGAAGTACCAATATGGTGTGTTTTTCTGCTTCCTTGATCCCATGGCGAATTCACACCCCAATTTGAACAGGCCCCATAATGTATCTAAATATGGCGGGACAGAACATTGTGGTTCTCAACACCAAAGCGGCAGCTACAGAGCTTTTGGAGCGCCGTTCTGCGATCTACTCAGATCGACCGAGGAGCATCGTGGCAGATTACCTAGGCAGTCAGTTGTCTATGCCATTCACGAGATACGGCAAATCGTACGTGTGCCTCGCCGTTTTCCGTCATACAAAGTTTGACGTTTGTGTAGATGGCAAAACATGCGCCGTGCAGGTCATGCTGTTCTGAACGCTCGAATTAGCGTGCAATATCAACCCGTCCAGATCGAAGAAGCAATAATACTTGCTCATAGTTTACTATGTGATACATCTTCTCCCCTGCTTGCGAAAATTAATAGGTTCGGATGCAATCCTTCCCGCCATTTGTCCATGTTCCTCAATAATTATTAGGTCTGCTTCAACTATAATATCTGTCATATACGGGAAACGATCTCTTTCTTCCGGGGAGCCCGAGCAGGTATTCGATGATGCCCCACAAGCCCACACGCCGCCTGTTTACGAGAAACTTCACCTGACTTCGGACCCGCTCCAAACTCTCAGTAACATCGCGCACCGCTTTACCAGTGCTGTGTATCCAGGCGCTCATCTCGTAGAGCTTATCCCAATACTGGATTATCTCCCTGCCGCAATAGCCAAGTGGAAGAGGGATGCTCAAAGAGACTATAAACGAATTTCGAATATCTTCGAGAGGTATTTTGACGACACGGTGAGCAGGCTTAAGCAGTGTCTATCGTCAAGGAGAAGCTGAGCTTCCGATGTTTTGAAAGGTGAGAAACGACCAGCAGCGGACAAGTCTTTGCGTCAAGCTAGCAGATGATCAGGTAGCAAGTGGATTGACTGATGCAGAAAAAGCCTGGGTTGCGGGTTCTCTTTCGTACGTGTTGACATAGTATGCCCTTGACCACCTCTTTGACTCGATTATAGTGTCGCTGCGTTGGAAACTGTGCGCTTCTGTGTTATATTATTGCCATGTTACACACCTTTTTGCTAATTTTTTTTTTTTGCGCGGTCGTTAGACTAGCACCACTTTATCATTCTTCCTTCACGCCATGATTTTACACCCAAATATTCAAGAGAATGCACAAATAGAGATAGACCGTGTCGTAGGAAGATCACGGAGTCCGACTTTTGCTGATATGGTCCATCTTCCGTATGTGAGAGCAATCGTCAAAGAGGTTCGTCCAAAGATCGTTCAGCAAGACGGTAACAATATACTCACATACTCTATGTCATTCAGGTTTTGAGATGGCAGCCCGCAATACCATTGGCTGTTCCTCATATTGTGATGGAGGTATGTCGCCAGATGTCTTACCCATGAATCGTTCGACATTTCGTTTCTATCAGGACGACTGGTACGAAGGTTATTTTATCCCTAAAGGCACATCGTGCATACCAAACGTGTGGTAAGCTCCATTTCATTTAGTTCAATCTGACAGCGTTATAAAAGCCACATTTGTTGAAATAAAATCCACACCTTCAGGTCAATGAACCGCGATAAAGATGTATATGGTTCTGATGCCGATAAATTCCACCCGGAACGATTTCTATTCCAGACTGAAAAAGGCCTTGAATTTGCGCTTCGTGCTGAATACGAAAATGACGATGGACATTGTTCGTATGGATTTGGGAGGAGGTACATTCGTCTTTGTATTTTTCTAATTCTCCTTGATGACGGATTAATAATTTCAGAGTCTGTGTGGGACGACACGTTGCTGACAATGCCTTATTCATCGATATATGTACAATACTATGGGCACTACGTATTGAACCCGCAGTTTCTACGAACTCTGCAGCTGGGCGAGGACCATCGAAAGATATATTGAAGTAGGGGCTTTCCACGGTTGGTTTCAGTCTTGACTAACTCTTTCCTCATCCAGTCCAATCCCAAACTTCCATTGTCGTATTTTCCCTCGATTCCCAGAAGCGGAAGGGCTCCTTCAACATTTACGAGACGACGTAGTACACAGTAGGACAAATATTACTCCAGGACAGTGATGGCCTTGCTGATAGACTGTAAATTGGTATCATAAAAGTGTAAAGTTTCTTCGTACCAAGGCTTATCGTGTACAGTAGTGCAAATGCTAACGCTGTACTAGCTTACATACTTCTACAAGTAGGAATAGGAATCAAACCATGAAGTTGGAGGGATGTATGAGTATTCATAAGATAGTATCGTGTATAGTAGCGGCTATGCGAGAGTGGTGGTAAGGGAAGCGGGCCCGACGCGCCGACGAAGGATATGCATACATATTCATTCTTGCATATTCACAAGACATTTACGATGTAGAGGCTGTCGAATAATAGGATATTAACACTTATCTCTAAACACAGTAAGACCTCCCTTCCTTCATTCCCTACCGTTGTCAAGACGTTCGCTGGCACCTGTATTTTGAGTTCTGTCTCTTGCAAATATATGTACATGTGGTTCTCCTTATCGATATCCTAGATTCATCTCTTCCCTCTCATTAGTTCTATGTCTGTTTACCCTTCCTTGCGTGTTTATTTTTTCTCCTACCACAGTAACTAACACCTTTTATTCCCTTCTCTGTAGATAAGCACGATGATGACGGAAGGAAGTATTCAATCTCGAGCTCAAACTTCCTCCCACCCCCTCCGCAGCCGAGGATCCGTAGTACATGCGGAGGGTCGTACATGTTCCCGCCTTTCGATGGTATCACACCCTTCCTCTAATTCTTTGCCAATCTCCGGAAGCTCAAGTTCAAGCTCATCTAGCATCCTCTCAACGTGCTCTCGACGTTCAACTCAAATATCCTAACGTTCACAATCCTCACCCGTGCAAAGCTTCACCAGTTCCAACCTATAGGCAACAGCCATTCCGGCACTGGGAGTGTGCTATCCTCTTTTCTCCTTCTTTTGTCTCACCGAGACACCAATACAGGTCATGGCACCCCTTGGCACCCCTTGCCCAAGATTATGCCACACACTGGTGGGGTGGTTTTGCAAAAAACTAGTAGAACTCGGAAGGCAGGAAGGTGCAGGTGGATGTTTTCAAGTAGTTCTATGTGGTGACAAAGGGTCATTATATTCCGATAAGCAAGCTTCAATCTTGTTTTTGATCATTTCGAAAACTCAGTCCCGCAGTTTCTCATACACAAGTCCACATTTACCACCAATTTTACCACTGTAAATTTAGTTCAGCTGCTTTCTCTGGCATGGCCACAATCCTCTTGTCTACTACTGAATATTTCAATGCTCATATCCTTGTAATATTATATACAAACACAACATAGATATTTCTATTATAGACCTTGGTAAGTAAAGTGTAAGCCACAGTGGTGAAGTGGAAATATTAGATATTGTGCTGAATCCGGTGTCCAGGATTTATTTACTCATTTATTCTATGACTAATTTTGGATGTTATGGGGAAAGGGGGAAAGGGGGAAAAGGGGGGAGGGGGAAAGGGTGAACGCAAAGAAATGAGGAATGAATGAACGAAGACAAGGAACAAAAAAACCCCGCCCCTCAGAAAAGATGCTAAAAACACAACCAGGTAGAGGTGCTCTGTATACGACGCCAGCAGGATTTGAACCTGCGCCCTCAAAGAGGAACAGATAAGGTCATATTTATGAAAATCCTCTGATTCTAATCTGTCGCCGTAACCACTTGGCTATAGCGCCTTGGCTGTTGGGGAAACAATCAATATGAAAACGAGAGCGAGTTGCACAGCCACACCTGGTGTCTTCTCCGCTCGTTCCTTGAATTGTATAGCGGCTGAACAGGCGCTTAATTGTAACATATATTTAGCAGCGTCTAATTCAAACAGTGTGTCTCCTTCTACCACGACGATCAATAATTTCAATTTGTGCTTGCCTTGTCAATAAACCAAACGCCTGGTGCCGCCTGAAATCAACCAAATGAACTATTCCATTATTCTTTCTCCCACAAGCATTGAAAAAAGATCAAGGTATCCCGCTAGCGCGAAATGTGGCGACGGTGGCGTGCTCCTGCGTGCTGGAAATAAAGCTATATATGTATTATACATCTGCGGACACAGTGTTGCTCTTCGACACCCGCTTACTCTAGATGCGATCGCTCGTTCTCACTGTGCTTATACTCAGCAGCATTGGTACTTTGAACGCTGCTCAACCTCGTCAACAACCATTTCGTTTTACAGACCCGTTTGAGGATATTACAGCGCCCCACGAGGCCTCGTCATATACATTCAAATGGCCAATTCATCGAGTGGCAATCATTGGTGCAGGAGCTGGGTATACCCTCTTTGGATTTTTACTTCTTCTTCTTTTCCTCAAACCCATTCTCTTTCTCTACTCCAGCGGCCTCATCGCCTACGACCAATTCTCCCGTCTCAACAACTTCTATGTCCGACTCTTCGAGCGCGACTCAATGCCCGGTGGGAATTGGCATTACACCGCCAACGAAACATCCCCGAATGCACCAGTACCCAATTTCCCTACATCTAAAGCAGATTTCGAGCCGGATCTGCCACCAGATGGTGTGAAGTTGCCGTATGAAAAGAGCTTTGAGGGCGTGGAGGAGCAAAGGGTGTTGGAAGTAAAGATTGATCAGAGAGCTCCGAAGCCGATTTGGGAAAGGTTGGGTGCGACTGGACCGAGGGTAGGGGAATTTTGTTTTCATTATTATTCGAGAATATGCTTATTACGCGACGCGCCACTTTTTAGTCATATCAAGAGGTTTGTTCCTCGATATATTGTCACAACAAGTTCTAATCTCGGGCGTAGTTTCGAGCATTACCTTGGCCAGAACAGACTCCCATTGGTACGTCGTTCCTCGTCCACCCTAACAACCACCGACACCTTCTAGACATTAACCGCACCCACCTCCAACGCTACGTCCGCACCTTCGCCTCCTTTCTCTCACTGAACAGTAACGACAACAATCTCGATGTCTCCTATAACACCCGCGTCGAACGCGTCACTAAACGATACAACATCACCACAAGTACTGAAAACGGACAACAAACGAAAACTGAAGCGGGTTGGACACTTCTCCTTCGACAATTCACCCAAACTGGGAACAACTCGTACAAGATTCGTTGGTGGGAGGAAGCGAGTATTGAATTTATGTAGTATTTGTTCATTCCTGTTATTAACCGCCTACACACAGCACTTCGATGCCATTGTAGTTGCCTCCGGACGGTTCAACGCACCCAACACACCTGATATTCCTGGTCTTTCACAATGGGCTAGCCTCTATCCTCATCTCATCTCCCACTCCCGACAATATCGTCGCCCAGAGGAATTTGCTAATCAGTCTGTGTTAGTCATCGGTGGATCGGTCAGCGGAACTGAAATAGCTGAGGAATTGGACGGGGTGGCTGGGAAAGTCATTTTGAGCGTTCGGGATAGCGAAGGTATGTACTGATAGCGCCCGAGGTTTTCCTATCTAAATCTCCTTATTTCCCTATATATATAGACTCTGCGCATACTCCCCCCCGGAAAATGCACTTATCCAGAGTCCCGCGAAACGTTTCTATCGTTCCAGAAATCAAATCATTTCATCCCTTTACGGCACCGGGAATCACCTCCGGCAAGGTCGAGCTTTTCAACGGTACCGTACGTCTGTCTCTCTTGGGTTCCGTTAACGCCCAGTAATTTACTGATACACTTTGAAGATATTAAACGGATTCGACAGAATTATTTTAGCCACTGGTGAGTTCGTTTAATATACTACACCCATTTATCTGTATATATTTTCCTCTAATCAATGATCATAGGATACCGCTATTCATTCCCCTTCCTTCCCCAATACATCAACACCTCTCTCCGTGCAAATGAAAGCATACCGATTCAAGGCACAGACGCCAAGTCAACTCAACGTCAACAACCACTGATAACAGATGGAACCCATATCCGAAGCCTCCATCTTGATATATTCTATATTGAAGAACCGACAATTGGGTTTATTAATAGTAAGTATTCAAGTCTTAGTCTTGTGTTCCGAGTCCCCCCCTAATCCCAACCTCTCCCTCCTTCCCCTCCTAACTCAAAAAAACAGTGAACACCGGCATCGAAACATTCCTTTACTCCGAATTCACCTCTGCGGCGTTATCCAAAGTATGGGCTGGACAAGCTAAACTGCCGTCTTCCAATTTTATGTGGGCGAGGCATTGGGAGCGGGTCGGGAAAGGCTACGGACGCACGTTCATGGCATATGGTGTTGAGAAACAAGCTGGTGAGCAGAAGTCATGGGCTTCAGAATATGTTCACCAACCTCATTAATCCTGCTTGCTCTAATTTAGCAATAACAAAATACCTGGTCGGGTGGCTTAATCAAGATGCTGTAAAGTACGGTGGATATCAGGTCCGTCAACAATATCCTTCTTCTTTTTGTCAGGCCCAGTCTGATTACTGGTACCCTTGGGAGGGAAACTAGCTGAACCTACCCTCCGACAACCGATTACAAATTTCTAAACTCTGGGTCGCCGCTCGGTTTCCCAATTATCGTGGTGGTGATGGCTCTAATGGGGAGTGGCAGCCACTAAGTACCGGTGATGGGCTCTTTGCGATTAATGATCTTGGATTCGACTCGGATTCAGAAGGGGAAAGAGAAAGAGACGTCGAGACATGGAGTGTTGGGAGGGATGATTGGTGAATGAGTTCCAAGTTATAACTAGAGATGGATTGTATAGGATTTTTAAGCGGTACTATTATTTTTTTAAACCTGCAAATGCCAAGTACTGCCAAATTCCACCTATACTTTGGACCACGAACTCTCATACTTTTCTCCTTTTAAGATCTTATCCAAATTCCCCGTTGATGACTCTATAACTTTCTTCTCCTCCAACCTCTTCCAAAATCCTTCGATGAACCTAAGACTAGGATGACTAATAGGGCCACCTCCCTGCTGTAAACATGATGCAGCTAAGAGTTCATTCATAGGCCCATCCCCGAAGATATTCTGCATCACATCATGACTGGGAAATCGCGCTACCCCCAGTAATATCCAAGTTTTCGCCCCGATGGAGGCATGTTTCCGCGTAGCATATTCCTCGACACCATGCCCGTCTGCAGCACGCCGGAAAGTGGTTTCGGCATACAGGGAATCACCAAAAGAGATCCACCAATCATCGGGATTAAGTTCCCCCTGTGGATCGTCACGGTCTTGACGCAGGAGCCAAACCTTCACGTCGGCGTTGGCTATGTAAGGGGAATCGATGTGAATAAACGACGAGAAGAGCAGTGTATCTTTTGGAAAATACCTACTTGGTATGGTGTATTTCGGAAGGAGGGGCCGAGGCCCAATTCCATTGTCACTGCTTGCCAAGTGGGTACTTGAACTTGAGCCCACATGATTCGCCCCTTCCATTATCTTGTCGAAATGCCCCGTCATTGTCTTCATAACCTTCTTCTCCTCCAGCGACTTCCAGACCCCTTGAATGAACATAAGACTAGGAGAGTCGCCACCACCATGACCTCCCTGCCGGGATCGCGATGCAGCTAAAAGTCTATCGATAGACCCTTTCCCTAGAATATCATGCATCACATTACCACTCGGAAAATATGCTTCTCCCAACAAAATCCAACTCAACGGTCCATCAAGTCGATGTTTCTCTGCCGTGTATTCCTCAAGCTGTCGACTCGGACCAGAGTCTACAGCCCGGAAAGTTACGCCGATATGTTGTTGATCGCCAAACGAAATCCACCATTTATCCGGATCCGCCTTTTGCGGGGTATCTTGACGCAGGATCCAGACTTTGACATTGGTATTAACTACAGGTGAGAGAATGTTGGATGAATATAGACTTAGGATGGAATAAAGGTGGGCGGGAGGGGGGAAGGGGGGGGGGGAAGGAAAGGCAAGATGTACGTACGTGGAATGTTTTGAAAATCTTGTGTGAGTTCATTGGTAGGAGATACTGGAGCAGCAGCACATGTAGCGTTGGAAAATGCCGTGGAGAGAAGGAGGGATAGGACGATCAATGAGCGCAGCCAGGATGCTGATGATGGTGGTACGAGGAAGAAAGATTTCATTGAATGTATGTGATATATTGGTGTTGTAAAAACGGGACTACATGGAAGGAAGGACATGGTTCTCAATACCCATTGGTGACGGGAGGAATCGAACAACTTACATAGTAGAACACAGCGAGTTGGCGGTCCCTTCCGATGAAATAGACCAAATTATATATTATTCAGGACGAAACGAAGGGTCTCTCACCGTGAAATAACACAGCTGGAGGAGGTAGGGATAGGGAGGCAAAAGAAGTAGATTGCCCGTTCTTGAATCTTGGAAAACAAAAGTGTTCGTAAGTTTGACTCGGAGAATCCCAACCGCAGCTGTAGGTGAGTGAACAGACAGAGTTCATTGTTTCATGGTTACGGAAAAAAGAGAGGCGTACATAAGAAACAGAATATAGAGCTAGAGAGGTCCGGCCTTCTTCCAGCAAAGAGAGAGAGAGTCGTGGTTATAAGGGCAAGATGTAGTTCCCCCTGTCCTATTTTGACAAACCTGTCAAACGCTTGTATATTTTAGCGACATTGGTATACATCCCACCAGATCCCACCCTATCCCACCGCCTTCGGAGACTAGCATGATGGTCCTGCTGATAGTAATCCCGGACTTCCGACTCGGACGCACTATGTATGACTTCGGAGTATGGGAACAACATCCGTAATCCCCAGCGGCTGGTCTAAACGAAAAAAAGACTCTTCTTGCTGGCAAAGAGAATGAGAAATCTCTTATTACACGTAAATCTCTTGTCTTTTTTTCTTAGTAAACTGCCCTTGTTGCTCAAATTGTTCAACAGGTCTCAAGTCCCCCCAATGCTACCAATCCATCCACCATCCACCACTGGTGCCCGCTCCGAGTCCACTCTCCCAGTCACTTTCGAACTTCTTTCAATCCGACGGCTTCCCCTTCTTGAATCAAACCGACGAGATCTAGACCCCGCTCGTGCGCGCACTTATCTGATGATGTTCAAGTCATTCATGTTATAGCATTCATCCGTTATATACATCCTCCTCGTCACGCTCTTCAGCGCCGTCGTATTCGCTATCCCATTGTCTCACGGGAACGGACCCGCATCCGCGCCGACTTTACTCTGGAAACGTATGGCTGACCTCCCGTGTACGTCCTCGCGTGGATCTGAATTGTTTTTTCTGTTTCTTCTTTCCTCATCCATCTAACGTGTTGTGATATGTGTTTTCTCAAATACATCCATAGCTGGCCAGGATGTCCTCGTCTATCTCCTGGATCAAAGCGCAGCACTCGAACCCACCGACTAATCCTGGATCTATATTGGACATTCTCCATACCGAGATGGAATAGGGTTCCGGGCTGGACTCGATCCGCGAAGCGGCAAGCTTGTTGTTAGGGATTATGACCGGCGACGCTGCTACACGCTTATACAAGTGGGAACAGCGCATTTCCCTAGTGATCAAGATATCATGAACACCGTTGGTCGTGTTGATGAAATTCCTGTTATGATGGCAGGTAAACGTTTCCCTCGGACTAATCGTCACTTTATTGTATCGTTCTTGGAGATGTTGGAGGAAAAGCGATTTTATAAGGCGACACATGACTTGCTCTTTAGCCTTGTGTAGATTTAACGGAAATGTATTCTACTTCTAGGATACATAGTGTGCCCATTGTCTGACTGTTCAGCGTTTCTATTCACATACAGCGGTATAAAGGCTCTCGCCCCCCTTCTCTCTCGGAAGGAATTAGCGCCATAACAAAGCGTTTCATGCACGAACCTTGTGCAGAAATATTTGGATTCTGTATCGTTGGGCTCTGTGATGTCTTCGCCGGTTTTTGCACCGATTTCGCTTCCGTTCGTGAGTTATTCAGGTCGATCCGAGTAATTAACAGAAATGATTCTTGTGTGTGCTAGGTCATCAAAGTTGTGGAGAGCACTGCGACTTATGCAGTTCGGATAATTGTTCTTGTGGATGTCCGTTTCGTCCACAATATCCGGACGAGTTGCAGGATGGAAACTCTGAGCGGAGGGCATTGTTGGGGAATGACATGGTTACAGACCAACCAGGATCTCGTCCTCAGATGAATGAAGGCGAGACGAGCGGAGAGATGCAATAAGTAAAGTAAAGTAATTGTGGTGCGTCTTGTATCTGAATGTGCTATCTTATTGGTCTGACAGAGTTACACTCAGATATAGTTATTCTCAGATTTTGGAACCTTGTATCATAGCTGTCCGCATTGCTATCTATCATTATTTGCCTTCGACTGCCCACGATGAGCCTTCGATGCACGATGACTTGACGTTCACCCATTCACACCTACCTATCATGTGTTCTAAAATCCGACAACTTTCTCTTCTCAATCTCTTCGTGACCTTTACATCCATATGGCCAATTCTATATGATAATAAGATTCCATCTTCTCAAGACTGTATATAAGTTCTGCCTGGAGCTCGGTCATCTCCTCTAAACACTTTGCGTGTGATGCCCAAGTCAGCAAGGTTATCCTCGTTCTCGCTAGGTTCGCTTTCAGGACTCTGGTTGGGTTTGGGTTGGGTTTTTCATGATGGAGTCTCTGCTCAGACTTGGTGCGTACGTCAAACTTTGCATTGGGATCACTGTTTCTGAGTGCTTTTGTCACAGGTGCGGTAAGAATTATATGATTACAGAACCAGTGACGAATCCAGGCGGCCAATTCCCCACTTCTCTTGAATTCACCCAACCTCATATCGCACTACGTTGTGGACCAGCTGTGAGACCGTATTTGCCTGATGACCTCGGTTCTCATCCAACCGATTCCTCTTTCACCTCGATCCTTGTGGATACCCCCGTCACTTTCACCAACATCTCCGGCGCGATTCCGCTAAGCACATCTACCGCTAATATCAATCTCTCTGACTCGAGTCTGGAAGTTAAAGTACTCGTTAACGGCAAAATCCTCACTTCAAGCTCAGTCCCGCTCAATGCCTCCAAACACGCACTACCCTTCTCCCTTTCCACTCTGACACCCCAGACGGATGCGTTCAGTTTGACTTGTATCGGCACACTGTCCACAGGAGAACAGCTCCTTGCCTCGTCTCTACTCACGTATCTTCCAGGGAAACCACCGGGAATTGGCGGAGTGACCAAGATGGACATGAGGTCTGGTGCGCTGTTGGCGAAACCACCCACGGGTGAAGATGGTCCTTACCAATATGTTTTCCCGATTGGTTTTTATACCCAGTACGGATCATATCTTGCTTCGAATCTGTCTATTCCGGGGATCTTGAAGGAACAAGGGTGCGTGGAGATTGAGCGTTTGGCGGTTGATACAACTCATTATAGTGTTTATTCAGGTTTACTGTGGTATGTATCGCAAATTCAAGTTCTCAGTAACAACTTACCTGGATACTGCTCAGGTCCATCCCGTTCCAGACTTTGACAACATCACTGTCCTTGATCAGGTGTTGGACAAGATGCAAGAAGTTGGTTTATGGTTGATGTACGACATGAGAAAGTGCGTATTGCGTATCCCTGTTAGTTGGGCGTGATATCATTTAATTCTCTTTCCTTAGCACCTACCAAAACTCCACCTCCATCACCGAACAAGTCAACCACATCAAATCCCGTCCCAACCTCCTCCTCTGGTACACCGCTGACGAACCCGACGGTACCTCCGACCCTCTCAATGCAACTACTCTCACTAAAAACCTTATCAACTCTCTCGATGGTGGTGACGGCCAGGGCGGTGCAGGGTATCACCCAGTTTCACTCGTGTTGAACTGCGAGAATTATTTTTGGTCCGAGTATTCTGGTGGTGCGGATGTCTTGCTACAGGATACCTATATGATCGGGAATAATGTAACGTTCTCGAATCAGTGGGGGACTCCGTGTACTGTCGATTATGGAGATTGCGGGTATGTGTATTGTGTATTATTACATTCGACTTGGGAATTCGGATCGATGATTCCAACTTGACATGCACCAACAGGTGCGATAACTGTAAAGGCAACTTCCAAGACATCTCCACACGCATGGATGAGTTTTACGAGAGAGCTTTCATCGAGGGGTGGGAATTGGATAAAGTCGTTTGGACGGTTCCTCAGGGGTTTGGTAATGATACGTGTGTTCAACTCTTCTTCTCGTGAAACTATCAATCTTACTCCTACACCCTTATCAGATATTGGACAAGATACCCTACCGGTGAAGAATGGGTCGTTCAAAGTATTATTGGGATTAATCACGGCGGATTAGGTATGTGCCCACACACATAGCTCTAATATGATCGTCCTAAACCTGTTTGCCCTCAGGTGTTGTCTCATGGGACGATCCAACTCCAGATGACATCAAAGCCTCCGCCTCCTCACTCGCCAAAGCTCTCACATCCAGCTCCTCTCCCTTATCAGAATTCATCCTCAGCCCATCCTCATCCTTCAGACACCTCACTACTCAATCTGGTAACATTGACATCGGTCTGTGGACTTTGGATGGTACGACCATGGCCCTAGTTGCTAATACCATTTATGCAAATGCGTCGTTGGAGGCTGTCGAGCTTGGTCTTGGGCCCATTTTGATGAAAGAGGTATTTTGCAGTGGAGTATGTGATACAAACGATGAGGGAGTTGTCTTGGGGAGTGTTGCTTCGGGTGCTTTTCTGATAAGTAGTTAGAGGCGTTCTAAATTGGTAGTCCGGTGATGAGGTAGAGTGTCAACCGCTAAGGACCAGTTGCGGGGTCTCTGTCATCAATTGTTTCGAATTTGACTCGTATTCAGTTCAGAAGGTGGGGGAGAGGCAAGAGACTGGAAGAGGAGGTGTGAAGTGTTGGAAGAAATGATTGGCAAATATGAGCAATGAGTGAAGCACAATTTGATCACATAATAAATATGCACTAATGAAATAAGAAATCATCTCCGGTATTTGTGTGAGCCAATATTACTATGGAAACAAAGAACAATCAGGCTTTTATGTAGCAAATTCACTTTCTCAGGTCCAACCAGCTCCCCTGGTACTACCCGTCTCTATTCCAACCAATTCCACAGGGGTTTCGTACCATCAAGTTAATAACATCAGCCTTCTGTGTCAATATTTATCAACGCCCTAAGCCCTGACCCTGTTCAAACTCCTCATGACTTTCCCCAATAGCTCTAAATTCCTCCTCCTCCTGCTCATCTCCTTCCCCAAATGATCCACCATCCAATGGAGCTCCAATATTCCCTAGTATCCGGTTGGTGGCAAAATTCAAGGAAGATTGCTGAGTCCTTCCCCTAGAGTAGCTGTGATGGAGTTTCCTGAAGCAAAGTAGGACCCCGGATAATCACAGTGAAGGTCGTTCCCAAAATTGCCGAATTTCGGCTGAAATGTCCGAACCAAAATCAAGAATTTCTGTCAAAAAATGTCCGAAAGTCGACCAGCCGCCGGCGCTTAAGCAAATTAGCGCTCGCCTAAATGATCTTCGGGGAGGCTTCAAAAAAATTTCCAAAAGTCCCACGGACTCCCACCTGCAGATATAACTCCCCAAGCTGGAAAAAATGTCCGAACCCCTGTGAGCAACCTACCGCCGTCAGAGGCCTTGAAATGTCCGAAAATTGAACAGAATTTTCGAAAAATTTCTCAAAATTTGTCCAAATTCCCGAACAACTGTATCCCCAATTATCCGGGGTCCTAGCAAAGTATGTGCGCAAATTCAGCATGAAACGGCTGATGAGCAGATTAGGCAATCTGAAAGATTTGCATCGCGCGTAAGTCAAAATGGAAGCAGCTGCATCTGCAAAACCTGGATATTCGGCTAAGCACTGAGAGCAGATCCCAGCAGATCCCAGTGCTGAAAGCACTGAAAGCAGTATGCTTTGAGTGCTTTCACTGCTGGGAAGTGCTCTCAACTGCTTTCGGACCCTTAGCCGAATATCCAGGTTTTGCAGATGTGGACAATCTGATTAGCACCCACATGTCAAAAAATGGAATAACAAGTTCAAGAGTGGTCGGCTGTTTGATTTTGAAATCAAATATTTCAGCAAGTACTTTTATTACTGTACTACATCTGCAAAACCTGTATACTTGCCAGAGCAATATTGGCTGAAGAGTGCTCTTGGACATTCAGCCAGGTTGTGCAGATGTAGCTCACAGTTACCACCATCAGAAAGCCAGCATCACATACCAATATAATATTTCCATCCAATGATACCTAATATAAGAACAGTTGAATCAATATTTTTGTCCTCTTGGTTAAAATAAAGACTCACAACTGAAAGAATTGCTAATATTGTTGCTACTAAAAGCTGTCAAGTCCATGCCTCAGTGCCCTATTTCGCCGCGCAGTATTCTGAGATCTACCTTTTATTGTAATCTCATCTTTATTGTTCTTTCTCGCTACACATACTGTCATGCCTTGACCACTACCAGGCCAGCCTAATACCAACCCCACGATCATAGACCACACAAGTCCCTAATCCTTAGCCTCGGAACCATCTCCGTACCTCCCCAAGAAGGTACATCTTCCATGCAACCATTACCTCTATCACAACCTTCACAACTCAGCTGAACCTCCCTCGACATGCCTGATAACCCCATCAACACACCCCCTGCCTGATAGACACGCGAATCTAGATCACAGCCGATTCGACAGTCAAGGCTCCTAATTACGAGTTCCATTTATAGAATTCGTTCTATACGCTCAAAAAAAAATTGCACAGCCACTGTGACCACTTAAGGGTGAGAACTTTTTCCCTTTTAAAATTTACTAGCCTGAGCCACATTTCACCTTCCTATCCTATGATTTGTGAAGACTTGCTCTTGCAGTCCACGGGCCACCACCGGCCTTTCCTTTTGATTGATGGCGGGGTAAGAGAATTGATTTGGATTTAACTTGCCTCTTGATGACAAGTGCTCTTCTCATTGAACTTACTTCCTATTTATCCTTCGTAGGTTTACCTGATAATTTGTCTTCTCCTTTCTCTTTTCTATACTAACCTATTATACAAGGGTCTTTCTTACTGATTCTTATGCTTTTAATGGTTTTTTTATTAATCCTAAATTATTATCATTATTTTCTCTTGAAGTCAACTAACTGCTACTTGACTTGACAGTGTGACTCTGTTTCAGTTGACAGTCATCTCCCTGCCCTCTGGGCTTCTTCCACTTCTATATACCTGAACCGAGAAACTGCTTCCCCTATACCATGCTTTCTTATAGGTCCAATGTCCTTTTTTGATTGGGTGCCAATGGACCCACTTCAATACTACTGTGCTCTGCTTGGGTACAAAGTGCACCTTTGGTCCATCTACATTTAATTTACTCTCTCCAATTTGCTTATATCAAGTATGGGTGTTTATGTAGAAAAACACTTGCATTGTTCATGCATTGTTCTTTTATGAGCACTTTGCCTCTGCGCAACAACTGCAATTTATGTGCTTGCAGATCCTTAGGAGGATTGCCTTGGAACTGAACTTGTACCAGCCGGCTCATGGAGCCGGCTAGCAAACAAGTGTTCTCTTGTTCACTTTGTGAGGCTTGGCACAAAAGGCCTGCTCTCGTCCTATCTGGACTGGGCCTAAGCAAGCAGGACAGCTGCCTAGGCTGTACAAGGAGAGATGGGATAAGTGCTGCTACTGGTGTAGGGAGCCTGACCAGTGGTGGTTGCAGAGCTTGGGTGGACCTAGCCAAAGGTCCTGGAGTGGGGGAAGGAGGTGTAGTTGGTGAGGATGGAGGTGGTTGGGGGTGTGGAGCCTCAACGTAGACTGTAAGTCATAGAAGAGGCTTAGGAAGTTGAGAGAGGTGTTCAGAGAGGTGAGACAGAGAAGAGAAACAGAGTTGAGTGAAACAGAGGTGAAGGAAACAGAGTTGAGGGAAACAGATAAAGAGGAAATGTATGACAGGTGAGACGTGTCAGGCCCTGTTAGCAAGTACAAGTAGACTGTACTAACAGGGACCAAGCCAGGTTGGAAGAGTTTCCAGATAAGATTTGACAATAACACACTGGGGAGCTCCGAGGGGAGTCCCCAGCCTATATACTATACATGTGACAGCCATGTGGCATATTACATAATGGTAAAAGCGGACAAGGGGAGCTCTGGGTATACAGTGGGGAGATATAGGAAGGTAGTAAGGAGGAATATGATAGGTAAGGAAGCAAAATCAGGCAAGGCATGACACACTTCCTGTAGCTATATAAGTACCCTCGTAGCACAAATATCCCCAGCTTGGTATATTTTGAACACACACCCTTTTGCATAGGTCCAGTCCCTGTCCCTTTGTACCTGCTTCTCAGTTTCTCTATCTCTGTCTCTCTATTCTTATCTTTGTCTCTACGATTGTCTATACAATCCAATATACACTTTTACTTCACGTCTAAGCAATCCGAGTGAGTCCCTGAGCTCCCTCGAACAATACTAAAGCTCCCCAATGCCTACTGCCTTGGTGAGCCAACCTTCCCCAAATCTCCTCGAGCTCCCCAACTGCTCCACAAGCTCTGGGACCTCGATCTAGGTAATGTCGAAGCTACCCCTTTGTGAGGCCCTGGCACAGAAGGCCTGCTCTGGTCTTACCCAGACTGGGCCTAAGCGAACGCAGTAGCCGCCTAGGCCGTACGAGGAGGTATGGGATAGTGCCGATACTGGTGAGGGGAGCCTAACCAGGGGTAGTTGTGGAGCTTGGGTAGACCTAATAGAGGGTCCTGGAGGTGTAGAACGTAACACGTAACCACCGCTTCGATGTGGAGGGGAGGTGTAGCCAATACGAGTGGGAAGCTGTGGGGAGCTTAGGGAGCAATGAAGCGGAATTGGGAACCTAATGGGAGGTTCCAAAGGATGAAGGACGAATTGTAGAGCCTCGACGTAGATGATGAGTCGAAGTAGAGGCGTAGACAATACGAGGATTGACAGAAAGAGGCCAGAGATAGGAAACAGAGAGGAGAAACAGAGTTGAGGTGAGACAGAGATAAAGGAAACAGATAATGAGGAAATATATGACTGTTGAGACGTGTCAGGCCCTGTTAGCAAGTACTAGTAGACTGTACTAAAGGGACCAAGCCAGGTAGGAAGAGTTTCCAGGTAAGATTTGACAATAACACGCTGGGGAGCTCCGAGGGGAGTCCCCAGCCTATATACTGTACATGAGGCTGTCAGGTACATATGTCATGTGGCTACTGGAGTGACAGGTAATATGTACAGTAAAGATCGTAAGGATGGTGCATAGAATATTGGAAACATGTATAAGTGATAAACCGGAGCTCTGGAAAGGAAAGGGAAAGGTCCGGAGAAGCAAGGCATGACACCCTTACATCGAACTACATACCGCTTCTCTGTTACTACCTCCACCACTCGAGGACATCCACTGCTACCCCCCACTTCCCGGGACCTCCTTCCTGGGCTCACACATCCGAGACCTCCATCAATCCTACGTTGACATTCCTAGTTAGTACAACTCATACTACTTAGCGCTTCTAAGTCTACCGGTCTCCGTTACTTCTACCTTCCCTTGTTATGTCCTAGGGACCTCCCTGGACCTTCTAGGAGCCCCTTCAAGGGTCACATCTCTCAATCCCAGCCACTACTAGCTCAATCCTGTCCTCGGTCGCAGTTCCCGTAGCTCCTTTCGAGCTCCAGCCTGCTCTTAGCACACTACAACATAAACCCATTATACCAAAACCTACCCTAAGACCAATTCTGACCCAGGTCTTACACATACCCATTCATTTTAGTCTCTCCTTATTGTCTTTTTTCTCTACCCTGCAGGTACTACACATATAGCTCCTAGTAGTTAGTCTGGCGCTCCGCACCGATGCGCCGATCTGTAGATATAAATACTGCCTGTACAATACTGTAGTTCCTCAGTTTGGTTATCAACTTAGATTCTCCTCTCCAACTTAGTCTTCAGGCTCGTTGCCTTGAAGTACTCTCTACTCTATCCTTAGGACTTATAAGTCCGTTGGTTCGCTCCTTGTCATCGGCGTTACCGCCGCTCCGACTTGGCTGCTTTTGGTTCTCTTCTTCTCTACTCCCAATCTCCGGGGACTAGTGGCATAACGGCGGTGTTGTTAATAACGAGCTCGAGTTCTTGGAGGCATAAAATATGATATGTTAGTACAATGTGAATGGGTTGAGTTTAATTATACTGTTAAGATCATGTACACCATGTAACCGTGCCAGAGGCCACAAGGTGTCTGTAAGACCTAGGTCAGAATAGGTCTTAAGGTAGGTTTTGGTATAAGGAGTTTATGTTGTAGCATGCTAGGAGCAGGCTGGAGCTCGAAGGGAGCTATGGGAACCGTGACCGCGGACAGGAATGACCTAGTAGTGGCTGGAGTAGAGAGATGTGACCCTTGAAGGGGTTCCTATAAGGTCCAGGGAGGTCCCTAAGGTGTAGAGAGGGGAGGTAGGAGGACGGAACCTAGTAGTGTTGCGTAGTAGGAGTTGTACTCACTAGAACGTCAACGTAAGATCAAATAGGTTGTAGTGGAAGTGGGCTTCGAGTGTGTAAGCTCCTGAGAAGATAAATGCCTGGGAGGGGAGGTCCCGGGAACTGGGGCTTAGAGGTGGACATCCTTGAGTGTTGGAGGTTGTAACAGAGAAGCGGTACAGAGTTCAACATAAGGGGTAGCTTCGACGTTACCTAGATCGAGGTCCCAGAGCTTGAGGAGGTTTTGGGAAGGTTAGCTCACCAAGGCGTTTAGGCGTTGGGGAGCTCGGAGACTCACTTGGATTGCTTAGACTGGAAGTAAAAGCATGTATTGGATCGTATAGACGATTGTAGAGACGACAGACGAGAACAGAGAGAAACTTAGGTAAAGAAACAGAGAGTAAAGAGAAATTGTCGAGTCCATGCCTTGGGCCTCCATTCCGCCGCTCGGTGCTCCGAAGATACACCTTTATTGTAATCTCTCCTTATTGTTCTTTCTTGCTACACATACCCTTTCGTTGTAGTCCCTCCTTATTGTCTTTTACTTTACCCTGCAGGTACTACTCGTATAGCTCCTAGTAGTTAGTCTGGCGTTCCGCACCGATGCACCGATCCGTAGATATAAATACTGCCTGTACGCCACTGTAGTTCCTCAGTTTAATTATCAACTTAGATCTCCCTTTCAACTTAGATTCCCTCCTTAACTCTGTGCTCCTCTAAGTCTTCAGGCTCATCGCCTTGAAGTACTCTCTACTCTACCTTAGGACTTAAACGTTCTTTGGTTCACTCCTCGTCGCCGGCGATACCGCCGCTCCGACTTGGCTGCTACTCAGCTCCTCCCTTCTATACTCTCGATCTCCGGGGACTAATGGCGTAACGGCCGGTGTTGTTAATAACTTCACTACTGTCCCACTCGACCTCCGCACTTAGACACCTTGTGGCCTCTGGCACGGTTACACGGTGTACATGATCTTAACAGTATAATTAAACTCAATCTGTTAACGTCATACTGACATATCATTTTTTATGCCTCCGAAAACCCGAGCTCAATCTAGAGCTAACTCCGAAGAAAATACTTTCTTCACCACAGCCCAATCATTTGCCCCTTTCTCCGACTCTATCTCTGCCATTGGTCAACCACATCGCTGTAATCGCGGTTTTGGTCCAGCCACAGTTCCTACTACGTCGACTTTTCTTGAGGCCATGGAAGAAGAACAACAATTCGAATACAGTACTCTGTATACCGGTGACGGACAACCTGTCCAAGTATTGACCCCTCGCCGTGGACAACCCCCCGTGGTCGCTCTGGCTCAGGGCCGGTCTACTACTCGAATTGAGTCTCCTATCCTCCAAGCCATAGCTCGTCGTACTGGGAAACAACCTCAACATCATGCTGCTTCAGAATCTCCTCGTGACCCGCCTCCTCACTTCGATCTGGACGCTGGTGATCATGACGATCAAGACCCTCCTGTCAACCCCAAAGATCCGGGTGCCGACAATAACAACGACGATCTGGATGACCCTTCCACCACCGGACCTTCAAGGTCCCAAGCTATTCCTCCTGCCCCCACCGATCCCACTGTCCGTGAGGATGAAGATTTGGAAGACAACGACAAGGAAGGCATCCTATGACGGGCACAAGAAAGAGTCCAACGAGTGAGGGCACGGAAGGCTGCTGAAGCAGCAAGAAAGGAGGCAGAGGAGAAGGCTGCAAGGGTGGCAGCGGCCAAGAAAAAAGCGGCACAAGAGGAGCAGGCACGGGCCCTTCAGGCACAACAACAGGAAGCGGAAGTAGCCAAAAGGAGGAGGTTGTTGGCTGATGTGGCGGCTGCCAGAAGCCAGCAGGGGACTTCTCCCAGTGAGATGTTGGTCTCCCCTCGAAGCCCGGTGGTAGAAATTAGGAGGGAGAAAGGGAAAGGGAGAGCAAAGGTCCCGGCGCAGGTAATTACTCCGAGTTTTCTTTCTTGGAGTTGTACTTATCCTCTTTCTTTTCAGCCAGTTGGTGGAGATCCGGACGATGGCAACGACGGCGACGACGAGGAGAAGGAGCCTTGTGAGAGGTGCAAGGCCAAGAAGATCCCTTGGCTGCAGCAGGCTGGCAAGCGGAGTTCCGTGATCTGTAAGCACTGCCATGACTCCAAGGTGTGGTGTTCCTTTTCGGGGCAGCCATCGATGGGCAAGCGGGAAGGTGGATCCAGTGAGTGGATGGCTGTCATGGAGAGTCAAATGGCGCAGAGCCTCGCCGACCTCCGAGCCTTGCAGGAGGCTAACTCAAAATCACACCAGTACCTCCACCAGCTACTGAGGAGGCAGGAAGACGACCATGCCTGTCATATTGCCATGGAGACAAGAATGGTGATGATGGGTATGGGAGAAGGACCAGCAATGGCGAGGCCGTTGAGGAGGAGTACCGAGCGGCGGCGACCGCTGAAGCGACGGAGAATTGTGGAGGAGAGTGAAGATGGAGAAGGAGAAGAAGAAGAAAAAGAAGTGGAGAAGGAAGTAGAGAAGGATGGAGAGGGAGAGGAAGAGGAGATGGTAGAGGAGGAGACGGTGCCGACTGAGGCGCAATCGGAGAAGGGGAAGGAGAGGGCGGAGTAGAGTAGAAAACGGACATCGGACGTTGGCCCTTCGGCCTTTTCTTGTATTCTTGTCTCCTGCTGTTGTTACATCTAAATTTTTTGGTTTTTTGTATATAAGAGAATGTTATTGTTTCTTGAAATCGTAAAGCGAATGGGCTACAAAGCGGCGTAAGAACTAATTAGTTAAAGTATACATAGATTAAGTGTGAATGTAAAATAAGTGAAACAGTAATTGGAGAAAAGGATAAGCAAGTAAGAGAGAGGAGTAAACACTCAATTTGCTATCATTGTGTTTACCTTCTCAACGCAATGAAGTAATCTTTGGCGGAGAAGGGAATTTCGGGGAATGTCATAAAGTACGCAGCCCCTATCATTTTCCTTTTCTCACCGTCTTGACGCCTTTACTTGTACGATACATCATCCCATCACTGTCAAACCCCCATCGATTACTGATCCACCTGACCCATCTTCTCCTTCTATTGGCTTCCGCCACCTTCCTTGTTCCTAAACTGTACAGTATTACATCGTTGTTTCTCGCAGACCGGATTATGTATATATAGCCAACCCTCCACAGCCTGGTCCCTTATCTTGACCTCTCTGTCATTATCTGGGACCAGGTATGTGCTTACTTATTATTACCTATGACTACGATACTCAATACCTCTCTGTCATTATCTGGGACCAGCCTGCCGCCGTTCTGCTTAGTCGCTCCGCCTTGTTGCCTTGTCCAGTTGCTCCGCCTCACCGTTCTGCTTAGTCGCTCCGCTTTCCCGCTCCGTTAGTCACTCCGCCTCTGCCGCTTCGTGACAGGGAAAGGAATAAAATGTTTTTTGTGATCAAGGTCCAGGCTTTAAAGGGTATTGAGCATGGAATGCGGGTACCAGTTCATCAGCATGTAGTTCATCAGCAGCAACCCAGGAAAATTCATCGTCGGTACCTTCGTAACTGGCCCACCAAATATAATAATGCAGAGGACAACGCTTATACCTTCTGTCCAGCTTGGAGTCCAGAATTTCGGCAACATTGTTTGCCTCTTCACCATCAACTTCAATTGGAGGTGGAGGAGATTGAGTACGGTTCGGGAACAGATTCAGCGTAACCGGCTCCAGCTGTGAGACATGGAAAACCAGGTGAATTTGGCGAAGATAGTCCGGGAGCTTGAGCTTGTAAGACAAAGTACCAGGTCGACTGATGATCTTGAAAGGATCAAGATATTTTTCAGAGAATTTTTCAGTAGGACGAGTAGATCAAATGTGCTTAGCAAAAACAAAAACTTCGGAGCCGATCGGGAACTCCAGATGCGAGATTCTTTTCCTGTCAGCTTGTTCCTTGTAACGAGATTGAGCTAGGAGGATTTCCTCTCGAAGGAAGACATGGAGTTCATTGAGGTTAATGACGAAGTCTCTGGCTAGATCAGACTTCATGTCAACCTCAGGCCAAATGGTGATATTTGGATGGTATCCTTTGTTAGCAAAAAATGGAGTAAAACCTGTGGAAGCATTAGGAGCATTGTTATAGGCGAATTCAGCGATCGGAAGTAAGTGCGACCAGTCATCTTGTTGATAGGAGCAATAGATCCTGATGTACTACTCAAGAGTCTAATTGACACACTCGGTCTTGTAAGACCTGGGTCAGAATAGGTCTTAGGGTAGGTTTTGGTATAAGGAGTTTATGTTGTAGCATGCTAGGAGCAGGCTGGAGCTCAAAGGGAGCTACGGAAACTGCGACCAAGGACAGGAATGACCTAGTAGTGGCTGGGATAGAGAGATGTGACCCTTGAAGGGGTTCCTGTAAGGTCCAGGGAGGTCCCTAAGGCATAGGTAGGGGAGGTAGAGGTACGGAACCTAGTAGCGTTGCGTAGAAGGAGTTGTACTTGTTAGAACGTCAACGTAAGATCAAATAGGTCGTAAAGAGAATGGGTCTTGAGTGTATAAGCTCCTGAGAAGATATATGCCTGGGAGGGGAGGTCCCGGGAACTGGGGCTTAGAGTGGACATCCTCAAGTGTTGGAGGTGGTAATGGAGAAGCGGCATGTAGTTCGATGTAGGGGGTAGCTTCGACGTTACCTAGATCGAGGTCCCAGAGCTTGTAGAGCAATTGGGGAGCTTGAGGAGGTTTTGGGGAGGTTGGCTCACCAAGGCGTTAGGCGTTGGGGAGCTTTAGTATTGTTCAAGGGAGCTCGGAGACTCACTTGGATTGCTTAGACGTGAAGTAAAAGTGTATATTGAACTGTATAGACGGTTGTTGAGACAGTAGACAAGAGTAGAGAGAAACAGAGAGAGAGAAACAGAGAGTAAAGGAAATCCATATGGTTAGCGAGTTCAAAGGGACAGGGACTGGACCTATGCAAAAGGGTGTGTGTTCAAAATATACCAAGCTGGGGCTTGGGACGCTGCGACGCTACTTAAATAGGTACAGGAAGTGAACAAGAGAACATCTGGAGGAAATGAGGCAAAGGTAATCAAGATTAGTACTTAATGGGGCTGGCGGTTAGGAAGGTTTTGTATGGGTATGGGAAGAGGTAGGGGTGGACCTGATAACACAATTGCCTAACTCCCAAGGATACAACGCAGTCCTAGTCTGCACGGACCTCTATGGGAAACAAATTCACGCCCTCCCATGTACCAGCTCCATCACTGCAGAAGGGGTTGCTGACATCTACTACAAGGAAATCTTCCATCTTCATGGGCTCCCTCTTCACTTCAAGTCTGACCGTGGGCCTCAGTTTGCAGCCAAACTCATGCAATCCCTACTTGCTAGACTGGGAATAAAATCAGATCTTACTTCCGGGTACCGTCCTCAGTCTAATGGTCAAACTGAACGCGCCAACCAAGAGGTAGAAAAATACATTTGACTCTACATAGGTCGTCGGCAGGATGACTGGGCAGAGCACCTTCCAATGGCCGAGTTTGTAATCAACTCGCGAACCCATTCTGCATTAGGTATATCCCCATTCGAGCTAACCTATGGATACCTCCCCTTGTTCAACATCCCAGTTGGACAACGCAGTTGGATCCCAGCTGTAGATGACCGCATACAGATACTCCGAGAAGCCCGACAGGACGCAGGGGCCGCCTTGCACTTAGGGAAAAAGCAGCAAAAAGAGGGATACAAATGAGGAAAACAAAAAGCTCACCAGTTCAAAGTCGGAGATTTTGTCTGGCTCAGTGTGGAAGACATCAACCTCCAACTATCCAGCGAGAAGCTAGGAGATCGGCAGCTCGGACCCTACCGAATCTTGGAGAAGATTGGAACCTTGGACTACAGGGGGGTAATGTCATGAAGTATGTAGCCCCTATCATTTTCCTTTTCTCACCATCTCGATGCCCTTACTTGTACAATTACATCACTGTCATCCCATCGATTACTGATCCACCTGTTACCCTTCTCCTTCTACTGGCTTCCGCTACCTTCCTTGCTCCTAAACTGCACAGTATTACATTGTCATTTCTTGCAGATCAGATTATGTATATAAAGCCAGTCCCTCACAGCCTGGTCCCTCATCTTGACCTCTCTGTCATTATCTGGGACCAGGTATGTGCTTACTTATTATTACCTATGACTACAATACTCAATATATCTCTGTCATTATCTGGGACCAGTTTACCTCCGCTCCGCTTAGTCGCTTCGCCTCATTGACCTGCTTAGTCACTCCGCTTTCCTGCTCTGCTAGTTGCTCCGCCTCTGCTGCTTTGTGACAGACTCTTTCATCAATACTTGTTATGTTTCTCAAAATTCTATTCCTACGACCAAAATCTCTCCTGTTAATCTTCGTCTTTTTCATGGTTCATTATCTTCCAAACCCATTACCGATATGGTGAATATTGCCGTTTGGTTCCCTTCTGGTGAGCTGCTTCTATTGCCCTTTTATGTTACACATTTAGATTCATCTTGTAAAGCAGTATTAGGTTACAGTTTCTTATCCTGCTACAATCCATTGATTGACTGGGCATCTCGAAACATTACGTTCTGTAACACTTCACACTTTGATTCTCCACAGACGTCTGTGGCTTCTGCCACCAATACCGTTGATGCAAAGGTCGCTGTTCTGCTACTGGAACCTTCGCCGTCGGTTTCACCAACAATTCTGGAAACCCCTCCTGGGAATTCATCTTGCTCTCGGACGTTACGGGCCAAGCCCCTCTCATCTGAATTTCCCTTTGAACCCATCTATTCTTACCCTACGGTCTCTCAATTCGCTGCTCAACTGGAAACTCCCAAGGTCAATATTGCACTGGTCAGTGCTGCAGTCTTTAACAGGGCTTGCAAGGACGCTGGTATGGAACCTATCCTTCTTCGTGCTATTCACTCATAGGTCGCGGCCCGCGCTGCCGACTGCTCCTCCACCGCTCCTACTGTCCCCCCACTTCATCATTCTATTCCAGAAGAGTATGCTGAGTTTGCAGACGTCTTCAACAAGATTGCTGCAGATTCATTACCTGAACACAGACCTTACAACCTGAAGATTGACTTGGAAGAGGGCGCTTTGCCGCCTCTCGGTCAAATTTATCCTTTGTCTGAAAAAGAGTTAGTCGCCCTTAAAGACTTTATTGACAAACAGCTGGCCACTGGTGCCATCACCCCATCTTCCTCACCTCACGGCGCTCCGGTACTCTTCATTCCCAAGAAGGACAGGAAACTTTGGCTTTGCGTGGACTTTCATGGTCTCAACCACATCACCAAGAAGGACCGCTATCCTCTGCCGTTGATCTCGGACCTCCTTGACACTCCGAAACGAGCTAAAATCTATACCAAATTGGACCTCGCTCATGCTTATCATCTAGTCAGAATAGCAGAAGGTGACGAATGGAAAACCACCTTTCGGACCTGCTATGGCTCTTACGAATGGAAGGTTATGCCGTTCGGCCTTACGAATGCACCTGCTGCTTTCCAATGTTTTGTTAACGATATCTTCTC
Organism: Lentinula edodes; assembly: GCF_021015755.1. NCBI lineage: Eukaryota > Fungi > Basidiomycota > Agaricomycetes > Agaricales > Omphalotaceae > Lentinula > Lentinula edodes. Next base: position 385,342 of record NW_025764337.1, read on the forward strand.
TGACATGCTAGATGTTTATGTCATTGTCTATCTTGACGACATTCTGATCTACTCCGACACGCCGGAGGAACACCAAGAACACGTCAAAGAAGTTCTTCGGCAGTTATGGAAACATTGGCTTTACGCCAATCCTGACAAATGCAAGTTCAATATGGATACCGTTGAGTATTTGGGTTACATTCTTTCTCCTGACAGATTGACCATGTCCAAAGAGAAAGTACAGACCATTCTGGAATGGCCTGTTCCTAGGAAGGTTAAGAACATTCAGTCCTTTTTGGGTTTTGCAAACTTCTATCATCGTTTTATTTATAATTATAGTGATATTGTTGTGCCAATGACTCGGCTTACCCGGAAGGGCGCCCCCTGGATCTGGGACAAAGACTGTCAAGAGGCTTTTGAAAACCTCAAAATTGCTTTCACTTCTGCACCTATTCTTGCTCACTGGGAACCCAATCGTCCTATCATCGTGGAAACTGATGCTTCCGACTACAACATTGCAGCAATTCTCTCCATTCAGACTGTTGACGGTGAAATTCATCCTTTAGCTTTCCTTTCCAAAACTCTTCATGCTGCCGAGCTCAATTATGACACTCATGACAAGGAGCTCCTTGCCATCTTCGAAGCTTTTAAAGCTTGACGCCATTATCTGGAAGGTTCCGGCGATCCGGTGGACGTCGTCACCGATCACAAAAATCTTGAGTATTTCTCTACTACCAAGATTCTCACCCATCGACAGGTCCGTTGGTCAGATTATCTCCATCAATTCAACATGGTAATTCGCTTCTGACTGGGGAAGCTCGGCAAAAAACCAGATTCAATAACTAGAAGCTGGGATGTCTATCCCAAAGAGGGGGATATTGGTTACGCGCAAGTTAACCCTCACAACTTCAGACTTATCTTCACTAATGAGCAACTGACTACTGTCACGAAGCGGCAGAGGCAGAGTGACTAGCGGAGCAGGAAAGCGGAGTGACTAAGCAAGGCGATGAGGCGGAGCGACTAAGCAGGTCAGTGAGGTGGAGCCACTAAGCAGAGCAGAGGTAAACTGGTCCCAGATAATGACAGAGTGTCAAGCCCATGCCTCGGGCCTCCATTCCGCCGCTCGGTATTCCGAAGATCAACCTTTATTGTAATCTTCTCCTTATTGTTCTTTCTCGCTACACATACCCTTTCATTCTAGTCCCTCCTTATTGTCTTTTACTTTACCCTGCAGGACTACACGTATAACTCCTAGTAGCTAGTCTGGCGCTCCGCACCGTTGTGCCGCTCCGTAGATATAAATACTGCTTGTACGCTACTGTAGTTCCTCAGTTTAATTATCGACTTAGATTCCCTCTTCCACTCTGTGCTCTCTAAGTCTTCAGGCTCAACGCCTTGAAGTACTCTCTACGCTACCTTAGGACTAGACGTCCTCTGGCTCGCTCCTCGTCACCGGCGATACCGCCGCTCCGACTTGGCTGCTTCTCAGTTCCTCCCTTCTCTACTCTCGATCTCCGGGGACTAACGGCGTAACAGCGGTGTTGTTAATAACTTCACTACTGTCCCACTCGTCTTCCGCACTTAGACACCTTGTGGCTTTGGCACGATTACACGGTGTACATGATCTTAACAGTATAATTAAACTCAATCCGTTAACGTCGTACTGACATATCATTTTTTATGCCTCCGAAAACTCGAGCTCAATCTAGAGCTAACTCCGAAGAAAATACTTTCTTCACTACAGCTCAATCATTTGCCCCATTCTCCGACTCTATCTCTGCCATCGGTCAACCACGTCGCCGTAATCGCGGTTTCGGTCCAGCCACAGTTCCTACTACGTCGACTCTTCCTGAAGCCATGGAAGAGGAACAACAATTTGAGTACAGCACCTTGTACACTGGTGACGGACAACCTGTTCAAGTCCTGACCCCTCGCCGTGGACAACCCCCCGTGGTCGCTCCGGCTCGGGGCCGGTCTACTACTCGAATTGATTCTCCAATCCTCCAAGCCATAGCCCGCCGAACGGGGAAACAACCCCAACGTCGCGCTGCTTCTGAATCTCCTCGTGACCCACCTCCTCACTTCGATTTGGACACTGGTGATCACGATGATCAAGACCCTCCTGTCGACCCCGACGATCCGGGCGTCGATAATAACAATCATGACGATCTGGATGACGACTCCGGCGGTTTACCGCGTGGTGAACCTGGTGACCCCAGTGGACCTGGTGGTCCCGGCGGTCCTGGTGGTCCCGGCGGTCCCGGCGATCCTGGTGGACCTGGTGGACCTCGTTCTCCCATATCTCCTGACATCCCCAACGAGCAACGTGCTATGTTGGAACTCCTCTCGGGGTTCAAGGGTTCCATTGAGACCCTTGGTACCGTCCTCGCCGCTCTCGGCCGGCCCTCTGACAGCTCTGAATCCAAGAGCAAGGTCAAGGAGCCAGAGGTATTCGACGGTTCAGATCCCCGAAAACTCAAGACGTTCTTCGTCAATCTCGCCCTGGTCTTTAATGACCGTCCCAAGTACTTCACCGACCAACGGAAGGTGAATTATACTCTTTCTTATCTCAGTGGGTCAGCCAAAGAATGGTTTGTCCCTGATATCCTCGACCCGGACCTCGACTCGCTGCCGGCCTGGACGTCGTCCTTCACGGCCCTTGTAAAGGAGCTACAGGACAACTTCGGCGTTTACGACGCCCAAGGCGAGGCCGAGGACGCCCTTGGTAACCTTAAGATGAAGGAAACCGAGAATATCCGGAAGTACAACATCCGGTTCAACACCCTGGCTGCTAGCACCAACTGGGATTCTGCCGCCCTGAAATGGGCTTATGGACGAGGCCTGGCTGAACGCATCAAGGACGAAATGGCGCGGTTGCCCGAGCCGGCAACGCTCGCCGCTTATCGTCTGGAAGTTCTTCGCATTGACAACCGTTATTGGAAGCGCGAAGAAACCAAGAAGCGTGAGGCTGGTAAGCCTTTTATTGCTCGGAACCCGAAGAAGGGTTCCTCGGACTTCAAGACTGGTTCTACTAACCAGCACAACAATTCTCAGCCTTCGGGCTCTTCGGCGCCGTTCACGCCGAAACCTAAACCCTTCTCTGGTGGTAAACCTAACACCAATGGTAAGCCCCAGAACTCTTCGAATTCCGGCCAATCCGGCGGTCAGCGCCCCGCATTCAACCATCTAGGAGCAGATGGTAAGGTACTTCCCTCCGAACGGGAAAGAAGGATGAAGAACAATCTTTGTCTCTTCTGCGGTGGTAAGCATCAGATTGCTGACTGCAACAAGCGAAAGGCCTGAGAATCGAAGGGCCGCGCTGCCGAGGTTGAAGAAACCCCCGAAGCAACCATTGAGGTTGTTGAAGAGGATTCGGAAAACTAATCCGCAGCTCTTGTTCCCCGGTACGAAACGGGAGCTGCGTTGATCAGGTTCGTACCTCACCTGGGGAGTTATATCTCAACGCGTCCGCTCTTTCTTCTATTGAACGCTCTCTTGTAATATCTTTAACTACTGAATTTTCGTTATCCGATTCGGCCGCGCCGGCCGAGCCCATCTCTGCTCTTCTCAAATTTCCTACTCTTGTTGATTCTGGTTCTACTGACTCTTTCATCGATACTCGTTATGTTTCTCAGAACTCTATTCCTACGACCAAAATTTCTCCTGTTAATCTTCGTCTTTTTGATGGTTCATTATCTTCTAAACCCATTACCGATATGGCGAATATCGCCGTTCGGTTCCCTTCTGGCGAGCTGCTTCTATTACCCTTTTATGTTACTCATTTAGATTCATCTTGTAAAGCAGTATTAGGTTACAGTTTCTTATCCCGCTACAATCCGTTGATTGACTGGGCATCTCGAAACATTACGTTCTGTAACACTTCACACTTTGATTCTCCACAGACGTCTGTGGCTTCTGCTATCAACCCCGTTGTTGCAAAGGTCGCTGTTCCGCTACCGGAACCTTCGCCATCGGTTTCACCGACAATTCAGGAGACCCCTCCTGGGGACTCACCTCGCTCTCGCTCTCGCTGCCGCTCTCGGACTTCACGGGCCAAGCCCCTTTCGTCCAAATTCCCCTTTGAACCCATCTATTCTTACCCTACGGTCTCTCAATTCGCTGCTCAACTGGAAACTCCTGAGGTCGACATTGCACTCGTCAGTGCTGCAGTCTTTAACAGGGCTTGCAAGGACGCTGGTATGGAACCCATCTTACTTCGTGCTATCCACTCAGAGGTCGCGGCCCGTGCCGCCGACCGCTCTTCCACCACTCCTACTGTCCCTCCACTCCATCCTTCTATTCCAGAAGAGTACGCAGAGTTTGCAGATGTCTTCGACGAGATTGCTGCAGATTCACTTCCTGAACATAGACCCTACGACCTGAAGATTGACTTGGAAGAGGGCGCTTCGCCGCCCCTCGGCCGTATCTATCCTTTGTCTGAAAAGGAGTTAGTCGCCCTTAAAGACTTTATTGACAAACAGCTGGCAACTGGTGCCATCACCCCATCATCCTCTCCTCACGGCGCTCCGGTCCTTTTTGTCCCGAAGAAAGATGGCAAACTTCGCCTTTGCGTCGATTTCCGTGGACTCAATCGTATCACCAAAAAGGATCGTTACCCACTACCACTCATATCAGATCTGCTTGACGCTCCGAAAAGAGCTAAAATACACACCAAATTGGATCTCGCTCACGCTTATCATCTGGTCAGAATCGCTGAAGGTGATGAATGGAAAACCACCTTTTGGACCCGGTACGGCTCTTATGAATGGAAGGTCATGCTGTTCGGCCTTACGAACGCCCCTGCGGCCTTCCAGCGGTTTGTTAATGACATCTTCTCTGACATGCTCGATGTCTGTGTCATCGTCTATCTTGACGATATTCTGATCTACTCTGATACGCCAGAAGAACACCGAGAACACGTCAAGGAAGTTCTTCGGCGGTTACGGAAACATCGGCTTTACGCCAACCCCGACAAGTGCGAATTCAATATGGATACTGTTGAGTATTTGGGTTATATTCTTTCTCCCGACGGATTGACTATGTCCAAGGAGAAAGTTCAGACAGTTCTAGAATGGCCGGTCCCGAGGAAGGTTAAGGACATTCAGTCCTTCTTGGGTTTTGCAAATTTCTATCGTCGTTTCATCTATAATTATAGCGATATCGTTGTGCCGATGACTCGGCTTACCCGAAAAGGCGCTCCCTGGATCTGGGACAGCAGCTGTCAAGAGGCCTTCGAAAACCTCAAAATCACTTTTACTTCTGCGCCAATACTGGCCCATTGGGAGCCAAATCGCCCACTCATCGTGGAGACCGACGCTTCCGACTACGCCATTGCGGCGATTCTTTCCATCCAAAATGCTGACGGTGAAATTCATCCTCTAGCCTTCCTTTCCAGAACGCTTCATGCGGCTGAACTCAATTACGATACCCACGACAAAGAGCTACTGGCCATCTTCGAGGCCTTTAAAGCTTGGCGTCATTATCTGGAAGGCTCGGGTGATCCGGTGGACGTCGTCACCGATCACAAAAATCTTGAGTATTTTTCTACTACCAAGGTTCTCACCCGCCGACAGGTCCGATGGTCAGAATTTTTACACCAATTTAATCTGGTCATTCGCTTCCGGCCGGGGAAACTCGGCGAGAAACCCGACTCGATAACTAGACGCTGGGACGTCTACCCTAAAGAGGGGGATATCGGCTACGCCCAAGTGAACCCTCATAACTTCCATCCTATATTTACTAACAAACAACTCACTGCGTCTCTTCGAGCTACCTTCTTGGAAGGCCCGGTTTTACGAGCCTCGATTATCATGGATATCGAAGCCCTACACCAAGCCATCATCCTCGCCCTTCCCGCCGACCCGAGCTCCGTTGTTGGTTTGGAACTTGCAAAAGATCCTTCCAATGAACGTTGGAGCTTAGGTAGTGACAAGCTACTACGCCTTGACGACCGTATTTATGTCCCTAATCACGGCGACCTTCGCCTTCAAGTTCTCCGCTACTTTCATGATCATCCACTCTCCGGCCATTTCGGCCAGAACCGAACTCTAGAAGCTGTACGTCGTCAATACACCTGGCCCAAGGTCAGAGACTTCGTCCGTGACTATGTCACCTCTTGCACTATCTGTGGGCGCAACAAACCTCGCCGTCATCGGCCTTACGGGTTGTTGAAGCCTTTGCCAGTTCCGGTCCGACCATGGGATTCCATTTCCATGGACTTCATTGAGCAACTGCCAATGTCGAATGGCTACACCGCTATTCTCGTTGTTGTGGATCGATCTTCCAAACAAGCCATATTTATTCCAACTCACGACACCATTACTTCTGAACAACTAGCTGAGCTTTTTGTTATTCACGTTTTCTCTAAGCATGGTGTCCCTAATCATGTCACTTCTGATCGTGGGTCCGAATTTGTTTCGGCGTTTTTCCGGGCTCTCGGTAAAGCACTCTCCATGGAACTTCATTATACCTCTGGATATCATCCGGAAGCCGACGGGCAGACCGAGCGTGTCAATCAGACTCTCGAACAGTACATCAGGATCTATTGTTCCTACCAACAAGATGACTGGTCGCCGCTACTTCCGATCGCCGAGTTCGCCTATAACAACGCTCCCAACGCTTCCACAGGTATTACTCCATTCTTCGCTAACAAAGGATACCACCCCAACATCACCGTTCAGCCCGAGGTCGACATGAAGTCTGATCTAGCTAGAGACTTTGTCGTTAACCTCGATGAACTCCACGCTTTCCTTCGAGAGGAAATCCTTTTAGCTCAGTCTCGATACAAGGAACAAGCTGACAGGAAAAGAATCTCGCATCCGGAGTTCCCGATCGGCTCCGAAGTCTTTGTTCTTGCTAAACACATTCGCTCTACTCGTCCTACTGAAAAATTCTCTGAAAAATATCTTGGTCCTTTCAAGGTCGTCAGTCAACCTGGTACTTTGTCTTATGAACTCAAGCTCCCGGACTACCTTCGCCGAATTCACCCGGTTTTCCACGTCTCACAGCTGGAGCCGGTTACGCCAAACCCTTTTCCGAATCGAACTCAATCTCCTCCACCTCCAATTGAAGTTGATGGTGAAGAAGAGTACAACGTTGCAGAAATTCTGGACTCTAAGCTGGACAGAAGGTATAAACGTTGTCCCCTACGTTATTACATTCGGTGGGCCGGTTACGAAGGTACCGACGATGAGTTTTCTTGGGTTGCTGCTGATGAATTACACGCTGACGAACTTGTACCGGCATTCCACGCCCGATACCCTCATAAGCCTGGACCTTGACCACAAAAAACATCCTATTCCTTTCCCCCGTTTTTCGCTATGCTCCGCCGAAGTTCACTTCGTGTGTTTAGAGGGTAAACACGATGATAGCAAATTGAGTGTTTACTTCTCTCTCTTATTTGCTTGTTATAGTTTCTTTAATTACAGTGTTCATTTAGTGTTCATTCACACTTATACTACTTATGCTAAACTAATTACTTCTTACGCCGCCTCGCGGCCCATTCGCTTTCCGATTTCTAAATTGCGTTGACATTTTTTTTATATATACAAAGTCAAAAAAATTAAACAGGAGCAGGGCTACAAGAAGAATACAAGAAGTGGGCCGATGTCCGATGTCCGTGGTACTACTCTACTACTACCACCTCCTTCTCCTTCCCCTTCTCAGAGGCCGCCGTCTTCGCCTTCTTCGGCGCCGGCGCCTCCCCTTCTTTCTCTTCCTCCTCTACCTCCTCTTCCCCTTCTCCATCCTTCTCTCCCTCTACTACCTCCTCTCCTCCCTTGTCTTCTTCTTCTTCCTCTTCTTCGCTATTCTCCACGATCCTTCTCCTCTTCAAATTCCTCGGCCGTTCGGAGACCGATCTCGACGGCCCTGGTACCGCCGCTCCCCTCATTGCGTCCCTAGTGTCAATAGCGATGAGACGGGCATGGTCTTCATCCTGTCGCCGTAGGAGCTGCCGTAGGTATTGATGTGACCTTGAGGTGGCTTCCCTCAAGGCCTGGTTGTCGGCCATTAGCTGAGCCAACTGGCTCTCCATTACGGCCATCCTCTCGCCGCCCGGCCCTCCTTCCCGCTTCACTTGTACCGGTCGGCCCGAATACGAACATTTCACCTTTGCATTGTGACATGCCTTGCATATCACGGTGCTCCTTTTCCCCACCTGCTCCAAGCAGGGAATTTTCTTGGTAAAACACCGCTCGCAGGGTGCCCGTTCTTCATCGTCCTCGTCGTCGTTTTCGCCATCGTCGCCATCATCCGGATCCCCGCCGCTAACCTAGTATCAAAAGATTAAGTAGCGACATGGCAGTAGAAAATAGGAACTTACCTCATTCCTTTGAGGGGCCTTTCCCTTTTTCACCACCTGGGGAATTTCTACCTCCACTGGGGAATTTCTACCTCCACTGTACGAGCAGAGGTAGAAGCCTCACCAGGTGACGGCCCCCGACGATTGCGCGCCGCCGCCGCCGCCGCTATCTTTCTCCTCTTCTCTGCCGCCTCCTCCTCTATTCTTCGGGCATCAGCGGCCCGGGCGGCAGCCTCCTGCCTTTTTTTCTCCTCCCCTGCCTTTCGCCTAGCCTCTTCCTCTGCCTTCTTCTTCTCCTCCTTCCTCCTCCTGTTCTTCTCTCGGGTGCGCTCTAACTGGAGCTCTAGCTCCCACTCTTCGTCAGACGGGTCCGGCGTGGAAGGACGAGTTGGGGCGGCCGGCGGAGTGGGTTGTCTACCCGTAACGGGGATAGAGCCGATATTGGTGGAGGTGGTGGTGGTAGTTCGGCTTGTCGACATTTGGGTGGACTTGGAAGTTTTTTGGAAAGTTGGGTCCTTGTTGGCAAAATCTTGGCCCTTTTTATAGGGACAAAACGGCGCACGGGCCAGCGAAAATTTTTCTTCGAATTGTACTTGGTCTACGGTGCACCGAAAATTTTCTTGGATGACTAAAACAATCCCCGGTACCAACGGCTTACGAAAATTTTCCTGCTGACTGATGGGCCAAATTCCCGATGCTGACGGCCTTTAAAATTTTTCCTTGGTGACCAATCAACTCCCGGTATTAATGGCTTTTGAGGGCTCAAGCCTAAGAGGGGGATACTGTCAAGCCCATGCCTCGGGCCTCCATTCCGCCGCTCGGTATTCCGAAGATCAACCTTTATTGTAATCTTCTCCTTATTGTTCTTTCTCGCTACACATACCCTTTCATTCTAGTCCCTCCTTATTGTCTTTTACTTTACCCTGCAGGACTACACGTATAACTCCTAGTAGCTAGTCTGGCGCTCCGCACCGTTGCGCCGCTCCGTAGATATAAATACTGCTTGTACGCTACTGTAGTTCCTCAGTTTAATTATCGACTTAGATTCCCTCTTCCACTCTGTGCTCTCTAAGTCTTCAGGCTCAACGCCTTGAAGTACTCTCTACGCTACCTTAGGACTAGACGTCCTCTGGCTCGCTCCTCGTCACCGGCGATACCGCCGCTCCGACTTGGCTGCTTCTCAGTTCCTCCCTTCTCTACTCTCGATCTCCGGGGACTAACGGCGTAACGGCGGTGTTGTTAATAACTTCACTACTGTCCCACTCGTCTTCCGCACTTAGACACCTTGTGGCTTTGGCATGATTACACGGTGTACATGATCTTAACACAGAGATATATTGAGTATTGTAGTCATAGGTAATAATAAGTAAGCACATACCTGGTCCCAGATAATGACAGAGAGGTCAAGATAAGGGACCAGGCTGTGAGGGATTGGCTTTATATACATAATCCGATCTGCGAGAAATGACAATGTAATACTGTACAGTTTAGGAACAAGGAAGGTGGCAGAAGCGAGTAGAAGGAGAAGGGTAACAGGTGGATCAGTAATCAATGATGGGGGTCAGGTGGATCAGTAATTGATGGGATTTTACAGTGATGTAATTGTACAAGTAAGGGCGTCGAGATGGTGAGAAAAGGAAAATGATAGGGGTTACATACTTCATGACAACTACATCTCTTCGAGCTACCTTCTTAGAAGGCCCGATGCTCCGAGCTTCTATTGTCATGGATATCGAGGCTTTGCATCAAGCCATCATTCTCGCTCTTCCGAAGGACCCGAGCTCCGTTGTTGGTCTGGAACTTGCAAAAGATCCTTCCAATGAACATTGGAGCTTAGGTAGTGATGGGTTACTACACCTTGATGACCGTATTTATGTTCCGAATCACGGCAATCTTTGCCTTCAAGTCCTCCGCTACTTTCACGATCATCCACTCTCAGGCCATTTTGGCCAGAACCGAACTCTAGAGGCAGTACATCGTCAATACACCTGGCCCAAGGTCAGAGACTTTGTTCATGACTACGTTACTTCCTGCACAACTTGTGGTCGCAATAAGCCTCGGCGCCATCGGCCTTACGGCTTGTTAAAACCTCTGCCGGTTCTGGTCCGACCATGGGACTCCATCTCCATGGACTTCATTGAGCAACTGCCAATGTCGAATGGCTATACAGCTATCCTTGTCATGGTGGATCGATCTTCCAAGCAAGCTATCTTTATTCCAACTTTCGATACTATCACTTCTGAACAACTAGCTGAGCTTTTTGTTATTCATGTTTTCTCTAAGCATGGTGTCCCTAATCATGTTACTTCCGATCGTGGTTCCGAAATTGTTTCGGCGTTTTTCCGGGCTCTCGGTAAAGTGCTCTCCATGGAACTTCACTATACCTCTGGATATCATCCGGAAGCCGATGGGCAGACCTGTCATGCCCTGGCTACAACCAGACCAGTTCCAGTACCAGCCACGCGTCGTCACACTTCCTACCTACCTCTACACCTCCCCAAGTGCCACCACGCACCTCCCCAAGACAGTACCACCATTGCCCTGATATATCTACCCAAACGTCCTCGCGATCACCCCGACACCCAAGGGTACATTTAGTGGTTGAGTTACAGCTCATGGGTGTCGTTGGATCTTTTTGCGTGCGCATGTTTCACATCCCTCTATGTACTTCTCTACACAGGAGTGCAGTGTTGGCCACCATAGGATAGAAGCTGCAATTTTGGTGAAGTGATTGGGCTTGAGGACCGTCTGCTGTCGATTATCCTCATCGTGTAGTACCTGGTGAGCTGCCATATGGGAAAGAGCATCAGCCTGAGTGTTTATTCTACCAGGGCGGTGAATCATGTGGAAGTCAAACTGTGAAAGGTATAGAGCCCAGTGGGCTTGGCGGCAGGTGAGGTCTTGAGCTGTGCACCAGAATTCGAGCTTAGAGTGATCAGTGATGATGTCAAATGGCTGGGGTAGTCCCTCTAGGAAGTTCCTCCAGTCCTTCAATGCTTCTATGATGGCTAGCATTTCCCAGTCATAGATCTCATAGTTTCGCTCTGCTGGTTGCATAGAGGCTGATCTAAAGGCGACAGGATGCCATTGGCCATCATCTTGTTTCTGCATGAGGGCACCAGCCTGAAGCGTCTACCTCGATTCGGGTTGGTTTGTCTGGTGTCCATAGGGCTAAGATGGGTGCAGAGATGAAGGCCTCTCGGAGGGTATCAAATGCTTGTTGCTGGGTGTCCATCCAGGTAAAGGATATGTCTTTCCAAGTGAGGTCGCTCAGAGGTCTGGCTATCCTTGTAAAGTTCCGTATAAGGCGTCGGTAGAAGTTAGCAAATCCAAGGAACCCTCGTAGCTCTCGAAGGTTAGTGGGGGCTAGCCAGTCGTGAACTGCAGCTACCTTTATTGGGTTCATTCTCACCTCCCCTTCCGATATAATAAGGCCTAGATATTCAATCTGTTGTTGTTTGAATTCACACTTCTCCGGTCATAGGTATAGATCATGCTTCTCCAACCGGGTTAGTACTTCCCATACCACTCGTCGGTGTTCCTGAAGATCACTGCTAAAGATGAGGATGTTGTCTAGGTAAACCGCTACCTTTCCAGCTGCAATGAGGTCTGCAAATATAGCATTCATAAGTGCTTGAAACGTTGCGGGGGAGTTGGTGAGACCAAAGAACATAACCTTAGGCTCGAACAGCCCTCGTGTGGTTGCAAAGGCCCCTTTCCATTCATGACCTTCCTTGATTCTGATGTTGTTGTAGCCCCAGCAGACATTGAACTTGGTAAAATATCGAGCCCCTTGGAGCCAACTAATTATATCAGCCACCAATGGGAGGGGATAGCAGTTCTTCACAGTATACTCATTCAGTTTCCGGTAGTCCTGTACGAAACGGAGTTTCCCATCCTTCTTCTTCACAAAGAAGACTGGGGACGAGATGGGTGATTTGGAGGGAACAATGTAGCCTTTCTGCAGATTTTCTCCCAGGAAGTGATCCAACTCCTCCTGCTCATTTAGGGACATGGGTAAATCTTGGTGCGCATGGTTGCTGGTGCTCCAGGTATGAGATCAATTGCATGGTCCCAAGGTTGGTGGGCAGGTACTCGTTCAGAGGCAGATTCTGAGAAAACCTTCTTGAAATCACGGTACTGCTCAGGGACCATCTTTCAAAGGTTTTAACAGGCTTGTCTCGGTTAGCTTCCTCTGCTGGCTGCTGGGAGTAAGTGAATCCTGCGGCGCACCAGACTTCCTCAGTCTGTTCCTCTAGAATTCCTGCTTTTACCCATGCCCGACAAGTTTTAAGATGGCTCGGATTCAATGTATTGGAGGTTCCTCCACCACTGCTGATTCGCTTTCTTCAAGGGTCGCTTCCAGTGGCACCTCAATATGAGGGGGTTTGGCTGGAGGTTCCAGGTTCGGGAGTTCAGGGATTGGGCTTTCTGTGTTAGCAGCGGCTAGATGCGAGTATGAGATCTCCTCATCTGGGACTTCTTCTATAGCTACTCGAGGGGGCTTTACTGAAAGTTGTCCTTTCTCCCAATCAATCTCCGGATTTACCTTCTGTAGCCAGGGCAGTCCAAGGATGACGTCTTCACCTCCTAGGTTGGTGATCAGAAAGTCCATCCATCGCTCTTGATTATCCACTGTGAGTGCTAGGCATGCAAAATGGGTTATCCGTCCAGCTCGGTTAGGTGTTCCATTGATATTAAAAACATTGATTGGTTTATGAAGGGGTGCACATCTTACACGATTCCGGGTGGCAAAATCTTGGTTTAAAAACAGGGTGGTAGCTCCACAGTCTACCATGGCTGCAGTTGTTATACTATGATTCCTTCCTCTTAGTCTCACATGAATTTGGAAATGTGGGGAAGTGGAGTTTAATTCCCGGATCGACGATATTGTTACGATCACTTACTAGAACCAGTCGCTGACAGATATTGTACATGATGGGTGCGAGTCATACGAAGAAGTAGCAAACATAACAAACTGATTACGGGGTACTCTTGGTGCAGCCGGAGCAGGTACTCTCTTTAAAAACCCTGTTGAAAGCCAGAGGACGAGGAGGACATAGAATTAGCATGATCAAGTAATTCCCTTATTTGGCCAATCTGGTTGGAAAAGTCCTGGTTAGGGGGGCTCGGAGTAGCAGGTATGGTTGCTGGAGCAGATGTTGGGGTCGAGGCAGCAATCTGGACGGATTCATTTGGGAATGGGGAGGATGGCGTGGGTCCCGTAGCGGATATCTGTTGGCGTCGGCCTCAGTTTTGTCCGAGTCCCATGAACTTGTCTTGGCAGACTGCTTCCAGATGTCCTCAGTGTCCACAGTAACGGCAAGTGGTCTCTTGGTGTGGGCAGTTTTGCTTGACATGACCTTGGGCAACACAGCCGAAGCATCGTTCTTGCATGCGAGCTAGGAATGCCTCCCTAGTATTCCCATTACTAGTGTGGGTGGCATCAATGTCCATAGCGTGGGGGTCAGCGGGGGCAGTGTGAGCAGTGTGTGTGGAAGCGTGTCCAGAATTTCGGCCAGTCATGGTAGGGTCGTGCATGTAGACGTCCACTGATATGGCTCATTTGATTGCCTCCTTCAGAGTCAGAGCAAGTCCTTGGGCGATGTTTACAATGATGAGATTTTGTCAGATCTCTGGAAGTAGGGCAGTGAAAAAGCATTCCCGTAAATCAATGTCAGACATTCCAGTCCGATCCCCAATATCCTTGAACTTCTGAGTGAATTCCGCAACTGTCTGACCTTTACTTTGCTTGAGATTTTTGATCTCACTGTGAGCTTCCATACCCGGGTCTACTGACTCAAAGTGCTGAACGAGCTCTTTCAGGAACTCTTCCCAAACTCCTCCAAAGGGGGGATTTTCCGCATTAAAATGTAGCAAATGTGGGGTTGCCCAGTCACCCGCACTTTCAGTGAAGAACCCTAGGGCTGACTTGATAAGCTTTGCCTGACTCTTGGTGAGATCAGGTTGTTCCAATGCCCAGTTCTGGAACTGAGCCATGAAGCGATGCGCCTCAGTGCTATCTTTACCCTTGAATACCTCGGGTTTATTCATGCTTGACCTGGCAGATGAACATTCCTCCATGGCTGTGGCTAGGTTGGCTACCTGTTTAATAAGCTGTGCCATGAGGTTGTTTGCAGTGGGTGGTGTAGGGGTAGGTTGAGTGGGTTGAGCAGGGTCAGACATGATTGGAGTGGGTGATCGGGGATGGGGAATTGGCAGGAAGGTTATATCGTCTACAGTGAATAGGTTCTGGACTGAATTGGAAAGCATGTGGGGGCAAGGCTGGGAGTCGCAGTCGTACCAGGTGTTGTCAATCTGATGGACGTGGTGTTGATCTCTGGGATCAAGTGCATGTTGGAGAGCAGAGCAGTCTGTTGTAGCGGTAAGAGCAGAAGGGTCTACAGGTATAGAAGATGTGATGTATGCAGATCCTGCAAGGACAACCTTATCGGTAGGCTGTCAGTGCAGTAATGGATCTTGACCTAATGTCACGAAGCGGCAGAGGTGGAGCGACTAGCAGAGCAGGAAAGCGGAGTGACTAAGCAAGGCGGTGAGGCGGAGCGACTAAGCAGGTCAACAAGGTGGAGCGACTAAGCGGAGCGGAGGTAAACTGGTCCCAGATAATGACAGAGATATATTGAGTATTGTAGTCATAGGTAATAATAAGTAAGCACATACCTGGTCCCAGATAATGACAGAGAGGTCAAGATGAGGGACCAGGCTGTGAGGGACTGGCTTTATATACATAATCCGATCTGCAAGAAATGACGATGTAATACTGTGCAGTTTAGGAGCAAGGAGGGTGGCGGAAGCCAGTAGAAGGAGAAGGGTAACAGGTGGATCAGTAATCAATGATGGGGGTCAGGTGGATCAGTAATCAATGATGGGAGTCAGGTGGATCAGTAATCAATGGGATGACAGTGATGTAATCGTACAAGTAAGGGCATCGAGATGGTGAGAAAAGGAAAATGATAGGGGCTACGTACTTCATGACAGAGTCAGTAGAACCAGAATCAACAAGAGTAGGAAATTTAAGAAGAGCAGAGATAGGTTCAGCCGGCGCGGCCAAGTCGGATAACAGAAATTCAGTAGTTAATGATATTACAAGAGATCGTTCAATGGAAGAAAGAGCGGATGCATTGAGATATAACTCCCCAGGTGAGGTACGAACCTGATCAATGCAGCTCCCGTTTCGTACCGGGGAACAAGAGCTGCAGACCAGTTTTCCAATTCCTCTTCAACAACGATTGGCATTGCTTCGGGGGTTTCTTCAACTTCAGCACGCAGCCCTTCGATTCTTGGGCCTTTTGCTTATTGCAGTCAGCAATCTGATGCTTACCACCGCAGAAGAGACAAAGGTTGTTCTTCATCCTTCTTTCCCTTTCGGAGGGAAGGACTTTCCCATCTGCACCGAGATGGTTGAACTCGGGGTGCTGACCGCCGGATTGGCCAGAATTCGAAGAGTTCTGGGGCTTGCCATTGTTGTTAGGTTTCCCTCCAGAGAAAGGTTTAGGCTTTGGTGTGAATGGCGCCGAAGAGCCAGATGGCTGAGAGTTGTTTTGCTGGTTAGTAGAACCAGCTTTGAAGTCCGAGGAACCCTTCTTCGGGTTCTGAGCAATAAAAGGCTTACCAGCCTCATGCTTTCTAGTTTCTTTGCGCTTCCAATAACGGTTGTCAATACGAAGAACCTCTTGATGATAATCGGCGAGCGTCGCTGGCTCAGGCAAACGCGCCATTTCGTCCTTAATGCGTTCAGCCAAACCTTGTCCATAAGCCCATGTCAGGGCAGCAGAATCCCAGTTGGTGCTAGCAGCCAGGGTGTTGAACCGGATGTTGTATTTCTGGATGTTTTCAGTTTCCTTCATTTTCAGGTTACCAAGAGAATCTTTGGCCTTGCCTTGGGCGTTGTAAACGCCGAAATTGTCCTGAAGCTCCTTTACAAGGGCTTTGAAGGAGGACGTCCAGGCTGGCAGCGAGTCAAGATCCGGGTCGAGAATATCAGGGACAAACCATTCTTTGGCTGACCCACTGAGATAGGAAAGAGTATAATTCACCTTCCGTTGGTCGATGAAATACTTTGGATGGTCATTGAAGACCAGGGCGAGATTGACGAAGAATGTCTTGAGCTTTCGGGGGTCCGAACCGTTGAATACCTCTGGCTCCTTGACGTTGCTCTTAGTTTCAGAGCTGTCAGAGGGTCGGCCAAGAGCGGCGAGAACAGTACCAAGGGTTTCAATGGAACCCTTGAATCCTGAGAGGAGTTCCAACATAGCACGTTGCTCATTGGGGATGTCAGGAGAGATTGGAGAATGGGGTCCACCAGGTCCACCAGGACTGCCAGGACCGCTGGGACCACCAGGCTCACCATGCGGTAAATCACTGGAGTCGTCATCCAGATTGTCGTGGTCAGCATTGTCGTTGTTGGCACCCAGATGGTCGGGGTCGACAGGAGGGTCTTGATCATCGTGATCACCAGCGTCCAGATCGAAGTGAGGAGGCGGGTCATGAGGAGATTCTGAAGTAGCATGACATTGAAGTTGTTTTCCAGTACAACGGGCTATAGCTTGGAGGATTGGAGATTCAATTCAAGTAATAGACCGGCCCCGAGCCGGAGCGACCATGGGGGGTTGTCCACGGCGAGGGGTCAAAACTTGGACAGGTTGTCCATCACCAGTATACAATTCCATAGCTTCAGGAAGAGTCGATGTAGTAGGAACTGTGGCTGGACCAAAACCGCGATTACGGTGACTTGGTTGACCGATAGCAGAAATGGATTCGGAGAAAGGGTGTTAAGATCATGTACACCGTGTAACCGTGCCAAAGCCACAAGGTGTCTAAGTGCGGAAGACGAGTGGGACAGTAGTGAAGTTATTAACAACACCGCCGTTACGCCGTTAGTCCCCGGAGATTGAGAGTAGAGAAGGGAGGAACTGAGGAGCAGCCAAGTCGGAGCGGCGGTATCGCCGGTGACGAGGAGCGAACCAGAGAATGTCTTAGTCCTAAGGTTATAGTAGAGAGTACTCCAAGGCGTAGAGCCTGAAGACTTAGAGAAGAGCTAAGTTGGAAGGGAGATCTAAGTTGAGAAGGGAGATCTAAGTTGATAATTAAACTGAGGAACTACAGTAGCGTACAGGCAGTATTTATATCTACGGATCGGCGCATCGGTGCGGAGCACTAGACTAACTACTAGGAGCTATATGAGTAGTACCTGCAGGGTAAAGTAAAAGACAATAAGGAGGGACTAGAACGAAAGGGTATGTGTAGCGAGAAAGAACAATAAGAGTGAGATTACAATAAACCATGGATCTTCGGAGTACCGAGCGGCGGAATGGAGGCCCGAGGCATGGACTTGACAGCTCCTCTCTTCTATACTCTCAATCTCCGGGGACTATCTCTAAGCATGGTGTCTCTAATCATGTTACTTCCAATCGTGGTTCTGAATTTGTTTCAGTGTTTTTCCGGGCTCTCAGTAAAGTGCTCTCCATGGAACTTCACTATACCTCTGGATATCATCCGGAAGCCGATGGGCAGACTGAGCGTGTCAACCAAACTCTCGAGCAGTACATCAGGATCTATTGCTCCTACCAACAAGATGACTGGTCGCACTTACTCCCGATCGCCAAGTTCGCCTATAACAATGCTCCCAATACTTCCACTGGTATTACTTCATTTTTCGCTAACAAAGGATACCATCCAAATATCACCGTTCGGCCCGAGGTCGACATGGAGTCTGATTTAGCTAGAGACTTCGTTGTCAACCTCGATGAACTCCACGTCTTCCTTCGAGAGGAAATCCTTCTAGCTCAATCTTGTTACAAGGAACAAGCTGACAGGAAAAGAATCTCGCACCTGGAGCTCCCGATCAGCTCCGAAGTTTTTGTTCTTGCTAAGCACATTTGATCTACTTGTCCTACTGAAAAATTCTCTGAAAAATATCTTGGTCCTTTCAAGGTCATCAGTCAACCGGGTACTTTGTCTTATGAGCTCCAGCTCCCAGACTATCTTTGCCGAATTTACCCGGTCTTCCATGTCTCACAGCTGGAGCCAGTTACGCGGAATCCATTCCCGAATCGTACTCAATGTCCTCCACCTCCAATTGAAGTTGATGGTGAAGAGGAGTACAACGTTGCCAAAATTCTGGACTCCAAGCTGGACAGAAGGTATAAGCGTTGTCCTCTGCGTTATTATATTCGGTGGGCCAATTATGAAGGTACCAACGATCAATTTTCCTGGGTTGCTGCTGATGAACTGGTACCCGCATTCCATGCTCGATACCCTTTAAAACCTGGACCTTGATCATAAAAAACATTTTATTCCTTTCCCCGAAATCCTGTTCTCCGCCGAAGATTACTTCGTTGCGTCGAGAGGGTAAACACAATGATAGCAAATTGAGTGTTTACTCCTCTCTCTTAATTGCTTATTCTTTTCTTCTATAAATGTTTCACTCAGTTTCTCATGCACGCTATACTACTTATAGTTCAAACTAATTAGTTCTTGCGCCGCATCGTGGCCCATTTGCTTCTGATTTCAAGATACAATAACATTTTCTTATATACAAAAAACCAAAAAATTATATGTAACAGGGATAAGAATACAAGAAGAGGCCAAAGGACCGAGGTCCAATGTCCGTTTCCTACTACTCCTCTGCCCTCTCCTTTCCCTTCTGCGATCGCGCCTCCGTCGGCACCGTCTCCTCCTCCTCTCCCTCTCCATCCTTCTCTACTCCCTTCTCCTCCACTTCTTTTTCTTCTTCTTCTTCCTCTTCTTCCTCTTCTTCTTCACTCTCCTCCATGACCCTTTGTCGCTTCAGCGGTTGCTGCCGCTCGGTACTCCTCTTCGATGGTCCCGCCGTCGCTGGTTCTTCCCCCATACCCATCATCGCCATTCTCATCTCCATGGCTATAAGGCGGGCATGGTTGTCTTCCTGTCTTCTCAACAACTGGCGCAGGTATTGATGGGATTTTGAGTTGGCCTCCCGTAGGGCCCGGAGGTCAGCAAGACTCTGCACCATTTGACTCTCCATCCCAGCGATGCGCTCGCCGGAGCCGCCTTCCCGCTGTTTCGAGGTTGTAGGATGACCCGAGTATGAACACCTCACCTTGGCGTCATGGCAGGGTTTACAAATGATGGAACTCCTCTTGCCAGCCTGCATCTGGCAAGGGAGTTTCGTGTTTCGGCACTGCTCGCAGGGCGCTCGGTCCTCGTTGTTGTCATTGTTGTCGTTGCCGTCATTGGGGTCTCCACCAACCGGCTGCAAAAGTAGTATGTCAGTAAGAAGGTAGGAACCAAAAGATTGGATACTCACCTGGGTCTTGGCTTTCCCCTTTCCCTTGCTCTTAGTCGCCCGCCGAAGTTCCACAATGGGCCTCCATGGGGAAACTGACATCTCACTAGGAGAAGTCCCCCTCTGACTTCTTGTGGTCGCCACATCGGCCAACAACCTTCTTCTTTCCTCCTTCCATGTTGCGGTTTCCTTCCTAGCCGCTTCTTCTTCGGCCTTTGTCTTGGCCGCTGCTGCTGCCTTCTTCTCCCTCATTCTACAGACCTTCTCATGCACCCTCCTCAGAATCTCGTCCTTGCTTTCTTGACCGACGGGATTGGCAGGAGGCGGAGGTGTGACCGCGAAGGGCCAGCGGTGGAAGAAGTGGTTGTAGTTTGAGTGCGGCTGTCGGACATCTTGGACTTAGAAACTCTCGAGGAAAGTTAGGACCATAGCAGTAAAACCCTGGCCCTTTTATAGGGAAAAACAGTGCACGGACCAGCTAAAAATTTCCATCGAATTGTACTTGGCTTACGGTGGACCAACGAAATTTTCCTGATGACTAAAGGGATAATTGCCAATGCTGACGGGTTTTAAAATTTTTTCTCAGGTGACTAATAATAATTCCCGATGCTAATGGCTTTCGAGGGCTCAAGCCTAAGAGGGGGATACTGTCAAGTCCATGCCTCGGGGCCCCATTCTGCCGCTCAGTGTTCCGAAGATCTACCTTTTATTGTAATCTCCTTCTTATTGTTCTTTCTCGCTACACATACCCTTTCATCCTAGTCTCTCCTTATTGTCTTTTACTCTACCCTTTTTGTATTTGTCCAGAGACGTCTCTGTTCCAGTAGGCAGTGGTAACAGTGGTACTGATGGCGGCGGGGGTGTTTGGGACGTCAAATGGTACTGGGGGGGGGGGTCTGAATTTGGGTTTTAGAATTTGGATTTTCAAATTTGGGTGATTGTCTTGAGTTCCACATTCTTCCAAGTGGAGGCAGACAGCTTCCCAAGGGCCGAATCCCAGTCCCTCCTTGCAGCCCAAATATCCTCCTCCAGCTTCTGAAATCACTCAGAGAGACTCTGAGGAATGAAAATATAATATCAGAAAATGAAGATAGGGGGAGAGGGAGCATGACTTACCTGCCCAAGGGGTCCTGGTAAAGCTAAACTGAGATAAAGAGAAATCTGTAAGGTTAGCAGGTACAAAGGGAAAAGAACTGGATCTATGTAAAGGGTGTGTGATCAAAATATACTAGGCTGAGGGCTTGGGATGCTACAAAGCTACTTAAATAGAGATGTGGAAGTGAACAAGGAAGCATTGGGGCTCTGGCAGCTAGTATGTATGATACCTCAATCAGATCTAGTGATGGAAGGGGGTAATAATATAACTCTGTCATTATCTTGGACTAGTTTGTGCACTATTTGCCTATGCCCTGCTCGGTGACTCTGCCTCATCACTCTAGTTACTCACTCTGTCTCTGCCTCTTTGTGACAGGATTATCATCATTATCAACCACATCCACATTGTCATTTATTCCTTCCTTCTCTCCCCTTTTCCGTTTACCATTGGTATTTGCTGTTGTTGCAGGATTCCACTGTAATGACCCATTTGGTGGTGTGTCAGAATATAGTTCACTGTTGGACTCTTGGGAAGTTATGTATTCAGGTGGTGGTAATGATTGCAGCTGAGATTGTGACTGGGAATGGACTTCCAAGTCCTCAATATCCTGAATGACTTGTGAGTGGGTTAACCCACTTGGTACTGCTGATGACAAACCATTTGCATTCCCATATCTCTTTCCTTCTGCATTGACTTCTGCACCCTTCTCCAGAGGCAACTTGACAATTGCTTCATGCCCCTTCTCTGAGGCAGCCTGGAGTGCATTCCATCTTCACCACCTTGTGCATTGACATCTGCACCATTGTCCAACAGTAACTTGACAATTACTTTATGCCCAGAATATGAGGCAGCCTGGAGGGCATTTCCAAGTTTCCCCCCTTGTGCATTGACATCTGCACCCTTCTTCAGGAGCATCTTGACAATTGCTTCATGCCCAGAATATGAGGCAACATAGAGGGCATTCCCATATTTCCCCCTTTGTGCATTGACATCTGCATCATTGTCCAGCAATAACTGTACTATTACTTCATACTTCCTGTATACAGCAGTCTGGAGTGCATTTCCATATTTACCTCCTTGTGCATTGACCTCTGCCCCATTGTCCAGCAGTAACTTGACAACTGCCTTATGCCCCTTCTCTGAGGCAGCCTGGAGGGCATTCCCATATTTCTCCCCTTGTGCATTGACATCTGCACCATTGTCTAGCAGTAACTTAACAATTACTTCATGCCCAGAATATGAGGCAGCCTGGAGTGCGCTCCCATCTTCCCCCCCTTCTGCATTGACATCTGCACCGTTGTCCAGCAGTAACTTGACAATTACTTCCTTCCCACTTTTTGAGGCAGCCTGGAGTGCACTCCCATCCTCCCCCCCTTGTGCATTGACATCTGCACCATTGTCCAGAAGCAACCTGACAATTGCTTCATGCCCCTTCCCTGAGGCAGCCTGGAGTGCACTCCCATATTCCCCCCCTTGTGCATTGACATCTGCACCATTGTCCAGAAGCAACCTGACAATTGCTTCATGCCCCTTCCCTGAGGCAGCCTGGAGTGCACTCCCATCTTCACCCCCTTGTGCATTGACATCTGCACCCTTGTTCAACAGTAACTGTACAATTGCTTCATTCCCAATTGTTGAGGCAGCCAGGAGTGCAGTTCCATATTTCCCCCCTTGTGCATTGATATCTGCACCCTTTTCCACCAGCCACCAGACAAGTGCTTCATCCTCCCAGAATGCAGCAGTCTGGAGTGCATTTCCATATTCACCTCCTTCTTCATTGACATCTGCGCCCTTCTCCACCAGCATCTGAAGAATCTTCAAATTCTCCTGCCATAAAGCAACCTCCATTGCATTTGCATATTCCTCCCCTTGTGTATTGAAACCTTCTGCATTGACATCTGCACCCTTCTCCAGCAGCAATGAGACAAGTGCTTCATTCTTCAACCATACAGCAGCCTGTAGTGCATTTCCATAATCTCCTCCTTGTGTATTGACTTCTGCACCCTTCTTCAGTAGCAACTGTGCAATTTCTTCATTCCCACTAGATGAGGCAGCCTGAAGTGCATTCCCATATTCCCCCCCTTGTGCATTGACATCTGCACCATTGTCCAGCAGTAACTGTACAATTACCACATTTCCCTTTGATGAGGCAGCCTGTAGTGCATTTCCATATTCTCCTCCTTGTGCATTGACTTCTGCACCTTTATCCAGCAGCAACTGTGCAATTTCTTCATTCCCATTTGATGAGGCAGCCTGGAGTGCATTCCCCATTTCCCCCCCTCGGGAATTAACATCTGCACCCTTCTTCAGCAGCAACTGTACAATTTCTGCATTTTCTCTGAATACAGCTGCCTGGAGTGCATTTCCATATTTCCCCCCTTGTGCATTGACATCTGCACCCTTCTCCAGTAGCATCTTGACAATTGCCTTATTCCCAGAATATGAGGCAGCTTGGAGTGCATTTCCATGTTCACCACCACCTGTATTTATATATATTTTGGCAGTTTCCAGGTCTAGCTCATCAATAAGCTTTTGAACTACCTCACACAAGCCATTCAATGCTCCATAATATAATGGTGTTCCTCCTTTCCTAGATCTGTATGCTTTTTTCCATCTTCCAAAATGCATGCTGTCATTGTCTAACATCCTTTGTATCAAGTTTTGGGCTTTGCCTTTCAACTTGTACTCTTCCACCTTTGATGCATGAGAGAGCCAATTCTTCACACTGTAATAAGCAATAGAACTGTTATCAATAGTCATTCTAATGTGTTCTGTTTGCATCAAGTAGATGATAGTTGTTTGGGTCATGATGTCATGAGCCAATTGTTCATTCAATTCCAACAGGTCTTTGGTCTGATTTTGTAGAGAATGGGAAATGAGATACTCCTTAACTGATGCATGGGCAAGTTGGACAATATTGTTCTGCCCCACAGTCACAAGTGTGGAGTCAATGACCAGTTCAACTTGGAATTCCATGGAAGGATGAATAACCTGCTCTTGAAGATCAACTGCAAATACTTGACTGAATTGCTTTTTTGTCAATGGCTGATATGCATAGAGCAACCATAAAAGCAACTGTTGTGCTTCTTCTGCATGTCCCTCTTTTTGACACCTTTCTAGAGCTTTTTGGTATGTTTCCTCCAGGTTTCTGGGTAGTTTACCCAGGGCCCTCATCACACTTGGTGTTGTAGTACATTTCTGCACTTCTCCAAGTTGGCAATCAACATCTGCAAAACCTGTATGTTCGCCAGAGCAAGGGTACTGGCTGGAGAGCGCTCTCCAGCACCCAAAGCACTGAGAGCAAAATTTCAACCTTGCTCTGGGTGCTTTGGCTGCTGGGAAGCGCTCTCAGCTGCTTTCGGAGAATTAGCCGAAAAAACAGGTTTTGCAGATGAACCCAACGGAATCTGGAACATCATTTCAAATTATGCTAAATTACAAAAAAAAAAAAACTACTCACACCCCGTGAGCACCATTTCTCAATGATTCCTTTATATGATCCCCAGTTTTGCCTTTGAACCTTGTAATAGTATCAATTTTTGACTTGAGATACAATTCTATATCCTCATTGATTTGTGACTCTCCCCCATGAAGTGTGATCTCTGTAACCTCCTTTCCAAATGAGTTTGCTTGGAGTCTGCTTGTCACAAGGATCCACAGTTGACCTGAGTATGCAGACAACCACTTCATTACCTCATCTGCCTCTTTGCATTCATCCAATGCATCAACAACAATGTATCCAGTATTTCTCTCTTTGATCATGGTTTTGAGCAGTTTGTGAAGTTCTTCAGCTGTGATGCCAGTGAATTTTTTTAACTTATAGAGAGCATAGAGTGCAGGATTGACTCCTTCATTCCCTATTCCCAGTTGCTTGATAAGGGATAACAAGAACCCACGGTATGTGCTTTTCAGACCACTATTATCCCGGGTATCAAAATAATGATACCAGACAGCATTTGGGTTACTTTGTTGTATCTCTTCGGAAATTGTGGTTCTATCATAGATATTTGTCAATCAATGAATCTGTGTTTATCATTTCTATCACTCACATCAAAACAGTTTTTCCTGATCCAGCTACAACACATAGTTATTAAGAATAATCCTTCTCTTGTTCAAGATAATCAAACCTGATCCTTGAATCCACAATACACCAGGCTCAGCTTTCCAGCTCTTATATTCATCAAGGTCAAATATCCATTGGCCAGTGCCTGGTAATTTTTTGTCTGCTGCAGTCACATAATTGGCAGAGCAATCTGGAGCATTAAGCCACTGATAGATCTTAGTGGTCTCGTCACTTGCTATAGGATATTATTCTCAGAGTTTTGAGTAATTTTTTTTTGTGTTTGAACAACCCACATATGACTGTAAAATTACCACCATAAATGGCAAAATTACTTGCACTGTGAAACATGCTGCTAATTATTCAAAATATCAGTTGTTGCAATAAAAGGTGCTTGAAACAACTATACACAGTATCCATTGAATGATTACTTTAGTTGACCTTGATCAAAGTGAAATAAATCAGCCTAGATGATTTGACAGGATAAGTCACATGTACTGACTGTTACTTTGGTCTTGCAATGAATGATGATAGTAGAAAGCAAGGGGGAATGATGGGCTTTAATAATCGGTGACATCTTTTATAGGCATTGATGTTTAAAGTTTGATTGACAGATGCAATGATCATTGCGTTAGCAGTTTACTTGATATTTTATGATACTTTTGTTACATATCACAAGCACTCTTGCGTTCCTTTGGGATTTATGAGTCCGAAATGTAATGAAGGATTCATCTTATAGTGGGTTCCAGCATGGGAATTTTTACCTCGCCTTCCTCTTTCAGCGATTTCCCCCCCCCCCCATATTTGGACTGTCACGCTTTGTGGCACTTGTCACCTTTTTGTCACCCTGCATTACTTACGGCGCTCCCCACTGGGCCCACTCCAACATTATCTGCATGGTACATCTTGCTGCAAACTTTTCTGCAAAAGCCTCTGCCATAGCTTGAAACAAAGGTCTTCAAAACAAAGACCAAATCAGGATGGCCAATTACTGGGGTATTCAAGGATGGGAATGGAGCTAACCAAGGGGGAGGTAGATTGGAGAGAACAGTTTGATTTTGGGACGGGGTTCAAAAGGGAGAGACCCTTAAAGGAGGGAGATCTGTTATATTGGAATGAATGGAATGTGTATGCACTATCACAGGTGTGTATCTCTATCACATTATGGAATGAGTGACCAACTCATAGTACCCAAGCAAAGATCAACTTCTAGGATTCAAAGCATTACTTGAATCATACCTCACTCAAGTATCAGCCCCAGTGAGAAGTCCATCGGTTTGTAGCAATGTATAATGATTAGTACAGAACAAGACCGCTCTTGATCTAGAACCGCCACCACCTTTGAATCTTCCCACATTTTTTGGGAGGAAGCTGAAGGCATTGGAAGGCATAGTATCTCAGAACTAGAGTACACTTTCTTCTTACCTCTAATAATCATTACACGTTACAACCAGCATGTTGTGTAACAACCTAAACACATCGAAAGAACCTCCACCAGGACAGCCAAGACTGAAATTCCCAGTAGCCCAACCTTCCCGAGCAGTGCCAGCAAGAACACCAGTACCAACGGTGATGACGGATACCAAAGCCTGATTGCCAAGGCAGTATCCATGAGTCTCATGCTCTCCAGAGAGGACTACACAATTGCTCTACCCAACAAAATAATACAACTAGCAGCCAGTGCCAAGGATGGAAAGCCAAAAGCTGACATTTGGGAAAAGATAGGACTTCATTGAAGGGCCCAAGGCCGACGCACAATGGTGTATATGTTAACGTAGTATTAAACTCAGTTGATGTAAAAGCAACTGTATATTGTTTAGGTACCTGTTAACGTAGTATTAAACTAGCGGGTACCATCAGTAAGTGCGAGTATTCTAGTATGTTATTGAGCTCACCTCAGTTGATGTAAAAGCAACTGAGGGAGCTCGAGTACTGTCCGTCTGCGTGATCCATCTACAACTGTACAGTATGTAGTAATCATGATCTGCATATACGGATTGGGAACGATGTCTGGAAATGGTAAGGTTGAGGCCAAAGCTGTACGTACGGAGTTTGTCCCAACAGTATAAACAGGATTCAAAAAAAAATGTACAGAAAAAAATGTGTGAGTATGGATTCTCCTTGATGTGCATTGACATCATTTTCTAGTAGAATTGGTGGATACTCTATAATACCAAGATACACCTTCTTCACACATGGCAACTGGTCCAGGCGCTCCTCTCTCTCTGACTGGTACAAGGGCCATAGCTCTAGCGGTTTATGAGCATCAATTGCGAGTGGCTTTGCTGGTTGAGCTCACTCCCCAAGAAGAACCATCCTGTATGGAGCCAACATCCTAATCTCAGCTGGCAATGCTAACATATGATTTTAGTACAAGAGCACCTTGACGCCTTGATAGAATGCAAACACCATGAACGTGCCTGCTCTTCTGAGAGCATAGCAGTCCAAACCTCGAACTCAGTCTCTATATTAGTTGTAGATGAGAACTGTGGTATCTTTTGTGGGAATAGGTGAGTTTGTTAAGATCATGCGGAGAGGTCTTAATACATGTGGTATATATAGTCCCAACCACCTATGACAATTATCCTGTCATAGTACTCATGTCTACCACTGGCCCAGGGCATTGGGCATTACTAGGGCAGAGGGTTGTTTACTTGTATATAAGCTGTAGTCACTCGCTGTATTTCCTTAGCTTTGATCTTGTCTATTCTACCTGGTTTAGCCCAGAACTTTGCTTGCTTCCCTTATCACTCTGCCACCTAAGGTTTTCTTGAGTGTGACACCTGGTGACACCTGTTACTAGAGCCAGTTGCTGACAAATGTAGTGGCATGAACACCAGTATAAACAAAACTCAATCTCATACCCTGACCATGGATGCATCCTCTTCGATTCCAATCTATAATTTTCATTATTCTTGTCATGCTATTTCATACATTCATGGACGGACCTCTCAATGGATCAGCTCAGAAGAAAACAAAAACAACTGTTGAATGTAAATGTAATCTACTTTGTGGGGGACCCAGTGGACCGGGTTGACAAGTTGCATATTCCACCATGAAACAACATCAAAAATGAGAGAATATGCCGCAGCATACCCCCTCTCAGAATCTCCCAATAGCTAATCCCTCCAATGGAGCAGCCCTTTCCAAACCAAGGCAGAAGTGCAAACACATTGATGATATACCAGAGATTATAGATGATGCAGAAGAGATCCTTCAATCAGTGTGTACAAATAACTTTAATTATCTATAAGAACTCATATCTTTTGCTACAGGACTCGGATAGAGAAAACAAATGTCATGAAGCTGGCCAGAGGACTTCGCTCCCACCAACTCCGGACCATTAGCATTTGCCGTAACCATGCATGGACTTTTGCGCGGAACATGTGTGTAACTTGCGCGGAACTTGCATGGATCACTTAATGAGCAAAGTAGAACTTTGACAAATACTTTTTGAAGAGTTTACTGATATTGGTTCCATTTTAATAAATCATTGAGTCCTAGTCAATATCATGAAAGGTATGCAATGCCAACTCTAGAAGCATTGCACTCTTACCATCTTATACTTTTGATGAGCATTTTGTCCAGTCTCAGTAATGGGAGAACAGTAATTGTTTAGGTATGTTGAAGTAATCCTTCCAATCTTTCAATTATCTATCAATAACAACAAATGCTTGATCCTCAGCTATTAGACATAATGGGCAATAACTGCAGGCTTTGACAACAATGTATAATATTGAGAGGTGAAAGAGGTCTCTTCATTGAGACTGTTGGATTAAACAATAGATAGAAAATTTTACTTTACCTGCAATGGCACTACATTACTGTTATTCACCCTGTTGTTGGAAATTTCAGTGGTATCTGAGGGTAGCATGACATTGATTGGCTCATTTAATGCTGAAGAGTATACCAGCCTTTTAGTCTGGTGGGAGCATGTCTTGATTTCTCTACTCAAATGGGCTTTACAACACTGTCAAAAAGTAAGCTTGTAGTTCCTTGCAATTGTATTGACCTAGATGACTAGTTCAATGGCTTCTTGATAGTCTCTATGATCAACTTTGCAGATTAAATTAACATCTCTGGCAAGTGTACAAACTATAGAGATAAGTGTAGTAACAATGCAGGAACAATTTAAGTAATAACAACACATGCAGTTGCACTATATATACATTTACAATGCAGAAGCATGCAGCTACAAGGTATACATGCAAACATATGCTGAGTAATGGTGAATGGATGAGCTTCTAAGAATCTCATCAAGTACTTTCAGTGTATGCCATTTTCATGCAGGTGTTATAGACATGAAATTCATTCAGTTTCTTACTTGTGTACATGACTAAGGTATATCTGAACTTGACACACAGGAAGAGAGCATGAAACAATTGAACAAAAAGTATACTTAGAACAATCAAACAGGCAACTGAGATACATTTACATGTAGACAGAACTGCAGTGAAGTGTGGCAGTTACTTTGCAGAAACTGTTACTGAAAAAGTTCTGTGCCTCAATCTGCATGGATTTGCATGTAACTTGTGCGGATCTGCATATAACTTGCACAGATCCTACATGTAACTTCTGCACCCAGCTTTTACCAACAACCAAAGCAATAAGACTCCCATTAAACAGACAATCTCCCTCACACTATTAATGTGATTGTTGCTATTCACATAGCAGTATTGGCAATGACTACATAGAATATCTCACAAATACCAATCACTCGTATCTGAGGGTTGTGAAAAGGATGTGCTTCAGAATATCTGCTCAATCATATTTGCTCTCAATTGTGGAATCATTGTTAGTAAGACACCAGAATAGATAGTTTAGTCATTCAGTGATACTGAACAAACTTAAGTATTTGATGAAATTTCAGGATAGGAAAATCAAATTGGACCTATAGAGCTTCATTGTCTGAAGCTGAAATTGAGAAGCAATATGACTTCGTAGGAGGATTTTGTACACAGTATTGTATTTTTACAGATTGCACAGAACTGCATGAAAGTGTGCGGAACTGTGCGGCACTGCGTGGGACTGGTGTCGCAGGGGATTACGGCAAAAGTTCTGTGCCCCACCAACTCCTCCTCCCCCTCCTCCTTTGCCACCAATTCCTCCTCATATTCCTGATTCTGGGAGCTTCTCTGAAATGCAGGAGGACAAAGAATCTGGAAATGAAATGCAGCAAGACAATCATGACTTCTTTGATACACTTCCCGCAGACTTTGTTCCATCAATAGATGATATCAAACTCATAGATGAATTTATCCCCTTAAAAATGCTACATTTGAAAATGACATTGAACCTCTCAAGAATGATATTCTAGAGAAACTCCGCTCCCCATTGCAAGAAGAAGTAATGATAACCAATCCTGATCATTGACTATCCATTGACATCTTCCTTTCAATTACCACTGCTGCCAAACAGACATATACCTCAGTTCGAGAGGCAATACTACGTCAACATCCTGAGAGTGATATCCCTTCCTTCTACAAAGTGAAAAATCTTGTTACACAGCTCAGCGGAGTCTCACCTATCTACCGTGATATGTGTTTTAATCTGTGTCTGGGTTTCACAGGGCCTTTCACCAAGCTCGAAGTCTGCCCATATTGTGGTGAAAAGTGATATGAGGATGTTGATGTTGATGAAAGCTCCAGGAGGAATAGAAAGGATGGAAAACCGCGCAAGAAGTTTTGTACAATTCCTATTGGTCCACAACTACAGGCACTCTGGCATTCTCCAAGGGGTGCACAGCATGTCATACCGGAGAAAGTGCATAGAATGAGTGCTTTGAGAACTCCAGGAAAATGAGGTGTAAAAGTATCCCCCTATAAAGACTTTTTTGATGGAAGCAGATACATTGAAAAGGTTGTCAGAGGGGATGTTGGTGAAAATGACATTTTCCTTGTCCTCTCTATTGACGGCACCCAGTTATATCATTACAAGACATCTAATTGCTAGATCTATATCTGGATTATTTTGGACTGTTCTCCTGATGTCCGGTATTAAAAGCACACTGTTCTTCCCAGTGGTTTCATATCTGGTCCCGGGAAACCAAAGAATTCAGATAGCTTTGTATTCCCTGGTCTGTATCACCTCGGTGCTCCCCAGAGAGAGGGTCTGAGGATCTGGAATGCTGAAACAGGAGAAATATTTGTTGCATATCCACATCTTGCATTGGTTACTGCCAATGGTCCTGCTATGGCAATGTTGAGTGGATTTGTTGGACATCAGGGCCATGTTCACTGTTGATTCTACTGCCCACTCATTGGATGGCACAAAGCTGGTGCATCACAATATTATCCTCTATGTCAGAAACCAGATAATTACTCCATATCAGGTTGTGATCCATGGTGATGTCAACTTTAATGTACTTCTGAAGTCATTCACATCATTGGAAGCTTCCCCTCACTATCAAGCCAACCTTGCACAGATTGTTCTTTCCTCTGGCCATTCTCAATATGAGGAAAATCAACTTGCCACCGGAAATGTAAAGCCAAGTATATTTAGTGGCTTGCAGAAACAGTATACAACCAGAATTCCAGGTCTTTTTGCTGGTGACATCATGCATCTATTTACTCTCAATGCCCCTGATCTCTTCATACCTCTGTGCCGGGGGAAGTTTGAGTGTGATAAAACCAATGATTGTGTGTTGTGGGATTGGGCAGTACTCAATGGAGATTTGTGGATAGAACATGGTAAATGTGTCGCCGCATGCACACCATATATTCCTGGGTCATTTAACTGACCCCCGCACAATCCTACTGAAAAAATCAATAGCAGATACAAGGCATGGGAGTTTCTTTGGTATTTCTATGGTCTCGGTCCCTGCCTATTCTTTGGCTTGCTTCCTGACAAATATTGGGAAAATTAATGTGTGTATGTCCATGCTGTATAAATCCTTCTACAGGAATCCTGTCTTCCTAGTGAAGTTTTGGAGGTGTTAAGATGTGCCAGAGGCCACAAGGTGTCTAAAGGCAGAGGGTGTCACGAAGCGGCAGAGGCAGAGCGACTAGTGGAGCAGGAAAGCGGAGCAACTAAGCAAGGCAGTGAGGCAGGGTAACTAAGCAGGGCAGCAAGGTGGAGCTGTCATAAAGTACGCAGCCCCTATCATTTTCCTTTTCTCACCGTCTCGACGCCTTTACTTGTACGATACATCATCCCATCACTGTCAAACCCCCATCGATTACTGATCCACCTGACCCATCTTCTCTTTCTACTGGCTTCCGCCACCTTCCTTGTTCCTAAACTGTACAGTATTACATCGTCGTTTCTCGCAGACCGGATTATGTATATATAGCCAACCCTCCACAGCCTGGTCCCTTATCTTGACCTCTCTGTCATTATCTGGGACCAGGTATGTGCTTACTTATTATTACCTATGACTACGATACTCAATATATCTCTGTCATTATCTGGGACCAGTTTACCTCCGCTCTGCTTAGTTGCTCCGCCTCACTGACCTGCTTAGTTGCTCTGCCTCACCGTCTTGCTTAGTCACTCCGCCTCTGCCGCTTCGTGACATTAGGTCAAGATCCATTACTGCACTGACAGCCTACCGATAAGGTTGTCCTTGCAGGATCTATAGACACCACGTCTCCCCCAGTTCCGCCCGATTCTGAAACACATGTTGCCAGTATAGACTGCTCCGCACTCCCGCACGCACTTGACCCCAGAGACCAAGCTCACGCCCATAACAACGACGATACTTGGCGCGATTGCCAGTCTCAACCCTGCCCCAACGCCCTTTCAAACTCAATCCGAGAGCCACTCACTGTGAGCAATATAACCTTCCTGCCGGTTGACGGTTCCCCAGCCCCGATTGCCTACTCCCATCATGTCGACTCCTGTCCCACCTGCCCCAAATACCTCTGCGGAGGATCTCATGGCTCAGCTCATCAGATAAGTAGCTAACCTTGCTACAGCTATGGAGGAACGCTCATCCTCTAAGTCAAGCATGAACAAACCCGAGGTTTTCAAGGGTAAAGATGGCGCTGAAGCCTGTCGCTTCATGGCTCAGTTCCAGAATTGGGCATCAGAACAACCTGATCTCGCCAAAAGCCAAGTAAAACTCATCAAGTCCGCCTTGGGCTTCTTCACAGAAAGTGCCGGAGATTGGGCAACCCCCCATCTGCTACCTTTCAATGCGGAAAATCCCCCTTTCGGAGGAAATTGGGATATGTTTCTGAAGGAATTTAGCCAATGGTTTGAACCAATGGACCCAGGTATGGAAGCCCGTAGCAAGATCAAGAATCTCAGGCAAAGTAAAGCACAGACAGTTGCGGAATCCGCTCAGAAGTTCAAGGACATCGGAGATCGGACTGAAATGTCTGATATTGACTTGCGGGAACGCTTCTTCACTGCATTACTCCCAGAAATCCGACAACACCTCATCACCGTAAACATTGCCCAAGGAATTGCTCCGACTCTGAAAGAGGCAATCAAACGGGCCATATCGGTGGATGTCTACCTGCACGATCCCACCATGACCGGCCGGAATTCTGGATATTCCCCCACGCATACCGCTCACACTACTCCTGCTGACCCCCACGCTATGGACATTGATGCAACCCACACCAGTAATGGGAATACTAGGGAGGCATTCCTAGCTCGCATGCGAGGACGATGCTTCGGCTGCGGTGCCCAAGGTCATGTCAAGCAAAACTGCCCACACCGAGAAACCACCTGCCGCTACTGTGGACGCCGAGGACATCTGGAAGCAGTCTGCCAAGACAAGTTCATGGGACTCGGACGAGACCGAGGCCGACGCCAGCAACCTCGATGCCAACAGATATCCGCTACGGTACCTGCGCCATTCTCCCTATTCCCAAATGAATCCGTCCAGATCGCGTCCTCGACCCCAACATCTGCTCCTGCACCCGTAGCTGCTACTCCGAGCCCCCCTAACCAGGACTTTTCCAATCAGATTGGTCAAATAAGGGAATTACTTGATCGTGCTAATGCTATGTCCTCCTCGTCCTCTGGCTTTCAACAGGGTTTTTAAAGAGGGTACCCGCTTCGGCTGCACCGAGAGTACCCCGTAATCAGTTTGTTATGTTCGCTACTTCCTCGTATGACTCGCACCCATCATGTACAATATCGTCGATCCGGGAATTAAACTCTACTTCCCCACATTTCCGAATTCATGTGAGACTAAGAGGAAGGAATCACAGTATAACAACTGCAGCCATGGTAGACTGTGGAGCTACCGCCCTGTTTTTAAACCAAGACTTTGTCACCCGGAACCATGTAAGATGTGCACCCCTCCATAAACCGATCGACGTTTTTAATATCGATGGAACACCTAACCGAGCTGGACGGATAACCCATTTTGCACGTCTAGCACTCACAGTGGATAATCAAGAGCAATGGATGGACTTTCTGATCACCAGCCTAGGAGGTGAAGACATCATCCTTGGACTCCCCTGGCTACGGAAGGTAAATCCGGAGATTGATTGGGAGAAAGGACGACTTTCAGTAAAGCCTCCTCAAGTAACGATAGAAGAAGTCCCAGACGAGGAGATCTTGTACTCTCATCTAGCCGCCACTCACACAGAAACCCCGATCCTCGAACTCCCGGAACTGGAACCTCCCGCAGAAAACCCCCACATTGAGGTGCCACTAGAAGCGACCCTTGAACAGAGTGAATCAGCAGCAGTGGAAGAACCACCAATACACCGAATTCGAGCCAATCATAAAACTCGCCGGGCATGGGTAAAAGCAGGAATTCTAGAGGAACAGACGGAGGAAGTCTGGTGCGCCGCAGGATTCACTTACTCCCAGCAGCCAGCAGAGGAAGCCAACCAAGACAAACCCGTTAAAACCTTCGAAGAAATGGTCCCTGAGCAGTATCGTGATTTCAAGAAGGTTTTCTCAGAATCCGCCTCCGAACGATTACCTGCCCACCAACCTTGGGACCATGCGATTGATCTCGTACCTGGAGCACCGGCAACCATGCGTACCAAGATTTATCCCATGTCCCTAAACGAGCAGGAGGAGTTGGATCGTTTCCTAGAAGAAAACCTACGGAAAGGCTATATCGTCCCCTCAAAATCACCAATCTCATCACCGGTCTTCTTTGTAAAGAAGAAGGATGGGAAACTCCGTTTTGTACAAGACTACCGGAAACTGAACGAGTACACTGTGAAGAACCGATACCCTCTCCCATTAGTTGCTGACATCATTAGCCGACTTCAGGGAGCAAGATACTTCACGAAGTTTGATGTCCGCTGGGGTTACAATAACATACGGATTAAGAAGGGGCATGAATGGAAAGGCGCGTTCGCAACAACCCGAGGCTTGTTCGAGCCTAAGGTCATGTTCTTTGGTCTCACAAATTCCCCTGCCACGTTCCAAGCACTTATGAATGCTATATTTGCTGATCTCATTGCAGCCGGCAAGGTGGCAGTCTACCTAGATGACATCCTTATCTTCAGTAACGATCTCGAGGAACACCGACGAATGGTACGGGAAGTATTAACTCGGTTAGAAAAGCACGACCTCTACCTACGACCCGAAAAATGCGAATTTGAACAACAACAGATTGAATACCTCGGACTCATCATCTCAGAAGGGGAGGTGAGAATGGATCCAGTAAAAGTAGCGGCTGTTCGTGACTGGCCCGTCCCTACTAACCTTTGGGAACTACGAGGGTTCTTGGGATTTGCAAACTTCTACCGACACTTTATCCGGAATTTTGCCAAAATAGCACGACCTCTGAACGACCTGACGAAGAAAGACACCTGCTTTACCTGGACCGACACTCGACAGAAAGCATTTGACACCCTTCGAGAAGCCTTCATCTCCGCACCGATCCTTGCTCTATGGACACCAGACAGGCCTACTCGAATCGAGGTAGACGCATCAGGCTTTGCCAAGGGAGGCGCCCTTATGCAGAAGCAAGACGACAGCCAATGGCATCCGGTAGCCTTCAGATCGGCATCCATGCAGCCAGCAGAACGGAACTACGAAATCTACGATCGAGAGATGCTTGCTATCATTGAAGCACTGAAGGATTGGAGGAACTTTCTAGAAGGACTCCCTCAACCATTCGACATCATTACGGACCATTCGAACCTCGAATTCTGGCGCACTGCACAAGACCTCACCCGCCGACAAGCCCGATGGGCCCTCTATCTGTCACGGTTTGACTTTCATATGATCCACCGCCCTGGCAGAGTAAACACCCAAGCTGATGCTCTCTCCCGCATAGCAGTTCATCATGTATCGGACAGTGATGATAACCGGCAACAGACAGTCCTTAAACCTGGCCACTTCGTAAAAATTGCAGCTTCGATCCTACGGAACCCCTTAGAGGATCATATCCGGAAAGCCTCAGAATGGGAAGCACAGGTATTGGAGGGTCTCAAAACAGTCAAAGAGCATGGACTACAGTGCTTGGCCAATGGGATAGCCAAATGGGAAGAGGACAATGGGTTGGTCTACTACTGAGGTCAGGTATACGTACCAGCAAACAACGACCTACGCACTGAGGTACTCCGTCAATGCCATGACCATCCAACTGCAGGACACCCCGGACTACACGGGACACTCGACTTGGTCAGTACCCATTTCTGGTGGCCCATGCTGCGCTCTTTCGTGGAAAAATACGTTGAAGGATGCGAGGTTTGTGCCCGTAAGAAGATCCAATGACACCCATGGGCCGTAACACAACCATTAGATGTACCATCTGGTCTATGGGAAGAGGTAGGGGTTGACCTGATAACACAGCTACCTAACTCCCAAGGCTACGATGCTGTCTTGGTCTGCACAGACCTGTATGGAAAACAAATTCATGCTATTCCTTGCACCAGCTCCATCACAACCGAAGGCGTTGCCGATATCTACTACTGAGAGATCTTCCGTCTCCATGGTCTTCCTCTTCACTTTAAACCAACCGCGGACCCCAGTTTGCAGCTAAACTCATGTGATCCCTTCTCGCTAGGCTAGGAATTAAATCAGATCTAACCTCCGGATACCGCCCTCAGTCCAATGGCCAAACCGAACGAGCAAATCAGGAAGTAGAGAAATACATCCGCCTCTATGTGGGACGACGACAAGACGACTGGGCAGAGCACCTTCCCATGGCGGAGTTTGTGATTAACTAACAAACTCATTCTGCTCTAGGCATGTCCCCGTTCGAGCTAACCTACGGCTATCTTCCCTTGTTCAATATCCCAGTGGGCCAACACAGCGGTATTCCAGCTGTGGATGACCGTATACGGATTCTCCGAGAAGCGTGACAAGATGCCGGGTGTTACGATCACTTCTTTTTCATCTTATCTTTCTCCTTATCCCTTGTCTTATCTTTTATCTTTTGTCTTATCTTCTATCTCCCTTATCCTATATCTTGTCTTATGTTGTCACCTGATCTATTATTTATGCTTACTGATACAACATGCGCTTTTCATTTACTTATATTAAACACAGCAGTCTCACAACACATATACAGCATGGCGATCGAGCTTTCATTACTTACACATTGCTTTACTTATGTTCTACTCATGTTTACCACTAACCCAGGGCATTGGGCATTACTAGGGCAGAGGGTTGTTCACTAGTATATAGGCTGTAGCTACTTGCTGTATTTCCTTAGCTTTGATCTTGTCTATTCTACCTGGTTTAGCCCAGAACTTTGCTTACTTCCTTTATTGCCTTACTGTTTGAGGTTTTCTTGAGTGTGACACCTGGTGACACCCGTTACTAGAACCAGTCGCTGACACCGGGGCTGCCTTACACCTAGGAAAGAAACAACAGAAGGAAGGATACAAACGCGGGAAGTGGAAAGCTCATCAATTTAAAGTTGGAGACCTAGTCTGGCTCAGTGCAGAGGACATTAATCTTCAGCTTTCCAGTGAAAAGTTAGGAGATCGACAGCTTGGCCCTTATCGCATTCTGGAGAAAATTGGCCCTTTAGACTACCGCCTTGACCTCCCCCTATACCTAGATTGCCTCCATCCCATCTTCCATGTTGACAAACTATACCCCTGGAAAGGTAACTCCATTAATGGCGAAATACCAACACCACCAGAGCCAGTATACTTAGAGGATGAAGATGAACCGGAATACGAAGTAGAGGAGATCTTAGACAGCCGGGTTCGATGGAAGAAGTTGGAATATTTGGTTAAGTGGAAAGGTTACGATGCAGGGCACAACTCCTGGGAACCCGCAGCCAACCTCAGTCGAGCACCAAAAATTGTTCAGGCCTTTCATAAAAAACACCCAACAGCGGCAAAACCTTGACCATCGAGGGCAATGGTCATAAGGAGGGGGGTAATGTCATAAAGTACGCAGCCCCTATCATTTTCCTTTTCTCACCGTCTCGACGCCTTTACTTGTACGATACATCATCCCATCACTGTCAAACCCCCATCGATTACTGATCCACCTGACCCATCTTCTCTTTCTACTGGCTTCCGCCACCTTCCTTGTTCCTAAACTGTACAGTATTACATCGTCATTTCTCGCAGACCGGATTATGTATATATAGCCAACCCTCCACAGCCTGGTCCCTTATCTTGACCTCTCTGTCATTATCTGGGACCAGGTATGTGCTTACTTATTATTACCTATGACTACGATACTCAATATATCTCTGTCATTATCTGGGACCAGTTTACCTCCGCTCTGCTTAGTTGCTCCGCCTCACTGACCTGCTTAGTTACTCCGTCTCGCTGCCTTGCTTAGTCACTCCGCTTTCTTGCTCCGCTAGTCACTCCGCCTCTGCCGCTTCGTGGCACACACCAGGGAGAGGAATTGGAGGAGGAAGGAGGAGAAGAAGAAGAAGGCCGAGGAAAAGGCCCGACCGAAGGCGGAGGAGGAGAGGCAGAGGCGGGAGGCCGCCAATGCCAGGAGATTGGAGGAGGAGGCAGCTGAGAAAAGGAGGAGGATGGCAGCAGCGGCGGTGCGGAATCGCCGGGGTCCTTCTCCGGGTGAAGCTTCTACCTCTGCTCATCAAGTAGAGGTCGAGGTCCCTCGGATGATCAAGAAGGGTAAGGATAAGCAGAGAAGAGAGGTGTGTAACCTATTCCACACCATACCCATTTTACTAACTCCTCAACTTTAGGTTAGCGGTGGAGACCCGGACGATGGCAGCGGTGGCGGGGAGGACGACGATGACGATGAAGAGCGGGCGCCCTGCGAGCGGTGCCAGATGAAGAGAATCCCCTGCCTGGAACAGGTGGGCAAACGAAGCACCGTGATATGCAAGCCATGTCACGATGCAAAGGTAAAATGTTCGTACTCCGGGCGGCCGGTACAAGTGAAGCGGGAGGGAGGACCAAGCGGCGAGCATATGGCCGTGATGGAAAGCCAGTTGGCTCAGCTCTTAGCTGACAACCGGTCCTTGAGGGAGGCCACTTCGAGGTCTCACCAATACCTCAGACAGCTCCTGCATCGGCAGGATGAAGACCATGCTCGATTGATCGCCATCGAGACCAGGAATGCGATGTCCGGACCGGCGATCCCAGGGCCTTCGAGATTGGTTTCCGATAGGCCGAGGAGTTTGAAGAGGAGACGGATTGTGGAGAATAGTGAGGAAGAAGAAGATGGAGAGATAGAGGAAGAGAAGGTAGTGGGAGAAGAGAAAGATGGAGAAGGGGAAGAGGAAGAAGGAGAGGCGCCGGCGCCGAAAAAGGCAAAGACGGCGGCCTCTGAGAAGGGGAAGGAGAAGGAGGTGGTAGTAGTAGATTAGCGGACAACGGACTTCAGCCTCCGGCCACTCTTGTAACCTTCTTGTCATCTTGCCTTTTCCTTATATAATGTTTTGTTTGCTTTTGTATATATAAAAATGTTAACGATTTTGAAATCGGAAAACGAATGGGCTGCAAGGCGGCGGAAGGAAATAATTAGTTTGAAGTATCGTAGCTATGAATGAAGAATAAGTGAAAACAGTAGCTAAAGAACAAAATTAAACAGTAAAGAGAGAGGGATAAACACTCAATTTACTATCATTGTGTTTACCCTCTAAACACACGAAGTAAAACTTCGGCGGAGCACGGCGGAAACGGGGGAAAGGAATAAAATGTTTTTTGGTGATCAAGGTCCAGGCTTGTGGGGGTATCGGGTGTGGAATGCCGGTACAAGTTCGTCAGCATGTAATTCATCAGCAGCAACCCAAGAGAACTCATCGTCGGTACCTTTGTAACTGGCCCACCGAATGTAATAATGTAGAGGACAATGTTTATACCTTCTGTCCAGTTTGGAGTCGAGGATTTTGGCAACGTTGTACTCCTCTTCACCATCAACTTCAATTGGAGGTGGAGGAGATTGTGTACGATTCGGGAACAGGTTCGGCGTAACTGGCTCCAGCTGTGAGACATGGAAAACTGGGTGGATGCAGCAAAGATAGTCTGGGAGCTTGAGCTCATAAGATAACGTACCAGGTCAACTGACGACCTTGAAAGGACCAAGATATTTTTCAGAGAATTTTTCAGTAGGACGAGTAGAGCGAATGTGCTTAGCAAGGACAAAAACTTCGGAGCCGATCGGGAACTCCGGGTGTGAGATTCTCTTCCTGTCAGCTTGTTCCTTGTAACAAGATTGAGCTAAAAGGATTTCCTCTCGAAGAAAAGTGTGGAGTTCATCGAGATTGACGACGAAGTCTCTAGCTAGATCAGACTTCATGTCGACCTCGGGCCAAACGGTGATGTTGGGATGGTATCCTTTGTTAGCAAAGAACGGAGTAATACCTGTGGAAGCATTGGGAGCGTTGTTATAGGCGAATTCGGTGATCGGAAGTAATGGCGACCAGTCATCTTGCTGATAGGAGCACTATATCCTGATGTACTGCTCGAGAGTCTGATTGACATGCTCGGTCTGCCCATCGGCTTCTGGATGATATCCGGAGGTATAATGAAGTTCCATGGAGAGCGCTTTACCGAGAGCCCGGAAGAACGCCGAAACAAATTTGGAACCACGATCAGACGTGACATGATTAGGAACACCATGTTTAGAGAAGATGTGAATAACAAAAAGCTCAGCTAATTCTTCGGAAGTAATGGTGTCGTGAGTTGGAATAAATATAACTTGCTTGGAAGATCGATCCACGACGACTAGGAT
This sequence comes from Lentinula edodes, assembly GCF_021015755.1. NCBI lineage: Eukaryota > Fungi > Basidiomycota > Agaricomycetes > Agaricales > Omphalotaceae > Lentinula > Lentinula edodes. The sequence goes on from NW_025764337.1 coordinate 426,116, forward strand.
AGCTGTATAACCATTCGACATTGGCAGTTGCTCAATGAAGTCCATGGAGATGGAATCCCATGGTCGGACCAGAACCGGCAGAGGCTTCAACAACCCGTAAGGCCGATGACGGCGGGGTTTGTTGCAACCACAGATGGTGCAGGAAGTGACGTAGTCACGAACGAAGTCTCTGACCTTGGGCCAGGTGTATTGACAACGTACAGCTTCTAGAGTGCGGTTCTGGCTGAAATGGCCGGAGAGTGGATGATCATGGAAGTAGTGGAGGACTTGAAGGCGAAGGTCGCCGTGATTTGGAACATAAATACGGTCGTCAAGGCGTAGTAGCTTGTCACTACCTAAGCTCCAACGTTCATTGGAAGGATCTTTTGCAAGTTCCAAACCAACAATGGAGCTCGAGTCGGCGGGAAGGGCGAGAATGATTGCCTGGTGTAGGGCTTCAATATCCATGATAATTGAGGCTCGTAAAACCGGGCCTTCTAGGAAGGTAGCTCGAAGAGACGCAGTGAGTTGTTTGTTAGTAAAGATAGGACGGAAGTTATGAGAGCTCACTTGGGCATAGCCGATATCCCCCTCTTTAGGGTAGACGTCCCAGCGTCTAGTTATCGAATCAGGTTTCTCGCCGAGTTTCCCCAGCCGGAAGCGAATGACCATATTAAATTGATGTAAAAATTCTGACCATCGGACCTGTTGGCGTGTGAGAACCTTGGTAGTAGAAAAATACTCAAGATTTTTGTGATTGGTGACGACATCCACCGGATCACCCGAGCCTTCCAGATAATGACGCCAAGCTTTAAAGGCCTCGAAGATGGCCAGTAGCTCTTTGTCGTGGGTATCATAGTTAAGTTCAGCCGCATGAAGCGTTCTGGACAGGAAGGCTAGAGAATGAATTTCACCATCAGCGTATTGGATGGAAAGAATCGCCACAATGGCGTAATCGGAAGCATCAGTCTCCACGATAAGTGGGCGATTCGGCTCCCAATGGGCCAGTATTGGCGCAGAAGTAAAAGTGATTTTGAGATTTTCGAAGGCCTCTTGACAGCTGCTGTCCCAGATCCAGGGAGCGCCTTTTCAGGTAAGCCGAGTCATTGGCACAACGATATCGCTATAATTATAGATCAAACGACGATAGAAATTTGCAAAACCCAGGAAGGACTGAATGTCCTTAACCTTCCTCGGAACCGGCCACTCTAGAACTGTCTGAACTTTCTCCTTGGACATGGTCAATCCGTTGGGAGAAAGAATATAACCCAAATACTCAACAGTATCCATATTGAATTCGCACTTTTCGGGATTGGCGTAAAGCCGATGATGGCGAAGTCGCCGAAGAACTTCCTTGATGTGTTCTTAGTGTTCTTCTGGCGTATCAGAGTAGATCAGAATATTGTCAAGATAGATGATGACACAAACATCGAGGCATGTCAGAGAAGATGTCATTAACAAACCGCTGGAAAGCCGCAGGGGCATTCGTAAGGCCGAATGGCAGTCTTTCTTCGGGACGAAAAGGACCGGAGCGCCGTGAGGAGAGGATGATGGGGTGATAGCACCAGTAGCCAGCTGTTTGTCAATCAAGTCTTTAAGTGCGACTAACTCCTTTTCAGACAAAGGATAAATATGGCTGAGAGGCGGCAAAGCACCCTCTTCCAAGTCAATCTTCAGGTCGTAGGGTCTGTGTTCAGGAAGTGAATCTGCAGCGATCTCGTCGAAGACGTCTGCAAACTCAGCATACTCTGCTGGGATGGAAGGAGGAAGTGGAGGGACAGTACGAGTGGTGGAAGAGTGGTTGGCGGCGCGGGCCGTGACCTCTGAGTGAATAGCACGAAGGAAAATAGATTCCATACCAGCGTCCTTGCAAGCCCTATTAAAGACTGCAGCACTGACAAGTGCAATGTCAACCTCGGGAGTTTCCAGCTGAGCAGCGAATTGTGAGACCGTAGGATAAGAGTAGATGGGTTCAAAAGGGGCTTGGCCCATGAAGTCCGAGAGCGGGAGCAAGAGCGAGAGCAAAGTGAGTCCAGAGGAGGGGTCTCCAGAATTGTCTGTGAAACCAACGGCGAAAGTTCCAGTAGTGGAACAGCGACCTTTGCATCAACAGTGTTGGTGACAGAAGGCACAGACGTCTGTGGAGAATCAAAGTGTGAAGTGTTACGGAACATAATGTTTCGAGATGCCCAGTCAATCAATGGATTGTAGCGGGATAAGAAACTGTAACCTAATACTGCTTTACAAGATGAATCTAAATGTGTAACATAAAAGGGTAATAGGAGCAGCTCGCCGGAAGGAAACTGAACAGCGATATTTGCCATATTGGTAATTGGTTTAGTAGATAATGAACCATCAAAGAGACGAAGATTAACAGGAGAAATTTTGGTCGTAGGAATAGAATTTTGAGAAACATAACGAGTATCGATGAAAGAGTCAGTAGAACCAGAATCAACAAGAGTAGGAAATTTAAGAAGAGCAGAAATAGGTTTGGCCAGCGCGGCCGAATCGGATAACGAGAATTCAGTAGTTAAAGATATTACAAGAGATCGTTCAATAGAGGAAAGAGCGGACGCGTTGAGATATAACTCCCCAGGTGAGGTACGAACCTGATCAATGCAGCTCCCGTTTCGTACCGGGGAACAAGAGCTGCGGACTAGTTTTCCGATTCCTCTTCCACAACTTCAATAGTTGCTTCGGGGGTTTCTTCAACCTCGGCCGCACGGCCTTTCGCTTGTTGCAGTCAGCAATCTGATGCTTACCACCGCAGAAGAGACAAAGGTTGTTCTTCATCCTTCTTTCCCTTTCGGAGGGAAGGACTTTACCATCTGTACCAAGATGATTGAATGCGGGGTGCTGACCACCGGATTGGCCGGAATTCGAAGAGTTCTGGGGCTTACCACCAGAGAAGGGTTTAGGTTTCGGCGTGAATGGCGCCGAAGAGCCCGAAGGCTGAGAATTGTTTTGCTGGTTAGTAGAACCAGTCTTAAAGTCCGAGGAACCCTTCTTTGGGTTCCGAGCAATAAAAGGCTTACCAGCCTCATGCTTTCAAGTCTCCTCGCGTTTCCAATAATGGTTGTCAATGCAACGAACCTCTTGATGATAATTGGCGAGCGTCACTGGCTCAGGCAAACGCGCCATTTCGTCCTTGATACGTTCAGCTAAACCTCATCCATAAGCCCATTTCAGGGCAGCAGAGTCCCAGTTGATACTAGCAGCCAGGGTGGTGAACCGGATGTTGTCGGTTTCCTTCATCTTCAGGTTACCGAGAGAATCTTCGGCCTTGCCTTGCGCGTCGTAAACGCCAAAATTGTCCTGTAGCTCCTTTACAAGGGCCTTGAAGGACGACGTCCAGGCCGGCAGCGAGTTGAGATCCGGGTCGAGGATATCAGGGACAAACCATTCTTTGGCTGATCCACTGAGGTAAGAAAGAGTGTAGTTCACCTTCCGCTGGTCGGTGAAATACTTGGGATGGTCATTGAAGACCAGGGCGAGATTGATGAAGAACGTCTTGAGTTTACGGGGGTCCGAACAGTCGAATACCTCTGGCTCCTTGACTTTGCTCTTGGATTCAGAGCTGTCAGAGGGTCGGCCAAGAGCGGCGAGAACGGTACCGAGGGTTTCAATGGAACCCTTGAATCCCGAGAGAAGTTCCAACATAGCACGTTGCTCGTTGGGGATGTCAGGAGAGAGTGGGGAACAAGGTCCACCAGGTCCGCCGGGACCGCCGGGACCGCCAGGTCCACTGGGGTCACCAGGCTCACCACGCGGTAAACCGCCGGAGTCGTCGTCCAGATCATTGTGATTGTTGTCGGCGACCGGATCGTTGGGGTTGACAGGAGGGTCTTGATCATCGTGATCACCAGTATCCAAATCGAAGTGAGGAGGTGGGTCACGAGGAGATTCAGAAGCAGCTCTTCGTTGAGGTTGTTTCCCCATACGGCATGCTATGGCTTGGAGAATGGGAGAATCAATTCGAGTTGTAGACCGGCCCCGAGCCAGAGCGACCACGGGGGGTTGTCCATGGCAAGGGGTCAGAACTTGGACAGGTTGTCTGTCACTAGTAAACAAGGTACTGTACTCAAATTGTTGTTCTTCTTCCATGGCTTCAGGAAGAGTTGACGTAGTAGGGACTGTGACTGGACCAGAACCACGATTACGGCGACGTGGTTGACCGATGGCAGAGATGGATTCGGAGAAAGGGGCGAAAGATTGGGCTGTAGTGAAGAAAGTGTTTTCGTCAGAGTTGGCTCTAGATTGAGCTCGAGTTTTCGGAGGCATAAAAATGATATGTTAGTACGACGTTAACGGATTGAATTTAATTATACTGTTAAGATCATGTACACTGTGTAACCGTGCCAGAGGCCACAAGGTGTCTAATTGCGGGAGGCCAATTGGGACAGTAGTGAAGTTATTAACAACACCGCCGTTACGCCGTTAGTCCCCGGAGATCGAGAGTATAGAAGGGAGGAGCTGAGTAGCAGCCAAGTCGGAGCGGCGGTATCGCCGGTGACAAGGAGCGAACCAAAGAACGTTTAAGTCCTAAGGTCGAGTAGAACGTACTTCAAGGCGTTGAGCCTGAAGACTTTAGAGAAGGGCTAAGTTGGGAAGGGAGATCTAAGTTGATAATTAAACTGAGGAACTACAGTAGCGTACAGACAGTATTTATATCTACGGAATGGCACGTCGGTGCGGAGTGCCAGACTAACTACTAGGAGCTATACATGTAGTACCTGCAGGGTAAAGTAAAAGACAATAAGGAGAGACTAGAACGGAAGGGTATGTGTAACGAGAAAGAACAATAAGGAGAGATTACAATAAACGGTGGATCTTCGGAATACCAAGCAGTGGAATGGAGGCCCGAGGCATGGGCTTGACATTGGGCTTAAGGACCGTCTGCTGCTGATTATCCTCATTGTCTAGTACCTGGTGGGCTGCCATACGGGAAAGGGCATCAGCCTGAGTGTTTATCCTACCAGGGTGGTGGATCATGTGGAAGTCAAACCGTGAAAGGTATAGAGCCCAGCGAGCTTGGCAGCGGGTGAGGTCTTGAGCTGTGCACTAGAATTCGAGGTTAGAGTGATCAGTGATGCTGTCGAATGGCTGAGGTAGTCCCTCTAGGAAGTTCCTCCAGTCCTTCAACGCTTCTATGATGGATAGCATTTCCCGGTCATAGATCTCATAGTTCCGTTCTGCTGGTTGCATAGAGGCTGATCTAAAGGCGACAGGATGCCATTGGCCATCATCTTGCTTCTGCATGAGGGCACCGCTGGTAGCAAAGCCTGAAGCATCTACCTCAATTCAGGTTGGTCTGTCTGGTGTCCATAGGGCTAAGATGGGTGCAGAGATGAAGGCCTCTCGGAGGGTATCAGATGCTTGGTGCTGGGTGTCCATCCAGGTGAAGGATATGTCTTTCCGAGTGAGGTTGTTCAGGGGCCTGGCTATCCTTGCAAAGTTCCGGATAAAGTGCTGGTAGAAGTTAGCAAATCCAAGGAACCCCCGTAGCTCTTGAAGGTTAGTGGGGGCTGGCCAGTCGCGAACTGCAGCTACCTTTATTGGGTTCATTCTCACCTGCCCTTCCGATATAATAAGGCCCAGATATTCAATCTGTTGTTGTTCAAATTCACACTTCTCTGGTTGTAGGTACAGATCATGCTTCTCCAACCGGGTTAGTACTTCCCGTGCCACTTGTCAATGCTCCTGAAGATCACTGTTAAAGATGAGGATGTTGTCTAGGTAAACTGCTACCTTTCCAGCTGCAATGAGGTTTGCAAATATAGCATTCATAAGTGCTTGAAACGTTGCGGGGGAGTTGGTGAGACCAAAGAACATAACCTTAGGCTTGAACAGCCCTCATGTGGTTGCAAAGGCCCCTTTCCATTCATGACCTTCCTTGATTCAAACATTGTTATAGCCCCAGCAGACATTGAACTTGGTAAAATATCGAGCCCCTTGGAGCCAACTAATTATATCAGCCACCAATGGGAGGGGATAGCAGTTCTTCACAGTATACTCATTCAGTTTCCGGTAGTCCTGTACGAAACGGAGTTTCCCATCCTTCTTCTTCACAAAGAAGACTGGGGACGAGATGGGTGATTTGGAGGGAACAATGTAGCCTTTCTGCAGATTTTCTCCCAGGAAGTGATCCAACTCCTCCTGCTCATTTAGGGACATGGGTAAATCTTGGTGCGCATGGTTGCTGGTGCTCCAGGTATGAGATCAATTGCATGGTCCCAAGGTTGGTGGGCAGGTACTCGTTCAGAGGCAGATTCTGAGAAAACCTTCTTGAAATCACGGTACTGCTCAGGGACCATCTTTCAAAGGTTTTAACAGGCTTGTCTCGGTTAGCTTCCTCTGCTAGCTGCTGGGAATAAGTGAATCCTGCGGCGCACCAGACTTCCTCAGTCTGTTCCTCTAGGATTCCTGCTTTTACCCATGCCCAACGAGTTTTATGATTGGCTCGGATTCAGTGTATTGGAGGTTCCTCCACCCCTGCTGATTCACTCTCTTCAAGGGTTGCTTCCAGTGGCACCTCAATGTGAGGGGGTTCAGCTAGAGGTTCCAGGTTCGGGAGTTCAGGGATTGGGCTTTCTGTCATGAAGCGGCAGAGGCAAAGTAACTTAGTGAAGCAGGAGAGCAGAGGGACGAAGCAAGGCAGTGAGGCGGAGCAACTAAGCAGGTCAACGAGGCGGAGCAACTAAGCAGAGCAGAGGCAGACTGGTCCCAGATAATGACAGAGATATATTAAGTATTGTAGTCATAGGTAATAATAAGTAAGCACATACCTGGTCCCAGATAATGACAGAGCGGTCAAGATAAGGGACCAGGCTGTGAGGGATTGGCTTTATATACATAATCCGATCTGCGAGAAATGACGATGTAATACTGTACAGTTTAGGAACAAGGAAGGTGGCGGAAGCCAGTAGAAGGAGAAGGGTAACAGGTGGATCAGTAATTGATGGGATTTGACAGTGATGTAATTGTACAAGTAAAGGCGTCGAGACGGTGAGAAAAGGAAAATGATAGGGGCTACGTACTTCATGACACTTTCTGTGTTAGCAGTGGCTAGGTGAGAGTATGAGATCTCCTCATCTGGGACTTCTTCTATAGCTACTCAAGGGGGCTTTACTGAAAGTCATCCTTTCTCCCAATCGATCTCTGGATTTACCTTCCGTAGCCAGGGGAGTCCAAGGATAATGTCTTCACCTCCTAGGTTGGTAATCAGGAAGTCCATCCGTCACTCTTGATTATCCACTGTGAGTGCTAGGCATGCAAAATGGGTGATCCGTTGACACACCTAAATTTTGGCTAGACATCTATGCTGTGAATTGTGACACTTTCACACATAGATTTGTATCAAGAGAACTGTAATTGAGACCCAGATTGACAGTCAAAGTCAATACTGAATCAGTCTAATAGTTGAAGGGACCATATACCCATACTACCACAAGTTGGTTAGTTTACCCATCCCTGATACTACCTTCGGATAAAAGTCTACCTGTTTGTCAAGCAGGATTATACCAAACTCGGACAACATCCGAAGGATGACTTTTCATGTATGACATACCAAGGGTATTCTTATTGGACCTTACACTGGCAGGAGTTTGGAAGAACTTACTGAAGTGACCATGAGCCGAGGATTGACTCAAAATGACTTTCTAGAACTCAGGAATTGTCAAATACTCCTTCTAGAATGAGATCATGCATTAATCTAAAAGACTGTGATTTAGTCTAATATGAATACTATGCATAACTCCCTTGATAGAGTATAGGCACAATGGGTATCTATTGAAAGAGAAAAGCAATTAGTTTAATCCAGATGAATCAGATTGATAGGATTAGAAACCAGGAGAGCTGATTTGCCTCCGGACAAGGTGACAAACAATCAAAGGAAGTGTTGAACAGCAATGACAGCTGAACACCATTCAAGTCATTTTCCAAAGCAATTAAATTAAATGAATAGTGAGGTACCTACCTATGTTTGGAGGTATACTAGAATCTTGGAACCATTATGGACCAAATAAGGACATGTAGATTCAAATTAAATGATATCTGGCCTATTGTAGAAGTTTCCTTGCAGTTCCGAACATCTATTTTATTAAGTTAATTGTACTGTGCGACTCTATATCCTGTATGTATAAATAGCGATCCGATGTATCTGGAATGGAAGTGATTTTGGGACGACGTTGCAGTGCTAATCCGTAAAGAGGAAAGACACACTCCCGCCAGACTGAAACCTCTTCGCTAGCAGCCATTCAGGCCCGGCACTTGTGAGTATAGGAACGTCGTGTTCTGCTCCTTGTGACTGCCAGAAATTATATCCAGCTGTTGGGTATTCTTTGAACTTAGGATCAGTCGTTGGTCTTAAGGGCAAATCATGCTGTGTGGTTGTGCCAGCACATAGTTCTAGCCCTCCGTAGGGGTCTGTGTGTTTTGGTTTTAATTTACTTTGATTCAAAACCCCAATTCTTGATATACCCATATCAATACAACCAAAGCACCAATAGTGCTGAATCTACCTTAATCAAAGGAATATACCGAATCCTTAGAACAATTCAAATTGATTGATCAAAGCTTCTTCCCTAGTTCTCAAAGCTTTATGGAACCTTTAACAATACTATCCCTTGCTATTAAATAAATTTGATAGCAGTGAACTCGCATATTGTGTATTAGATTGGTTGGTTGGAGTGCCCATTTGATTCCTTCCTTTCTCTTTCACACAAAAACAAGGCAAGCTCGTTACCATCTGGCTCGGTTAGGTGTTCCATCAATATTAAAAATGTCAATTGGTTTATGAAGGGGTGCACATCTTACACAGTTCCGGGTGGCAAAGTCTTGGTTTAAAAACAGGGTGGTAGCTCCACAGTCTACCATGGCTGCAGTTGTTATACTATGATTCCTTCCTCTTAGTCTCGGACAACTTTATTGTTAGGCTGTCAGTGCAGTAATGGATCTTGACCTAATGTCACGAAGCGACAGAGGCGGAGTGACTAAGCAGAGCAGCAAGGCGGAGTGACTAAGCAGAGCAGCAAGGCGGAGCAACTGAGCGAGGCAGCAAGGCAGAGCGACTAAGCAGAACGGAGGCAGGCTGGTCCCAGATAATGACAGAGATATATTGAGTATTGTAGTCATAGGTAATAATAAGTAAGCACATACCTGGTCCCAGATAATGACAGAGAGGTCAAGATAAGGGACCAGGCTGTGGAGGGTTGGCTATATATACATAATCCGGTCTGCAAGAAACAACAATGTAATACTGTACAGTTCAGGGGCAAGGAAGGTGGCAGAAGCCGATAGAAAGAGAAGGTGGGTCAGGTGGATCAGTAATTGATGGGGGTTGACAGTGATGGGATGATGTATTGTACAAGTAAAGGCATCGAGACAGTGAGAAAAGGAAAGTGATAGGGGCTGCGTACTTTATGACATTACCCCCCTCCTTATGACCATTGCCCTCGATGGTCAAGGTTTTGCTGCTGTTGGATGTTTTTTGTGAAAGGCTCAAATAATTTTTGGTGCCCGAATGAGGTTGGGTGCGGGTTCCCAAGAGTTGTGTCCTGCATCGTCACCTTTCCACTTAACTAAGTATTCCAACTTCTTCCATCGAACCCGACTGTCTAAGATCTCCTCCACTTTGTATTCCGGTTCATCTTCATCCTCTAAGTATACTGGCTCTGGTGGTGTTGGTATTTCACTGTTAATGGGGTTACCTTTCCAGGGATATAGTTTGTCAATATGGAAGATGGGATGAAGGTGATCTAGGTATAGGGGAAGGTCAAGGCAGTAGTCTAAAGGCCCAATTTAATCCAGAATACGATAAGGTCCAAGCTGCCGGTCTCCTAGCTTTTCGCTGGATAGCTGAAGGTTAATGTCCTCTGCACTGAGCCAGACTAGGTCCCCAACTTTGAATTGGTGAGCTTTCCGCTTCCCACATTCGTATCCCTCCTTCTGTTGTTTCTTTCCTAGGTGTAAGGCAGCCCCGGCATCTTGTCATGCTTCTCGGAGAATCCATATGCGGGCTGATCAGAACCAACTTGGTGCCCTCATGGTGTCAACCTCTAATTGTACATTCCATTCTCACCAGTGTTGGCAAGGTCACGCGTCAGGCATTAAGGTTGCCGACCGGACAGTAGTCATGGGCAAGGTCACCAAAATTTGACTTGACCATGACTATTTGGGTCTGGTGCTCTACAATGGTACCAATGTCTCATACAGTGCTTTGCAAAGAGGTTTGCTCATATGGATTTTTTGCCAACTGTTTATTGTTGCTTAGTTCTAGTTATTTGTCCAATACATTTTTGGGCCGAGGCTCGAGAGGGCTCTCTTCGAGGACCACCGGGGCTGTCGGGCTTCAAAAAGCTATTGTTGAAATCCTTTTTGGGGCAAAATATATTGGACAAATAAATAAATACAAATAGATAGGAAAAAGTCGAGCAAGCAAAGAATTACGCAAAGCACTGTACACAGTCAGGAAAGAAATCCATCAAAATAGCATCACTGAGATTATGATCAGTGGCTCAGACTAAATAAGGTTGTATTCTAAAAAGGTCGAGTGGTTGTATCAGACTAAATACCAGATTATGAGCTAGAGTTCTTATGAGTTTGATATCCTTCCATCCTTACGAAGCCAGAAACTTATGATATTACTCTACATTGCATTGCTCCTTCCATAAAATTTGCTTGTTTCCGACGGTCTCCGAAGATGTATCCGATATAGCCCGCTCATCACAAATATCCATGGCAAGCATTTGAGTATTGTATATGACAAATAATATCAGAGTTTAACTAGAACTGAGTATATTCATCATCATGGTTTGCCAATCCATCTTCTACCCCCGAAACTCTAGGAACACTGTGGGCGTTATTAGGAACCTCTGCCAGAGGGGCACGTCCAGTTGTTGTTCCGTTACTATTGGCTGCAATAGGAAGAGCAGGGAGCAGCATGTTACTTGGTTTACCGAAACGTTCCCAGTCCGCCTGCACAGTCTCGCAGAAATACCTATGAATAGGAGTTCAGCGAGATTCAGAAATAAGAGGACAACCAGCCTACTCCTTCCACTTGCCGACTTTCATGTTCTGACCATAATCGTCAATCTTCTCTTTAAGACACTTGTCAAAACGACCCCAAAAGGCCTCATCCTGTGCTTGACGTCCCCCATTATTTGTCTTGCGTCTCTTCAACACAGGTCCTTGTTCTTCGCACTCGGATTCGCGCATGAAACGGCGCTATGAAAGATTTTCCATGGGGTGGGAAAGTGTAAGGAAAAGAAGTACTTACAATCATGGCAAAGCGAAATTGGTGCAATGTGCCACCACTTCCACCTTTGACGTATTTCTTGCAGAGTGCATGCGTAGCCTTTTCCAAGTTCTGAGTTTCCTTCTTTCCACTCTCATCAACAACGATGGTCGTCATTATCTACCCACAAGAGTGACGAAAATAGATTAATATGGGGCATACAACAGAAAACTACACGTACATCATCGCGAAATTGCTGCAGAATCTTGTTTCCTGCAGCTTTTGCTGCTTTCTTCAGAGCCGTCTCAGATTTAGTCTTCGACAGCATCTCAGTCAGGTCATGCATGTTGGCTTCGGCTTTGCATCTTGCCTAGCATGGTATAAGTACGGCACAGAATTGAAGCACTAGCACAAACAAACCCAGACTGCAATCCCCACATCGGCGTAGGAACTACGTGTAGGATTTGCACATTCATCACGCGCAATCATACGAAGAACGTTCTAAAGAAGATTTGTAAAGCTCGTTCAAAGTACACGAAGCATCGTACCTTTGTATCAGCCGGTATTTCCACATGCTTTGAAAGCTGATTCATGGCAACATCAACCACTTCTTTAACAGAAGAAGACTGCGAATTGTTGGAGGCATATTTATTTTCTGAGCGACATATGGCTGCGTGTGTAAGAAGATGAAGTTTAAGTGGCTCTGTTTCCATATTACGAGCAAGCTGCGGAAAGAGGTCAGCCAGATGTGAGCAGGTCGTGAACTGACACACCATAACCATGCCCTTGATTTCGCGTACTTGGTTGGGCTCTAGAGCAAACTGAGCTCTAATTTCATCCACCCACGTCATTAGGACAGCTGTTTCACTGTCAGACCTTGGGATCTTACGCATACTGCTGTTGAAGATGGGGACTGTCAGCTCTTGGCGGCCGTCAAACTCATTGAGTTCATCAACATCCTCATTTGAGGTCGAATCTGAAACACAAAACTGAAAAAAAAAAAACACGGGACGGATTTAGATATAAATTACAAGCAGGTCCTGAGCCAGAAAAGTGGGAAGATCTATTCATTGGACTTGGGGGGCAGTCGTCGTAGCCATCTGTGTTCAAGGGAGGTGTTTTGAGCAGATCATAGAAAGAAGGAAATATACGAACCAGGTGAAAGCCCGAGGTGGCGAACATCTTGTTCATTGGAAGGTGCTGCAAAGCTGCTGATTCCATGAGTTAATCGCAGAGGTGGCCTTACTGGAGGGGTGTATGGCCTGTTAGCTGCTACGGCAAGGTCTCTCTGAGGCCTAGAGGTGGCTCCCATGCCCACACCTGCTGGGTTGTCTATATTCCGTAAGAAATTGGGATAAGATCCTATCCGGGGAGTAGAGATGGGTGAGGCATCTGAAGGCCGGGGCTCGAAGTCTGCAGTTGACCCAAAGTTGAAGCTCATGAAAGAAGGAGTCAAGTTCGAGTTGAAAAAAAAATTGTGCCAGTTGAAACACGTGCAACGTTGCCGCAAATTCGGCCAACTGATTCGATCCTCTCCTTTCCTTTCCAGCTCGAACCAAAAGCCTTCAAACGCAGCTGCCAAGGACCGAAAATATCCTCCAGTCTGCAGATGAATGTCCTTCCGAATGAACTTTTGGATAATATGGAGGTAGACTCTAATCTGATGCCAACTACTACTCCAGGGACTCTCGATGAGGTCCTAACTCAAGCAGGCTTGTGCGATAACTTTCACTTGGTTGAAAACAGTTCATTCACGTACCTCAAATTTTATAGCCCATCCGAGATCGACTCCACCGCCATTGCTTCAAAAGAATATCTGGCATCTCTTTGTGTTGCCTGCGGCATCGACTTCACTAGTCTTGAACAGGGGCAGAAACTTGAGAGCAGTTTGGTGGAGACATCAGGCCACCATGCCAAAAATTCAGTTGGTAAGAAATAATTCAATTAACAAGTGATCAGACCTTGACTTGTGTGTCTAAGGGAATGCGGAGAACAAAACCATGGAATGCATGCCGCGATCTGTTCTCGAGAAGCAGGTCATTGCACTGGACAGATTTATCCGTGCCGTCAAGTTCTCTGGAGAACCACAGACAGTTCAGACAAATCTTGGTTGCCTCAAAGTTACTCAGTCAGAGTTGCGAAATAGTCGCGCCTACATTCTCAAAATTGAGGACGAAATTGCTGAAGGCCGGAAGTACCGCACCCAATCCATCATCCGCAACCAGAGGCATTCGTACATGATTGATGACCTGCGGCTTCAAGTCTCTGACTCGTATGCAGAGGCAGAGATACGGTGTCGGCAGGAACGGTTGCAGCTATTGAAGAGGATAGAAGAGCTAGAGTTGCGACTTGGTAAAGACGAGTCAATGAAGCAAGCAAAGAGGATTGAGGAACTGGAGATTCAGGTAGCACGGGAAAAGTTGGTTCGTGGAAAAGCGGCACATATTTTACTCAACAACCACGACCCTTTTGCCGCCAAGGATGAAGCACTCACGTTATTGAAGCCTGCTTTGGTCACAAAGCTGCCACCTTCCTTGAAATATGACCTCAGACCCATTACGGAGAGCTTTCATCAGGCTCGCGAGAGGCTATTTCGGAAGCAAATAGCACATGAATTATTGTTACAGGAAGATACCTCGAAGTAGTTGATATATGGAGCAAAATACACAATTTTCCTGTTCAAAAAGTGCACGTCTTGAGTTCATCTAATGTACAAAACAGATTTAAGCCTTCTTTCCAGCCCGTATTTCGTTTAGCCCATGCCTCTGCAAATTTCTGAGGGTCCTCTGCACGAAATTCCTCCTCTGTTCTCCCACCGTATTCCAGCCATCGACGGACACCACCTGCTGTATATTGGGTGACTGATATACGTGTCTCTCCAGGTGCTGTGGGAAGATTCGAGTGGCGAACCAAAGCGGAAGGTAGGAGAATGGTAGCTCCAGGGGGGAATTCTAGGATGAGCTTGAAGTCCCAAAGAATGAGATGGCCGCTCTGCTTAAAGTTGTACTTCCCCCCAGTTGTTATAGCACATGGGACACGCACGTCGTTCTTTGAATCAGTGTGTATGTGTGTCCATGTCGAAGGTCCAAAATTAACTGTCATGCAAAGATATACGCTGTTGTCGAAGTTGCGCGTCAAATGAGGCAACTTGAGTTCAAGCTCAGAATTAAGCCGCAAGTGCTCTGCATAATTTCTGGGGAACCATGTCGCAAAAGCACCTGTTGATGGAGAGCTCAACAACGAACAGCAAAGTCAGCTGATTTCAAAGGGACTTACTGTTCTGAAAGCCCGCAACTCGCCGAAAGCAGTCTTTTTTGAACAACTCATCCATCATGGGTTGGCGGTCTCCTACCAAGCGCATGGGTCGATGCTGCCCCTTCCCATACGAAATTCCTCGGGCTAAGGCAGGAAAGTTTCCGCGTTTATGCCTCTTTTCTTTGTTTGTCCATGTCGTATCTTGGCCAGCTTTCAATATAAATTCGGTCATGTCCTCTACCGCCTTTTGATAAGTGGGATCGCCTGGCCCATCAAGCATGCACACCATGACTCGGTGCTCCCCGTCTGCGAGCGGCACACTCTTGCTACAAAAAAGGACATACGTTGAGAAGAGGAATGGGGGGGGGGGGTAGTTCTCAAACACCTACCCTGTCTGCCACTCCACAAGTTTGAAACCCTGCTCCTTCATCTTCTCCAACTCTCTACGAGCTTTGGCACCGTACCAATCTGCGTCAACACCGATGAAGCCCCCAGCAGCCACTGGCAGCCTAGCGCTCTGCAAATTGCTAGGCATCTCCTGAGCAGGTAAAACGTGCCTCTCATGAGCCAGCCGTTGGCCCAAGGGAGTTCCTAACTTCGAGCGCTCTCGTGCGCGTTTTTCGGCTCGTCGGCGATTGCGAGGGTCCTGCAGCCTTGGCTTCTTCTCTGGCCTTCTGGAGACCGCGTCAGACGCGTCCCCCGAAGAAGACAGGAAGCGTTTCGTGGACGCGTCCGATAACGACGCGGCGGAAGAGGAGGTGGTCATGGACGCATCCGACAACGTCGTGGCTGGGGAGGATAAGGGTTTGCCCATATGTGGGCCTGACTGATGTGAATGCGAAGCGCGGGAGACAGCTGGTGAAGAGAAGGAGGAGACGGAGGCGTGCATGGCGAGATCAGAGAATGCGTTGCCTGAAGAAGCCGGCGGCTGTTTCTCCGACTGGACAGGCGAAGGTGTAGGCAAAGAAGAGGGAGAGGACGGATAGGAAATCGTCTCGGACCATTTCGGCTGGGGAGAGCCAGCTATAGGTCGCGAACAGACAGAGGAGGGAGAGCGTATGTGGATTTCGGATGAGGAGATGCTTGGGGCGTAGGAGGAGCATGCATTTGGGCACACCTCTTCTCGTGTTGCAACTGGGACGGATTCCGACAACGGCATGTGGGGGGATAAGGACCGAGCAACAGAGGTGGAACCGGGAGGGAAGAGGGGTCCTGGATAATGCAGAACCTCAGGATCTTTCAAATGAGACGCCGCCGTAGTTTCTGCACCTTCGTCTTCCATATCTGACAAATCGCTCTCGTCTACCCCTACGCGATAACTTCGCTCGTAGGCGTTCTTCATCAGCATTGAGCCATCCACCTGGAGCACGATGTTATCGGCGTTCTGGAAAGCTGTCGGAAATGGAGGTGACATGTCGTGGCCCGGCCTAAGAAGATCACAGACGTCAGCAAGATATGACATGAGAATCAACCCCCAACGCGTCGAAGAGAAAAGCTCGCATTCTGGAGGCGTCAAGCAGCTGCAAAGCGCGACCGCGACACGTCCAGGTTTGAACTTGCGTTGGCGCGCTTTGCTCGGGCTTGAGCATCTCCAAAAACGAGGTTTCCTGGACAGACAGGTTGCACCCACCTTCAGAGGAGTTGGGAGTTGTGAGGAAGCCAATGAACACAGATGCGACTTTGTTTAAACAAAGTCAGAAATACTCAGCATGTGACTGGCACATGCGCCACATGGAAATAATTCCGGATCGAGCCAACCGGCATTCCTCTTGTGCATACATTCCTTCATTTTCCTACTCCCATGGCTCGCCGACGTACTCTATTCATTCTTCTTTCTGTTCTCGGTCTCTTCCTAGTCGGAACAGTCGTTGTCCTATCGTCTATAACTCAGCGAATACCTTCTTTGGACAGATGACAGCTCTCGTGAGTTCATTGCAGAGCATTATCCATGGTTTCTCGATACGTTCAACGACTACAAATATGCCATTCAACGCGCTGATGCCATACGGTATTTTGTTCTTCACCACTATGGCGGTGTCTATCTCGATTCACGGCAAGAAGTGCTTACAGTTCTAGTCAATCCTACATAGGGTCTTCCTCGAAGCGGCGGAGAGAAGAATTACCTGGAATTCATCTATTGAAGACCTGAATTCTTGGTTACTTGCACATATTCCATCTACACCGTTATGACTGTGAGTCATACGTCGTCTCTGACCAAGGTTTATTCACCTTCTGCGTATTTCTATTTCAAAGGGCTCAGCAGCTGCGAATAGTATAGTGTTTGGCGAATGTACGTCCTTTTCTATACTTCAGATCCACCCAAGCCCGGACTTATTCATATCACTTCCTTCAACAGATGTCATTCACGCACTGGCAAAAGAACCAACACGGCTTAACACCCGCTTCGTGGCTTTCCTCTGCCTAACATTCATTCTTCTTCTCCACGGTTCATTACTCAAATGGGGAATACGCCTGCAAAACTCACTTGCAATGTTCAAGTTGCTCATCCTATCCGCGATAGCGTTATGTGGAATTCTAAGTCTCGCGGGTGTAGCGGGCTTTGCTGTTAGGTGTTAAGATCATGCAACCCGTGTAACCGTGCCAGAGGTCACAGAGTGTCTAAGTGCGGAATACGAATGGGACAGTAGTGAAGTTATTAACAACACCGCCGTTACGCCGTATGTCCCCGGAGGTCGAGAGTATAGAAGAGAGGAGCTGAGTAGCAGCCAAGTCGGAGCGGCGATAACGCCGGTGACGAGGAGCGAACCAGAGAACGTATAAGTCCTAAGGTAGAGTAGAGAGAACTTCAAGGCAGTAAGCCTGAAGACTTAGAGGAGCGCCGAGTGAAAGAGGGAATCTAAGTCGATAATTAAACTGAGGAACTACAGTAGCGTACAGGCAGTATTTATATCTACGGATCGGCGCAGCGGTGCGGAGCGCCAGACTAACTACTAGGAGCTATACGAGTAGTACCTGCAGGGTAGAGTAAAAGACAATAAGAAGGGACTAGAACGAAAGGGTATGTGTAGCGAGAAAGAACAATAAGAGTGAGATAACAATAAGGAGCAGATCTTCGGAATCCCGAGCGGCGGAATGGAGGCCCGCGGCATGGACTTGACAGTATCCCCCTCTTAGGCTTGAGCCCTCGAAAGCCATTAATACCGGTAGTTGGTTAGTCACCAAGGAAAAATTTTAAAGGCCGTCAGCATCGGGAATTTGGCCCGTCAGTCAGCAGGAAAATTTTCAAAAGCCGTTGGTACCGGGGATTATCGTTAGTCATCCAAGAAAATTTTCGGTACACCGTAAACCGAGTACAACTCGAAGAAAATTTCTTGCTGGTCCGTGCGTAGTTTTGACCCTATAAAAAAGGGCCAGGTTTTGCCGCTATGGCCAAGTTCCCAAAACTCCAAGTACACATGTCCTCTAGTCGCACCACCACCCGAACCACCACTACCGTCGGCTCGATTTCGGTCACCGGCGCCCATCCAACTTCGCCCCCGGCCCCAACTCGCCCTTCAACGCCGGATCCTTCTGACGAGGAACGGGAGCTCGAGCTCCAATTGCAACTCACCAGGGAGAAGAACCAGAAGAGGAAGGAGGAAAAAAGGAAGGCGGAGGAAGAAGCTAGACAGAAAGCAGAGGAGGAGAGGCAGAGGCAAGAGGTCGCCGAGCGGGCCGCTAATGCCAGAAGATTGGAGGAAGAGGCAGCGGAGAAGAGAAGGAGGATTGCGGCAGCCGCGGCAGCGCGAAACCGCCGGGGCCCTTCCCCAGGGGAAGCATCTACTTCCGCTCGTCGAGTGGAAGTAGAAGTTCCTCGGGTGGTTAGGAAAGCCAAGGGCAAACAGAGGATGGAGGTGAGTGATTTCTGCCATATCCTCACCGACTTACTAACTCTAAGTTTTTTAGGCTAGCGGCGGAGATCCGGACGATGGCGGAGATGATGACGATGAAGACGACGATGAGCGAGTTCCCTGCGAACGATGCAGGAACAAGAAGATCCCTTGCCGGATGCAGGCTGGCAAGAGGAGTTCAATTATTTGTAAACCCTGTCACGACGCTAAGGTCAGATGCTCGTACTCCGGGCGGCCTTCGACGGTGAAGCGAGAGGGGGGAGGACAACCGATCGGCGAGCGCCTGGCGATCTTGGAGAGCCAGATGGCTCAGCTGCTGGCAGACAACCGGCAGCTTCGAGAGGGCCAGTTGAAGGACAACACCTACAACCGCCATATCAACCGCAAGTTGGACTGGTTGATGACGGACGCCGCGAGAAGGAGGAAAACGCCACCGGAGATGCCGGAACCAGGACCTTCGCGGCTGCCGAAGAAGAGGAGAAGGGTCGTGGATAGTGAGGAGGAAGAAGAGGATAGGAGGATGGGAGAAGAAGAGGATGGAGAAGGAGAGGAGGAGGTAGAGGAAGAGGGAGAACCGGCGCCGAAGAAGGCCCGGTCGGAGAAAGGGAAGGAGAGAGCGGAGCAGAGTAACATCGGACATCGAACATCGGCCTTCGGCCATCTTCTTGTACTCTTCTTGTTGCCCTGCCTTCGTTATATAATTTTGTTTTTTGGACTTTGTATATATAAAAAAAAATGTTAACTCGATTTTGAAATCGGAAAGCGAATGGGCCGCGAAGCGGCGTAAGAAGTAATTAGTACGAAGTGTAATTAGTCTAAGTGTGAAAGAAATATAAGTGAAATAGTAGATAGAAGGAGAATGTAAGCAATTAAGAGAAAGAGATAAACACTCAATTTGCTATCATCGTGTTTACCCTCTAAACGCACAAAGTAAACTTCGGCGGAGCGCGGCGGAAAACGGGGGAAAGGAATAAAATGATTTTGTGTGATCAAGGTCCAGGTTTCAGAGGGTATCGAGCGTGGAATGCGGGTACCAGTTCATCAGCATGTAATTCATCAGCAGCAACCCAAGAGAATTCATCGTCGGTACCTTCATAACCGGCCCACCGAATATAGTAACGTAGAGGACAACGTTTATACCTTCTGTCCAGCTTGGAGTCCAGAATTTCGGCAACGTTGTACTCCTCTTCACTGTCAACTTCGATTGGAGGTGGAGGAGATTGAGTACGATTCGGGAAAGGATTCGGCGTAACCGGCTCCAGCTGTGAGACGTGGAAAACCGGATGAATGCGGCGAAGATAGTCCGGGAGCTTGAGCTCGTAAGATAAAGTACCAGGTCGACTGATGACCTTGAAAGGACCAAGATATTTTTCTGAGAATTTTTCAGTAGGACGAGTAGAGCGAATGTGCTTAGCAAGAACAAATACTTCGGAGCCGATCGGGAACTCCGGGTGCGAGATTCTTTTCCTGTCAGCTTGTTCCTTATAACGAGATTGGGCTAAAAGGATTTCCTCTCGAAGGAAAACGTGGAGTTCATCGAGGTTAACGACGAAGTCTCTAGCTAGGTCAGACTTCATATCGACCTCGGGCCGAACGGTGATATTTGGATGGTATCCTTTGTTAGCGAAGAATGGAGTAATACCTGTGGAAGCATTGGGAGCGTTGTTATAAGCGAATTCGGCGATCGGGAGTAAAGGCGACCAGTCATCTTGTTGGTAAGAGCAGTAGATCCTGATGTACTGTTCGAGAGTCTGATTGACACGCTCGGTCTGCCCGTCGGCTTCCGGATGATATCCAGAGGTATAATGAAGTTCCATGGAGAGCGCTTTACCGAGAGCCCGGAAAAACGCTGAAACAAATTCGGAACCACGATCGGAAGTAACATGATTAGGGACACCATGCTTAGAGAAGACGTGAATAACAAAAAGCTCAGCTAGTTGTTCGGAAGTAATGGTGTCGTGAGTTGGAATAAATATAGCTTGCTTGGAAGATCGATCCACAACGACTAGGATAGCAGTGTAACCATTCGACATTGGCAGTTGCTCAATGAAGTCCATGGAGATGGAATCCCATGGTCGGACCGGAACCGGCAGAGGTTTCAACAAGCCGTAAGGCCGATGACGGCGGGGCTTATTGCGACCACAGATAGTGCAGGAGGTAACGTAGTCACGAACAAAGTCTCTGACCTTAGGCCAGGTGTATTGACGACGTACAGCTTCTAAAGTGCGGTTCTGGCCGAAATGGCCGGAAAGTGGATGATCATGGAAGTAGCGGAGGACTTGAAGGCGAAGATCGCCGTGATTAGGGACATAAATACGGTCGTCAAGGCGTAGTAGCTTGTCACTACCTAAGCTCCAACGTTCATTGGAAGGATCTTTTGTAAGTTCCAAACCAACAACGGAGCTCGGGTCGGCGGGAAGGGCGAGAATGATAGCTTGGTGTAGAGCTTCGATATCCATGATAATCGAGGCTCGTAAAACGGGGCCTTCCAGGAAGGTAGCTCGAAGAGACGCAGTGAGTTGTTCGTTAGTAAAGATAGGACGGAAGTTGTGAGGGTTCACTTGGGCGTAGCCGATATCCCCCTCTTTCGGGTAGACGTCCCAGCGTCTAGTTATCGAATCGGGTTTCTCGCCGAGTTTCCCCGGTCGGAAGCGAATGACCATATTAAATTGATGTAAAAATTCTGACCATCGGACCTGTCGGCGTGTGAGAACCTTGGTAGTAGAGAAATACTCAAGATTCTTGTGATCGGTGACGACGTCCACCGGATCACCTGAGCCTTCCAGATAATGACGCCAAGCTTTAAAGGCCTCGAAGATGGCCAGTAGCTCTTTGTCGTGTGTATCGTAGTTGAGTTCAGCCGCGTGAAGTGTTCTGGAAAGGAAGGCTAGAGGATGAATTTCACCGTCAGCATATTGGATGGAAAGAATAGCCGCAATGGCGTAGTCAGAAGCGTCGGTCTCCACGATAAGTGGGCGATTCGGCTCCCAATGGGCCAGTATCGGCGCAGAAGTAAAAGCGGTTTTGAGATTTTCGAAGGCCTCTTGACAGCTTTTGTCCCAGATCCAGGGAGCGCCTTTTCGGGTAAGCCGAGTCATCGGCACAACGATATCGCTATAATTATAAATGAAACGACGATAGAAATTTGCAAAACCCAGGAAGGACTGAATGTCCTTAACCTTCCTCGGGACCGGCCACTCTAGAACTGTCTGAACTTTCTCTTTGGACATGGTTAATCCGTCGGGAGAAAGAATGTAACCCAAATACTCAACAGTATCCATATTGAATTCGCACTTCTCGGGATTGGCGTAAAGCCGATGATGGCGTAACCGCCGAAGAACTTCCTTGACGTGTTCTCGGTGTTCTTCTGGCGTATCAGAGTAGATTAGAATATCGTCCAAATAGACGATGACACAAACATCGAGCATGTCAGAGAAGATGTCATTAACAAACCGCTGGAAAGCCGCAGGGGCGTTCGTAAGGCCGAACGGCATAACCTTCCATTCGTAGGAGCCGTAGCGGGTCCGAAATGTGGTCTTCCATTCATCACCTTCAGCGATTCTGACTAGATGATAAGCGTGAGCGAGATCCAATTTGGTGTATATTTTAGCTCTTTTCGGAGCGTCGAGAAGATCTGAAATGAGTGGGAGTGGGTAGCGATCCTTTTTGGTGATACGATTGAGTCCACGGAAATCGACGCAAAGGCGAAGCTTGCCGTCTTTCTTCGGGACAAAAGGACCGGAGCGCCGTGAGGAGAGGATGATGGGGTGATGGCACCAGTAGCCAGCTGTTTGTCAATAAAGTCTTTAAGGGCAACTAGCTCCTTTTCAGACAAAGGGTAAATACGGCCGAGAGGCGGCGAAGCGCCTTCTTCCAAGTCAATCTTCAGGTCGTAAGGTCTATGTTCAGGAAGTGAATCTGCAGCAATCTCGTCGAAGACGTCTGCAAACTCTGCGTACTCTTCTGGAATAGAAGGATGGAGTGGAGGGACAGTAGGAGTGGTGGAAGAGCGGTCGGCGGCGCGGGCCGCGACCTCTGAGTGGATAGCACGAAGGAGTATAGGTTCCATACCAGCGTCCTTGCAAGCTCTGTTAAAGACTGCAGCACTCACCAGTGCAATGTCAACCTCGGGAGTTTCCAGCTGAGCAGCGAATTGAGAGACCGTAGGATAAGAGTAGATGGGTTCAAAAGGGAATTTGGACGAAAGGGGCTTGGCCCGTGAAGTCCGAGAGCGGGAGCGAGAGCGAGAGCGAAGTGAGTCCCCAGGAGGGGTCTCCAGAATTGTCGGTGAAACCGACGGCGAAAGTTCCGGTAGCGGAACAGCGACCTTTGCATCAACAGTGTTGACGGCAGAAGGCACAGACGTCTGTGGAGAATCAAGGTGTGAAGTGTTACGGAACGTAATGTTTCGAGATGCCCAGTCAATCAACGGATTGTAGCGGGATAAGAAACTGTAACCTAGTACTGCTTTACAAGATGAATCTAAATGTGTAACATAAAAGGGTAATAGAAGCAGCTCGCCGGAAGGGAACCGAACGGCGATATTCGCCATATCGGTAATGGGTTTAGAAGATAATGAACCATCAAAGAGACGAAGATTAACAGGAGAGATTTTGGTCGTAGGAATAGAATTTTGTGAAACATAACGAGTATCAATGAAAGAGTCAGTAGAACCAGAATCAACAAGAGTAGGAAATTTGAGAAGAGCAGAGATAGGTTCGGCCGGCGCGGCCGAATGGGACAAAGGAAATTCAGTAGTTAATGATATGACCAGAGATCGTTCAATGGAAGAAAGAGCGGACGCGTTGAGATATAACTCCCCAGGTGAGGTACGAACCTGATCAACGCAGCTCCCGTTTCGTACCGGGGAACAAGAGCTGCGGATTAGTTTTCCGATTCCTCTTCAACAACCTCAATGGTTGCTTCGGGGGTTTCTTCAACCTCGGCAGCGCGGCCCTTCGATTCCCGGGCCTTTCGCTTGTTACAGTCAGCAATCTGATGCTTACCACCGCAGAAGAGACAAAGGTTGTTCTTCATCCTTCTTTCCCGTTCGGAGGGAAGTACTTTACCATCTGCTCCTAGATGGTTGAACGCGGGGCGCTGACCGCCGGATTGGCCGGAATTCGCAGAATTCTGGGGCTTACCATTGTTGTTAGGCTTACCACCAGAGAAGGGTTTAGGTTTCGGCGTGAACGGCGCCGAAGAGCCCGAAGGCTGAGAATTGTTTTGCTGGTTAGTAGAACCAGTCTTGAAGTCCGAGGAACCCTTCTTCGGGTTCCGAGCAATAAATGGCTTACCAGCCTCACGCTTCTTAGTTTCTTCGCGCTTCCAGTAACGGTTGTCAATGCGAAGAACTTCTAGACGATAAGCGGCGAGCGTCGTCGGTTCGGGCAACCGCGCCATTTCGTCCTTGATGCGTTCGGCCAAGCCTCGTCCATAAGCCCATTTGAGGGCGGCAGAATCCCAGTTGGTGCTAGCAGCCAGGGTGTTGAACCGAATGTTGTATTTCCGGATGTTCTCGGTTTCCTTCATCTTAAGGTTACCGAGGGCGTCCTCGGCCTCGCCTTGGGCATCATAAACGCCGAAATTGTCCTGTAACTCCTTTACAAGGGCCGTAAAGGACGACGTCCAGGCCGGCAGCGAGTCGAGGTCCGGATCGAGGATGTCAGGGACAAACCATTCTTTGGCTGACCCACTGAGATAGGAAAGAGTATAATTCACCTTCCGTTGGTCGGTGAAGTACTTTGGACGGTCATTGAAGACCAGGGCGAGATTGACGAAGAACGTCTTGAGTTTTCGGGGATCCGAACCGTCGAATACCTCGGGTTCCTTGACCTTGCTCTTCGATTCAGAGCTGTCAGAGGGACGGCCGAGTGCGGCGAGAACGGTACCGAGGGTTTCAATGGAACCCTTGAATCCCGAGAGAAGATCCAACATAGCTCGTTGCTCGTTGGGGATGTCAGGAGAATTAGGAGAATGAGGACCACCAGGTCCACCAGGACCACCAGGTCCGCCGGGACCGCCGGGACCGTCAGGCCCACTGGGGTCACCAGGCTCACCACGCGGTAAACCGCCGGAATCGTCATCCAGATCGTCATTGTTGTTGTCGGCACCCGGATCGTCGGGGTCGACAGGAGGGTCTTGATCATCGTGATCACCAGTATCCAAATCGAAATGAGGAGGTGGGTCACGAGGAGATTCAGAAACAGCTCGACGTTGGGGTTGTTTTCCCGTACGGCGGGCTATGGCTTGGAGAATTGGAGAATCAATTCGAGCAGTTGACCGGCCCCGAGCCGGAGCGACCACGGGGGGTTGTCCACGGCGAGGGGTCAAGACTTGGACAGGTTGTCCGTCACCGGTGTACAAAGTGCTGTACTCAAATTGCTGATCTTCTTCCATGGCTTCAGGAAGAGTTGACGTAGTAGGAACTGTGGCTGGACCGAAACCGCGATTACGGCGACGTGGTTGACCGATGGCAGAGATAGAGTCGGAGAATGGGGCAAATGATTGAGCTGTGGTGAAGAAAGTGTTTTCTTCGGAATTAGCTCTGGATTGAGCTCGAGTTTTCGGAGGCATAAAAAATGATATGTCAGTACGACGTTACGGATTGAGTTTAATTATACTGTTAAGATCATGCAACCCGTGTAACCGTGCCAGAGGTCACAGAGTGTCTAAGTGCGGAATACGAATGGGACAGTAGTGAAGTTATTAACAACACCGCCGTTACGCCGTATGTCCCCGGAGGTCGAGAGTATAGAAGAGAGGAGCTGAGTAGCAGCCAAGTCGGAGCGGCGATAACGCCGGTGACGAGGAGCGAACCAGAGAACGTATAAGTCCTAAGGTAGAGTAGAGAGAACTTCAAGGCAGTAAGCCTGAAGACTTAGAGGAGCGCCGAGTGAAAGAGGGAATCTAAGTCGATAATTAAACTGAGGAACTACAGTAGCGTACAGGCAGTATTTATATCTACGGATCGGCGCAGCGGTGCGGAGCGCCAGACTAACTACTAGGAGCTATACGAGTAGTACCTGCAGGGTAGAGTAAAAGACAATAAGAAGGGACTAGAACGAAAGGGTATGTGTAGCGAGAAAGAACAATAAGAGTGAGATAACAATAAGGAGCAGATCTTCGGAATCCCGAGCGGCGGAATGGAGGCCCGCGGCATGGACTTGACATTAGGGAAGAGTACGAAGCTTCAAAATGTACGGCAGTTCAATCGGCATACCTAAGCAGCTAGCTGGACAACTTCGTCTGGAAAGAGTTGTATCAATTGTCCCTCCATTTGCTATAGAATGCAGTGTGTACTGTACGTCTTAACTGAAGAATTTTTCGCGCCCGTGACCTATGCGATTTTATGCAGCTCTACGATTTTCTCCTCCCCTGTCTCCCCTTCGGGCACACGTACGACTATTATGTCCAGATTGTCCACAGGAGGTACACGTTGGCTGTCAGCGACTCGTTGCAGCCAGCTGTTCATGCAGAAATCGCTGTAGAATAGGGTTTCCTGGCACATGCGGAGGAATCGACTGCTGGCCATCTTGAAGCGGAGAAACTGCTGAAAAAGTCGGGGGATAGGGTGAGGGTTCTCTAGAAAGCATAGGACTCTGAGCCGGAGCTGGCGTTCGAACGCCGTTGCGTGTAGAGCTTCGGCGAGTGGCCTCGATTTGCGATTGAAGCTCTCGGGCAGCTCCATCCTGGATAGCGTCGTCTCGGTTCAGAGGAGGAAGAATAGGCCGAAAAGCTTGAACATAGACACCGCAGCGCATTTGATTTGTGTTGAGTAGACGGTCGTCGGGATTGTAGTGGTGTGTGCGAGGCAGACGCTTTTGCGTCATCTCACGTTCTTCACGGACAAGACGAAACTCGGAAAGATCACAGCCGTTAGCTTGGCAGCGGTGCTGTGTATTGACTGGGCATAATATGTTCTATGAATGTATTTAGGTATTAGAGGAAGAGAATCTGAATCAAGAGGAAGAGAAGCCTGACCTCAGCTTTGATCAAAGTCCACTGCCCTGGTCGAAGGCGATGGAGCTGATAGGTGTCATCAACAGGGCCTAACACCCACAGCTTCAGAAGAACGGCTGCTTCTGTGCCAGGTAATGCCTGCAGTATTTCATACACTTCTCCGACACAAAAACGTTGATTCGGTTGCAGATCATGAGGTTTGACTACAACAAATTGACCCACAGAATAGCGTTCGAGTGAGACAGAGATGGCCTGTTCATAAAGATGGAACTGTCTGTTTTCGGCGCCGTAGATAGCATTCGGGAGCTTTTCCATGGCTAGTACCTGTGAAGAAGGCTGATCCAATTTAGTGGACTTAGTGTATACACAGCGTCCTAAATACATAACTATTCAGGAGGAGGTGAATCAGAAATATAGGTGGGACATACCTGGGCAAGGTTTTTCTTGCTCCGTTACATTGAGCCCATATGCACGAACTACTGGACTTTGTGATTTCCCTAGACTGGTTTGTGCAAGCTTGAGGGGAAGAGGGCCTGCACAGACCCAATGCATGGGGTCATCGCTGCATGACAAGTGATTTGACGAAGATGAACTGTTTGTGGAGATTTCGGGGGGGTTGAAGAAGACTCCTCCGTGGAGAAGATGTCGAATTCGACTGCATTGAGCAAAGCCCCGACCTATGTCCCGAGATGGAGCCTGGTGGTTGCTGTGAACACTGTGGTCACGGATAATGGCATTGAATGACTCGAAGCCTTCGGTTGCATAGAGGATTGCAGGCCCGAAACGACGTATATGCATGGGTAAGTGTTTGATGATGTGAAATTTTGGTTTGTTGAACCACCGCGGCGTCCAATTGGCAGCACAATCAAGGAAGCGGTTGATAGCAAGCTCAAGAGTTGCCTGCAAATCGAACTTAGATCTATAACATCATAACCAGAGAAGTGAAAACCAACCAGATATTCATCTAAATGATTGATTACTGGCTGCCAGACAAGTGGAATGAGCGCACTGAGCGAAAGCCAGGCTTCAAAACATTCTTTTGGAACAAGGTCATAAAGGACAAAAGGAGCAACTTGGGCAATAGCACGAAAGTCTCGGCCAGTGAGAGATCGCGCATACTTGACCAGTGTCTCACCCGCCAGCGGAGCAAGACCCATTGACGAGACATCAACTGAAGCCAGTCGATTAGTCAAAATTTCCTTCTGAGGGTCACTGAGGCGAGCAATGGCATCTCGCCAATAGTATTTAACAAACCCAAGAAGAATGACATGCAGGATCTCCACTGGTGTATCTCGATGAGGGTCCAGTCCTTGAGAAAGATTCATTTGCACAAAAATTCATATCATTAAGCAAGCAACACACACCTTTGATTCTCCATACAGGGCTGAAGACATTTGGTTCAGATGGAATGTTCTCTGCCACAAAATTGTCGACAAGTCTTTGTTTCTGAGAAGCGGAGGTATTCCCAGGTATCTTTGCCACAAATGAAACTATCTGCTGATTGAATCTCTCCAGAAATGTGTCTTTAACGCCTGTCTGAGTAACGATTTTTTTGGACTGAGTCTTGCCATTATATTTCTGGGAAGCAATAAATATACTGCGGAGTGTTTGGGTTGTATTCTCTGGAGATCGTGTCTCATTCATCTGAAATGTCTTGTCAGCGAAGCACAGGAAGTAATGCTGCCATGCAAATTTACCCCGACAAACCGTTTTGCTCTGGCAATAAGCTCCTGCATAGTTTCTTTGCAACGACCACGTTTCTTAGTACCCTCGTCACCTGTATCGGAGAGATCTGACTGAACTGAGACGTTATCGGAAATAGGCCCAGGAGCTGGAACAGCTGTCTCGTCTTCTGCATCCCGTCCCTTCACAAAGCAACAACGACAGAAGAACTTGCCGGCAAGGCCAACGTGGCAAGCAAACTCACTTTGCATGGGGTTGTCACCCAGCATTGCCAAAACCACCGGTATTATTAGCACCATAGCCTGACGCTGAATATCCCACACCCATATACCTTCCAGCTGACCTTGTCTACGGGGAGGTTTGGGTCAGTAAGTGGTGCAATAACCGTTGGCTGCATTTATTAAGACATACTCAAGCTGTTTCGTGATCCCATCCAGCATCTCCAATGGAGGCGCTAGGTTGGATGTGCAAAGAAAATGAACATTGCTTTCTTGATGAGCATATTCTCGAGGAAGACCAGCGGCGGTAAAGAGAAAGGAGTTATGTTTGTTCCATTTCTTTGAGACATTCCCGGATGTGTCGTCGCAATACAGCCACATTGCAAAGTTCAAAACCTCGTGACCTTGAGCTAAGACTCTCCAGCGGTTTGCAAACCCATGCTCCGCAGAAGTAAGTGTCCAAGGCTGAATGCCTTGGTTGTCATTCGAGTTGGTGGTATATACTCCTGTGTGTAACCATAAGCTAATTGAAGAACAAGGTTTAAGCGAAATGTTACAGCACCGAATATGTTGCGAGGATCAGGTATTCCATCCAAGTCATAAGATTCAACCAGATATGGGAACGAGCTGAGAAGACGAGAAACGGGAAATTGGATGGTCTGATGTTGGTGTACAACAAAGCCGCGTCCACTGAATGTTGAACAAATTTCGACGCTCCAAGCTAAACCAAAAAATTGTTGCTCTGGACCTCCCGGAAGGCCTTGACTGCGTGTAAGCCAACGAAATGGAATTACATATGTACCGTCATCCAATTTCGCGAGTTCGTGTATGAAAAAGTCCTGGCCACCAACACGTACCATAGGCGAGGAAAGGTCAGGATCCAGGGTTCTCCAAGCATCTGCTTGCCAGGCATGCTCTACATGCTGTCCACTGTCTTCAGGATAGTGGCGGATGTGTGGTCGAATTTTGGGGTTGCCCATTTCCTATTAGCAAGGATGTTTGAGCACAAGTCTTGTTGGTAACTGTACTCTCACCTGACGAATAAGTCCAGCAAGCTGATTAATATAATAAACATGCCCAAGTGGTCCTTTCTGACGCTCGGTCTTGATCCCACAAAGAGTTTGTAGATATTCGCCTACACTCTTTGCAGTGTCAGTTGAAGGTGCATTATCGACTCCGAATGAGGCAATCCCCCAGAGAATGATGTCCATTTGTGCATCTGAAAATAAGGAACGAGGCAGATGACGGAGCACATCCAGGATACATGTCTATGTTATTTTAGTATATTGAAACACAACTTGAACAAAATTGGTGTTCACGAACTTCTTTATCAGACCAGGGGAACCATGCAGGGTTATCAGTTCGCTGACGACGACGAGGTCGTGGAGCCCCAAAGTTAAGTAAGGTTCCGAATTCATCAGGGACTAAACAACAACGAATTGTAGAAGGTATTAGAAGGAAATCATCACACATACCATCAACATCTACTTCGTCTCGCTCTTGAATCTCTGGCTCTGAGTCATCTGATTCACTATCTTCCAGGAGCCAGGCATGTAATTCTTCAGCGAGACGTGCCACACCACGCTGCTCATCCGAAGCTTGTAATTCGGTATCTTCGCCCAAGTTAAAATGAGCGGAATAATCGATAGATTGGCGGGATAAATCTGGACCATGATTGTCCACTTCGATGGTATCGAAATCGAAAAATTCCCCAGCTGGAACCTCTTCAAAAGAGCTTCGGTATGGGGCCTCGGACAACTCTACAAGAAGCTCTCGTAATGGAGGAGAAACTCGGCTTGACGTTTCAGGATTGGGGCTGAATGGATTGGGAGGGGTATAATCTGAATTCTCTTGCTGATATCTGACTGCTTGTTGGTGATTCTGACGGTCTTCATGGCGGTGTACCGCTGTGGAATCTCTCCAAAGCTGATCTTCACAAACCAGGCATGTCCATTTTTTGTGGTTGATCCCACTGCCTGCTTGCCAAACTAATTCCATGTTAAGAGAGCTCGTAGAAGGAGATAAGATCTACTATACAGACACTCTGGATTCTTGAACGGCTTTGGAAGAACCATTCTATATAGGGGCTTGTAGTAATTCACAGAGGGTCCTTTCGAATTTTAGTAGTATAGACAGAGGAGAGTCGTGAATTAAGAGGGACAAAAGATAGATACACGTCTTGATCTAAAAGCTATCCACTTAAAATCATGAAATCAAATTGGATGAAACTTCCAAAATAATTGGATATGATAAGATATGCTATGTGGAAGGAAATGTTTGATTAGAGAGCAAATCCGGGAATTTAGTTCGGCATGGTTAAACCGCCTTTGGAAGCAATCTATGTTTAAGCCGTTACAGTGTACCTCAATTTCAAAAAAATTCTTGTACATGTTTTTTTGTTCCAAAAATACATCGGGTTTGATGAATAATTGCCTGGTCTGCGCGCGCCTATCGCGCGGTAGGCATTTGAAGGTCAGGTCGCCTACCAAATGACCGTCGGCGACTAGTCACAAAAAAGTGACCATGACCAAGTGACCGTCCAACACTGATTCTCACAACTTGCAAATATGAACCATTTTCCTTCCAAACCTGAACTTCCCCCATTATAAAGCTTTAAGACACTTGAAGTCAATGGCTTGTTCTATCCTTTTTGACATTTTCCGTTTGTGTTAAGCTTAGTATTAAGGATCCCTTGGTGCGTGATGTTATGTATTCCAGCATGGATATGCTACTGACTTTACACAATCTCTTTGATGCAGCGCATAAAATATGTACTTCGGAGGTTTATACTGAACCAGCGGATGACAACAACAACGGTCCCTGCCAACATCACGACGACGTTCCCCACGTTCTCCAACACCAACGAAGACCAGCACGGGCAGCAACAGACTCCGGAATGACCAAGGCAGAAACCACGTGTAGCATCTCCGTCCCCGTCCCGCTCTGCGGCTCCGGTGAAATGCTACAACCTCCATGAACAACGGCCGGCTGTTGCTGGAGTTGAACAACGACAACAAAGAGGTCTCATTTCTTCTGGATCATCTTTGCCCAAGATCTCAACCCAACCTCCTCATCGAACTTCGAAGTAATACTTACATCACTCTTCCACATCTCCACAGGTCCCCTAGGTTTACCCCCATCTACGTGGCATCATATATACTCTCGTATTCCTCGGGAATCACAAGCTTCTCTGAGAATCAATTATTGTTCTTGCTCCTCTAACTCCTTGACAGGCCGTAGCTGGTATCAGGACATCGGTGCTGGTGTCTGCCAAAGTCAGACTCACTCTTGACACATTGAGTTGAGGCGATACTTACAAAATGGACGATACTATCTACAAGACAAGCTAATTAATTCATGATTTCTCATAATACATAACACGCACAGAATTACTTGAAAGGTTTTTCGAAGTATTTCTTGGTCCTCGGACAAAACCACTCTGGAAACACATTTTTTTTCTTCTCAATAGATCGAGAGCGAGGTGGAGATATGTACGTAGTGTTTATGATTACATATCTGACCACGGAGTTTTCATACCATTGACAGGATTCATGGATCACCCTTCGAAGAACTGACCTTTCCCAACTGGTCGATTGTCACTACTTACTTATGTACATCCATCTCGGCCAGGCTATATTTAAATTCGAGGGTTACATTTACAGTGACAACGAAATTGGAACTGGAATTAGGCGATGTCAATGAGCTGCCAGGCTTCAGCATGGTATTGGCAGTCGGCTGGGGTTGAGGCGTTGAAGCCTCGTGTTTATCTAGGTATGTAGGAAGGTATGTTCGTCTTCCTTCGAGTTTTTTCTTCCTTCTTCCTTCTTCCTCCCTCCTTCCTCCCTCCGAGAGATTAGACACTCGATTCAACGAACAGTGGTTCGTGCTAGTTATAATGGAAGTTCAAGTTGTAAACTCTCTGTGAGTACCCGCAGTATCGTACCACTCACCGCCAGACACCATTGATCTCTACTGACTTTCCAAATTCCAAACTCCAAATTCTAAATTCCATCTCTAATATCATCATCGTAGCGACGACTGGAACACCAACCTCCGACCCTCCACTGCCACCTCGCTTCCGCCTGAAACCCTGTCCATGTCCAAGAGTCGTAGTAGCAATCCTCTCGAGCCTACCAAGACCTACAACGGGGGATACACCGACGCCAAGGAGATCCGCCTCCGCATTGCGAATGGAGGTGCGGGTCAATCAGGGCTTGTTGGTGCTCTGGCGGATGCGTTTGTCAAGTGGTGTGTAGAGGGGAATAAAAGTACGGTTGAAGATGGTGGTAAGGAACAAGGGAGTCGGGATACGAAGACTTCTGCGTTTCTGGTATGTCAGGTTATTTCGGATACAAGACGCTCTTGAGTTTGGTTTATACTTTTATACTCATTCGGAAATTCGCATTATGATTATGTAGGTCGGGTGGTATCTCGGCGACACGACACAAAGTCTCGCGTACCTTTCCTCTGGATGGGTCGATATTGCGTTCACGTATAACGAGGCCGCGGAGAAGGCGGTGGTGAGGAGTGGGAAGGCGGTGGTGAGGAAGTTGATTTTTTTGGTGTGTTTCTTTCTGCTTCAAAGTTGTAATTATTTTGGATTGTTTCTTTCTTTATATCTTCTCACTTGAAACCGTACTTCAACCCGCCTGTTCCATTCTATTCCTGACTCACTTACATTATCCCCATGACTATGTATACAGGATCATTTCTACCTCGTCGGTCCTCCATCAAATCCTGCAGGATTGACTTCCACAGACCTCGTATATGATGCGTTTGCTAAAATTGTGGATAAAGGTGCCCGAGATGCATTGGTAGGTGGTTGACCACCTCCCTCTCCTTTCCCTCTCCTCCATTCCATTCCGTTCCGTTCCTTCCTTCCCTCTCTCTTCTGTCCTCTTCCGTTCCCTTTCCGTGACTTTCCTTTCCTTCTATACATGACTCATAATTCCATTCCCTTATTCCATTATCATTCACAACACAACATCACTCAAATCAAAACCACGACCACAATCACATCAACGCCACTCCAGGCTCCTCCAAGCTCTCAAACAAAAACGCAACCACAACCAACCCGCTTCCTATCCCGGTTCGATAAAAGCGCGACGAATATAAAGGAGAGTGGGTTGTTTATTGACATTGGGCAGGTGGGTGTTACTCTATTCCTTCATCTCCTCGTCCTTTATTTTTGTATATCATCATATATATCATCTCCCTGATGTTCTAATACCCACGTCCACCCATCACCCATCACCGCTTCCCCGTTTCCTCTTCCGTCTTCCATCTTCAACTTCCCACTTCTACTTCCACTAATCCTAACACTAACACTACCACGAATCCCTCTCTTCCACTTTCACTTCCCCACAGGTCCCCTGGGCCCATCCTCCATCTCCGTGGTACCACATATACCCTCGGTTTCCTCGGGAATCACTTAGAGCCGCGTCGGTGCTCGGGGAGTATACACTCACAGATCGGGGGACGTGGTTGTCGAGCGAGAAGGGGGTAAGGGAGGGGTTGAGGGTGTTCAAAGGGGAGACGCACCTGGGAGATGCAAAAGGTGGGTTGCTGCTATTATGAGATTTCGATTGTACTTACTATTGCTTTGCCTTTGCCGCTTTGGTGAAAAATACCATCACTGCTAAACTCGACAAAGAAGATGGAGAAGAAGACACCAGAATCCTCCTCAACCCCTGCAATGCCCTTCTCGGATCTTCACCACTTGATAAAGACATTGCGGTGGAGTTCATGCGGTGGGTTGTTAAGCCAGATGGGGGACAGAGGGTTGTTAAGGAGTTCGTTAGTGGAGACGGGGAGATGATTTATTCACCTGTGAATTGATTCTACTCTGCAGTGGTTGGTACCTAAAACATGAAAGACATGTTGAGTTGTTTTTCAAGTTGGTTTTGGGTCCAGATTTCATACTGGTGAGAAACGCAAGCGAAGCAACGCTTGGTATGTGTAGTGGTTGTGGTTGGACTATGACATACCACGCTGCAAAATACCTGTTTTCTTGTTTCGCTGAGATTGCCTCTGGCGCGAGGTTTATTGAGACTGAAATGTTAATGATGACTCAGGTGTACTGAACCGAGTCGACCCGAGACGAGGCTGGGACGGAGGAGGCGTTGAAGTGGGTGTTCGTGACTAAGAAGAGGGATTGGGGGGTCGGGTCTATTACTTGCTAGTACCACCACCCCGACGACCACCCCAGCCGCCGTTGATATAAATACTAGAACGAGGAGAATAGAGAAAGAGACGTCTGAAAGATGGAGACAGGGGGCTGGGGATGAACTGGGATGGGGAGGGAGTGAGATAGAATTGGGATGAGATGGAGAAGCAGAGGCGGAGGCGTTGATGTTGGGTAATGTGGAGGAGGCATTAGATACTCATACCATTCCATCTCTCACCGCACCTGGTGTATCTATCGTGTCCGGTATATACCAATTGAGGTCTGTGATTTTTTTGGGGTAAAGATGGGTAGGGGTTGTTATTTTTTGGAAGACAGGTGAAACGGAGTTGAATGGATGGATGGATGAATAGATGGAGGGTCCTGAATGAAACGCTGCGGAATCGTCCTTCGTTCATCTTTCTAATCTGTGTTCAAAGTTGGCTCTGTTAACTCAGCACTGGCACCGGTACACACCCTCTCAACGCCAGCATTGATTGAGATCGTTTTTGGTTTACAGACCCGAATTATGAGCGGGATTTATCATCTGCCATAGAAAGGTGTGGGTACTGAGGAAACTTGAAGGGTGTTGGAAGTGCCAGTGAAGGTTCGTTCCTCGGTTGTTTTCTAAGATATCGATATTGAAACTCTGCCGTATGTACAGTGACGCGCAAATCAAATCCACACCCCCCGATTTGGAAGGCCTTATGTCACCAGCCCAGAACTGTAAATCAGCGTAAATCTGTTGTTCCTCTGCTCAGAAATATTGAATTTTGAGGGTTCAAACAGCTTATATTGTCACAAGTAAGTCTTTATAGTAGAATCAACATGCTTCACAGGATGTAGCATACAAAAATGTTCACAAAAACAGTTTAATCACAAAATTTCCAAATCGGGGGGTGTGGATTTGATTTGCGCGTCACTGTAGTTCCGAACAGCATCATCTTCGCCAGACCAAACTCAGCTCCCATCCGAGTCGGTACATCCTTCCTCTTCTTTTGTTCACATATATATATCACTCAACCTACTAACTTGACTGAATCCCCGGCACCCTTCCTACTACCAAGATATCAACCGCACCCACCGCCAAACCAACGCTACGTCCGAAGCTCCGTTCACCTCCTTTCTCTCCCGCAGGATGAACTTGAACAGTAACGACGGTAATCTCTATGTTTCTGATAACAACACATGGATTGAACGAGTCAGCGAACGATGCAATATCAGTAGTACAAGTACCGAGACACGGACAACAAACAAAGACCGTCTGAAGCGGGTTGGACGTTGGGGGTTGGACGCTTTTACTTCAACGGTTCATACAAATTGGGAAGAATGAGTATAAGATTTGTTGGTGCGAGGAGGTGAGTACCTGAGTTTTGAATGTTGAATATCACTGACAGAGACCTCGCGCACACAGCACTTCAATGCCATTGTAATCGCCTCAGGACGGTTCAACGCCTCCACCCTCGTATCATCATCTCCTACTCCACCCAGAGGAATTCGCTAATCAGTCTATGACTCCAAGTCTGTGTTGGTCATCGATAGATCCGTCGGTCAGCGGAATGGAAATAGCTGAGGAGTTGGACGGGGTGGTGGCGGAGAAAGTCGGTTTGAGCGTGCGGGATAACGAACTTGGTGTGTACTAGTAACGCCTAAGGGTCTCATACCTAAGTCTGCTGACGCCTTGAATCGGTTTCTACATATATGGACTCATGTGTGTACTGCTCCCTCTGGAAAATGCATTTATCTTCCCGCGAGACGTTAAGATTGTTTCAGAAATCACCCTCGGGCGAGCTTTTCAACGGTACCGTACGTCTGTCACCCTCGTGTTCTGTTAATGCCCAGCAATTTGCTGATTGCCTTTGAAGTTATTACACGGATAGACACGGATTCGATAGGAATTACATTAGCTACTGCCGGGTCGACAACAACCGATTTCCACGTCCGACTCTTCGAACGTGACTTGCGATTCGTAATTCGATGCCCGGGTGGAAATTGGCCTTACACTTACACGTATATGGTAACACACTCCAAACTCGAACGAAATAGATTATAGAGTACTCGAATGTACTGGGACCGATACCACGAACGCACCAGTACCCCGAATTGCCCTATAGTATTCAAAGTGGATTCAATTCCGATTCATTCAAGGTATGAGCGGGATTTATCATCTGCCATCGGAGGATGTGGGCGTGGGTCACGGTGGGGGTGCTGGATGAAGAGAGGTTGGTTTGAGGGTGTGGAGGAGGAGGAGGTTTGAAGCTAAGGGTGGAAGAGGAGGAGACTCGAAGCATGGAGGAAGTGCTAGTGATGAATCGGTTCAGAAATGAACCCCGAAGGCGAAGAGGATTTGAATTTGGGAGGATGAGAGGTACGTTCCTCCCGTCCTCGGTTGATTTCTAAGATATCGAAGGTTTCAACTTGGGCCGACTGAATCACCGACACCCTTCTCTACTACCTAGATATCAACCGCACCGGTCTGGAGCGCTACGTTCAAAGCTTCGCCTCGTTTCTCTCCACTCAGGAACTTGAACAGTCACGACGACAATCACGATGTTTCCGAAAACAACACTCGGGTTGAACGCGTTACCAGACGATGTACTATCACTACAAGTACCGAAGAACGGATAACAACCCGTAACGAGGACCGTATGAAGCGTTGGACGTTGGACGCTTCGCCTTCAACAGTCCATACGGAGTGGAAGGAACGAGTATATTTAAGATTCGTTGGTGGGAGGAGGTGAGTAGTACATACTTGAGTGTTGCATGTTGAAACTGATAGTTATTCATTCCTATCACTGACCTCCTACTACACATAGGACTTCGACGCCATTGTAATCGCCTCAGGACGATTCACCGCACCCAACACACTTGATATCCTCGGTCTAAGTTCACAATGGTGCCTTGTCTCATCTCCTAGTCTCGAAAATATCGTCACCCGGAGTAATTCGCTGATCAGTTTGTGACTCGAGGTCTGTGTTGGTCATCTGTGGATCAGTCAGCGGATGAGGAATTGGATGGGGGGTGGTGGCGGAGAAAGTCGTTTCAAACGTGCGGGATACTAGTAGCGAACTTGGTATGTACTACGCGTAAGGTTTTTCTACTTAAATCTCCTTACGCCTTGAATCAGTTTCCCTATATATATAGACTCAGATGTTTACTGCTCCCTCTGCGAAATGCATTTATCATCCCGCGAAACGTTCCGATTGTTCCAGAACAGAAACCATTTCATCACCTTAGGGTATCGGGAATCACCTCTGGCGATGTTGAGCTTTTCAATGGTACGGTACGTCTGTCACCCTTGCGTTCTGTTAATGCCCAGTAATTTGCTGATTGACTTTGAAGATATCACACGGATTCGACAGGAATTAATTATATTAGCCACTTGTGAGCTCGTTTGATTTACTACACCCATTTATCTACATAATTTTTTTTCCTTTAATCAATGATCATAGGATACCGCAAGGATACCGCTATTCATTCCCCTTCCTTCCCCAATGCATCGACACCTCTCGCTGTACAAATGGAACCGTACCGATTCAAGGCACCAAGGTTCAGTCGACTCGACGTCAACAAATATACTATACCGAACTTGAACCGACGATTGGGTTCATTGATAGTAAGTACTCGAGTATGAGTGTTCCGAGTCACCGTCAAATCTCTCCCTACTCCCTCCTCCCTACTCAAATACAGTGAACACCGGCATCGAAACATTGCTCTATTCAGAATTCACCTCTGTGGCATTATCCAAAGTATCATCTGGACAGGCTAGACTGTCATCTTCCGATTCCATGCGGGAGATGCATGAGGAGCATGTGGGGAAAGGGTATTGAACATCCATAATTACCTCGAGCGCCTAAGCAAGGTTTCATTTGAGAGTTGTCTTTGTCCGTTCCGACGGCGGAAGAGGTGTTTACATGATTGCCATACCGACAAATTCCCTCACCATATCTCATCGTCCCTGAGCTTTTTCACTACAATCTTTGCTTAATGTCTACTGATAAAACTGAAGTCTACTGGAGCCTACAAATCTCATGTAGTCCAATAGAGTACAACTGAGCAAAGACAATCATCGGACTAGTGAGATTCAGAAGGAACGCTAGCCGGACGCATGCAAGGTGTGTCCCCGACGGAGTATATTGATCATATCATAAAAACCTCATCAAACACTTACATTTGCATCCCACTGCCTTCAGGGAAGACTGTAGACTATATGGATCTTGATCACATAGGTAGTAATCATGCCGCCACCCGGACATTCTGACTGACATGGCTCCTATATAAGTAACTTCAGAGGATGGAAAACCATCCGGAATCCCCTAGCGGCTGGTCTTAGTCTAAACGGAAAAAAACCTCCTTCTTTTGCTGGCAAGGAGAAGAGGAAGAAGTATTACCTCCTGTTGTAAGTGCATATAAATCCTCCTTTTTTCGTTCTTTCTCTACTAAACCGGCCTTGACTGAATTATTCAATTGTGGCTCAGCAGAAATCACATACAAACGCCACGGTATACCATTCTCAAGTCCTCCCCACTATCATCCACCTCCTATATACTCACTTTGAATCCGACAATTTCTCCTTCTTGAGTCCAACCAACAAGACCACTGTCAGATTCCACCCCTCGACTGTACACATATCCAAATGTTCAATTCACTTAAGCTGCAGCATTCATCCTTTATATCTATGCTCCTTGTCATGCTCTTCAGCGTCGTCGTAGTGGCAATCCCGTTGTCTCACGGCAAGGGATCCGCATCCACAACAACTTCACATTGTAAACGTAACGATGACCTTCCGTGTAAGTAATTTTTTGAATTCCTTTGTCATGTTTTCTAATCTAATGTCTTCATATCTTTTGGATAGCTGGCGAAAACGTCGACGTCTTTCTCTTGGGTCCAAGACTAAGTGTAGCTCACACAGTCCCCGAGGAATCCTGGATCTATTTCGGAAGCTTTCTGTGTCACACTGGTTTGGGGCTTCGGATGGAACGCGATGAAAATGGCAAGCATGTCATAAAGGATTATTACCGGGAACCCTATGAGACAATAACACTAGTGGGAAGAGTGCATTTCCCCAGTGATCCAGATATAATGGATACCGTCGGTCGTGTCGATGACATTCCTTCTATGATGGCAAAAAAACAAATTCCGTTGACTAATCGAAACTTTATTTCATTCTTTCTGGAGATGTTGGAGGAAAGGAAGTTTTACACGGCAAAACATGACCTGCTGTTTGATTAGACTTGGAGCTGGGGAGTGTAGATTTAATGAAAATGCTTCCTATTTCTGGGATACAATATATATATATATATATGAGCCATTAGCATTTGCCGTAACCATGCATGGACTTTTGCGCGGAACATGTATGTAACTTGCGCGGAACTTGCACGGATCACTTACTGAGCAAAGTAGAACTTTGATAAATACTTTTTGAAGAGTTTACTGATAACAATTCCATTTTAACAAATCATTGAGTCCTAGTTAATATCATGAATTGTATGCAATGCCAACTCCAGAAGCATTGCACTTTGACCTACTTTACC
The DNA here is from genome assembly GCF_021015755.1 of Lentinula edodes. NCBI lineage: Eukaryota > Fungi > Basidiomycota > Agaricomycetes > Agaricales > Omphalotaceae > Lentinula > Lentinula edodes. Next base: position 465,994 of record NW_025764337.1, read on the forward strand.
CTTACCATCTGTTGGAAGTACTTTCCTTTCTCAGGCCGATTCATTTCGTTCCCACGTGACTTCTTACTACTTAGATCGTATTTCGCACGTTTCCTTTCCCTCAGCTGTTTTGATCCTCACTGGTTCAACACTGAGGGTAAGTCCTTTTTCTCCTTTATTATACCTACACTATAGATACTGATAGCTACTTAGCCTTTTTGTTCTTCGTATAGGTATAATCTCAGCTGTTTTGATCCTCACTGGTTCAACACTGAGGCCTTTTTGTTCTTCGTATAGGATTGACATCCAAGACCATCTTATACTTTTGATGAACATTTTGTCTAGTCTCAGTAATGGGAGAACAGTGATTGTTTAGGTATGTTCCTTCTAACCTTTCAATTATCTATCACTGACAACACATGCTAGTAATTAGACATAATGGGCAATAACTACAGGCCTTGACAACACTGTATGATATTGAGAGGCAAAAGAGGTCTCTTCATTGAGACTGTTGGATCAAACAATAGACTAGAAAATTTTACTTTACCTGCAATGGCACTACATTACTGTTATTCACTCTCTTGTTGGAAATTTCAATAGTATCTGAGGATAGCATGACATTGATTGGCTCATATAATCCTGAAGAGTATACCAGCTTTTTAGTCTGGTGGGAGCACATCTTGATTTCTCTACTCAAAAGGGCCTTACAACACTGTCCAGAAGTAAGCTTGTAGTTCCTTGCAATTGTATTGACCTAGATGACTAGTTCAATGGCTTCTTGATAGTCTCTATGATCAACTCATTTCCGGTATTGGTGTGGCATGACAATGAGGGAGAAAAAAAAAAAGAAACCCTCCCTCCCTCCTCTCTTTTACCTTTCCTCTGGCACTGGGTTTTGGAAACAATTATACAAGAAGACACGGGACACGTGATTCCTATTCTGCTGCGTTTCACTAACCCCTATGAAGTACGTAGCCCCTATGCAGTATGTAGCCTCTATGCAGTACGTAGTACCATCAATGAGGTAGTCAGGACTACTTGCTGGAGTTGATTATGCTAAACATTATTATGTAGATGATTCCGAAGTTGTGATCCCAAAGTTATGATTCCGAACTTATGATTCCGAACTTATGATTTCGAACTTGAACCGAGCCGAGCTCGAATGGGTTGAGAAATATCGTATCAAATGGATTCATGGATTCGTGATTTGAGGAAGTACGTACATCATGAGGAAGGATTATGATGAGGAAGTATGTAGATCGTGAGAGTTGGATAGTCGAAGTAAGTAGATCGTGAGAATTGGATAGTCAAAGTAAGTAGATCATGAAACTGGATAGTCGAAGTAAGTAGTCAAACTATGATATTGAAACTATGATCATTACCATTAGATATCTAACATCAAGATTCAACCAAACCAAGATTCAAGTTTGAAATACTACTACTACTACTACTATGTAGAGGATGGATGGATGGATGGATGGATGGAGCTCCTGTATCCTGTATCCTGTATCCTGTATCCTGTACGTTGTATGTGTATTCTGTATGCTGTATGTATGTGTATTCTGCATGCTATATGTGGAAATGGGATTATGGATGATGGATGATGGATTATTGACTCGGAGGAAATTGGAATGGGGGAGTAGAAGTAGAGGGGGAGTAGAAGTAGACTATCGGAGGAAAAAGTTGGAATGGGGAAGTGGGCAGAGAGAAGGAAGTAAAAGGAAGGAAGTAGAAAGTAGGATGAAATGAGTTAAGTAGAAGGAAGGAAGTAAGTAGAAGGAAGGAAGGAAGGAATGAATAAGGAAGTAGAATGAAATAAGTAAGTGGAAGGAAGGAATGAATAAGTAATTCCAAGTGGTTACCTGGGTTTGTTGTTGTTGGGGGGGGGACATAGAGACAGACAGAGACAGAGACAGAGACATAGAGACATAGAGACAGAGACATAGAGACAGAGACATAGAGACATAGAGACATAGAGACAGAGACATAGAGATACACATAAACTTGAACTTGGACATAGAAACAGACTCCAGAGACAGTGTTGGGTGATTTCGAAGGTCAGTTTGATCATTGATGGTGATTTCGGGGTGGAGTTACTCTGCTTGAGGATGGAAGGGATATAGGGATAGAAAGGGGTTAGGAGGGATAGAAAGGAGTTGAGAGGATAGAAAGGGTTAGGAGGGATTTAGCTGGTGGTTATGTAATCAAGTATCACTGTATATCATGTGGGGATATATCATACAGTGTGATAGTAATAGCAGTAGCAGCAGTAGCAGTAGTAATAGTAATAGTAGTGGTAGTAATAGTGAGACATTACACTACACAGAGGGTGTTCGGAATTGGAATTGGGCTGGTTGTTCCGTTGAACTCGGACCCCACTCACTTAGCGAGAGTGGCGAGAGTGGCTTTATTGATGGGTTGAGGGAATCTTCAAGAGGGATCATTTGGGAATTCATTTATTCGTTTGTTTATTTGTTTATTGATTTGTTTATTTATTTATTTATTTATTTATTTATTTGGTGTGACTCTTAGAGGTTCAAAGATGGAGGGAGGGAGGGAGGGAGGAGGGGAGGGAGGAGGGAATGCAAATTCAAACAGAATGGATGCAACAGAACGGAATGAAAGCCAGAATGGAATGCAACAGAACGGAATGAAAGCCAGAATGGAATGCAACGGAATGCAAACAGAATGGAATGCAAACAAAAACCACAAACACCTCCCCTCAAAACACCTAACCCAACTCATAAAAACATGTGAACAATCGACTGTGTAAACTTGGACTTGGACTTGGACTTGGACCACCACTCTGTGAGCTTGGACTTGGACTTGGACTTGGACCACTCCGAGAGCTTGGACTTGGACTTGGACTTGGACGACCAATTGGCAATCTACGTAGGACGGAAGCGGGAGAGTCGGAATGCGGGCCCTCGAAGAGGGTTGAAGAGGGTTGAATAGTCTTGAAGAGGATTGAAGAGCATCAAAGAGCATCAAAGAGCATCGAAGAGCGTCAAAGAGGATTGAAGAGTGTCGAAGAGGGTTGAAGAGCGTCGAAGAGTGTCAAAGAGTCCTGGAAGATGAACAGAAGAGCCTTATGTGTGCGTCGAGTCTATTACTCAGCATCACCCACCCCCACCCCCACTGCTACCACCGCCCCCGCCGCTGCTTCTGCTACCGCTGTCTACTTATACTAAAACAGGTGCCTGTCTAGAATACGAAGACAAAGACGAAGTGAAGACAAAGACGACGACTCTGGGCCCTCTCACTCCCCAAGGGCGGTGATCTTGGGCCGTGGGGAGTTGATAGTTGATAGTTGATAGTTGATGAGGCCTTGAGGAGGGAGTGAGTGAATGAGTGAGTGCGATGGATAGAGCGAGAGAGGGAGAGGGACAGAGACAGAGGGGGAGGGAGATAGAGAAGAAGAAGAAAGAGAGAGAAGAAGAAAGAAAGAAAGAAAGACAGACCGAGAGGAAGAAAGAAACACACTCAACCACGCACCCAACACAAATCTCTCTCCTCCCCCCCCCCAAGCTTACGTACGTACGTTGCACGACCCCCGTTTGCTTGCACGACCTCCTGTTTTTTGCATGACCCCCCTCTTTTTGTACGATCCCCCCGTTTTTTGCTGCACCACGCCGTTTTTTGCACCACGCCGCCGTTCGTTGCACGACCCCCCCGTTCGTTGCACGACCTCCCGTTCGTTGCTGCACCGCGCCGCGCTGTGGCTGGGGGGTGATGGTATGAGATTGCGTCGTGTTGTGTTTGGAAGGAGAGGGGTTGGACCAGATGGATACCAGATGGAGGAGAGGGGTGGAGGGATAGGGTGGGAATGAAACACTGCAGGATCCTTATTCGATCCTTTATTCAATCTGCGAGGGAACCCACTCCCTCCTGAACCCTCCCGAGTGCTCTGCCTTTCATTCTTTCCTTCCTTCCTTGCTTCCTTCCTTGCTTCTCTCCCTCCGTAAATCTTCGTAAACCCTCCGTAATTCTCCGTAAATCTCCGTAATCCTCTGTAACCCTCCGTAGACCTCCGTAAACCCTCCGTAAACCCTCCACCTCCACCCCCGTCCCGGGAAAGCGGAGATATGTCCTGGAAGAAGGTTGGTGTGGATGTGTGGATGTGTGGAGGTGTGGTTTGGTGGAGTAAGTAAGAAGTAGGTTGGGAGGAGGGGAGGTGGAAGAGGGAGGAAGTAAGAGGGGAGGGAAGTGGAAGAGGGTAATCCACTCAACTAGACACTGTCCCCCACTTTCCCCCACCGTCCCCCCAGCAAACACCCATTCCATACCTACCTCCCTCCCTCCCTCCCTCCCTACCACCTTCCACCACCCTGCACCACCCTGCATCACCCTGAAGCACAGGTACACGAAACACGCACCACGCACCACGCACCACGCACCGCCCACAGGTTCACCCTGGATGTATGTTCATGTATCGAGATGAGGCATCGGGCCTGTATCGCTGCATCGCTGCATCGCTGGTACTGCGCCATTGCATTGTGAGTGTTGTGACTGGTGTTGGAGGGGGGTGAGAGGGGGAGGGGAGGGAGGGAGGGGAGGGAGAGAGGGGGGGGGAGGAGGAGGGGAGGGAGAGGGAGAGGGAGAGGGAGAGGGAGAGGGGAGGAGGAGGGAAGGGATGCATCGGGTGTGTGAAGGAGGTACAGGATAGGAATGGAACAGAACAAATAGCAAGCTAAACCCGAGTTAGGTGAATGAGAGGAGTCATACACTTCCTCTCGGGTTCCTCCCATCTCCCCATCCTCCCCATCTCCCCATCTCCTCCTCCTCATCATCCTCATCCTCCTCCTCCCCATCACACTCATCAACCCATCAACCCACCGAGTCCCGACTCCACCCACCCACCCCCTGACTCCGTTGTACATCCCCTGTTTATAGCCTGTTTCCAGGCTTTGATCGAGGATAGGGAGATGATGGTATGCGGTGGTTGGGTGGGTGGTATTGAAGATTGAGGGGAAGGGGGAAGGGATGGGTAGGGGGATTGGGGGATTGGATGGGAGTGGAGGGATGGGATGGGTGTTCTTTCAACCCATCCACCCATCCATCCATTCATCCAACCGGAACGGAATACTCAACGTACTCAACTACGAAACATATGCGCAGTGAAGCGAGGTATAAGGTGTGACCTGCCTCCGAGATAAGACCTAACCGGGACTCGGGACTCGTAACACAACCCACCTTCCCTCCCCCCTCCCTCCATCCCCCCTTCCTCCCTCCCACCTCCCACCCTCCCTTCCCACCTCCCTCCCTCCCTCCCTCCCTCCCTCCCTTCCTTCCCTCCCTTCCTTCCTTCCTTCCTTCCCCCCCACCTTCCTTCCAGGTTCCGGAGTCAGGTCCACACCTACCGCACCCAGACCCAGACCCCATCCCCTCCGAGTCCCTCGTAGTGCGCATCCTCTTGTCTCTCGTCTATCTTGTCTCTCGTCTATCTTGCTCCGTCTATCTTGTCTCTCATCTATCTTGCTCCGTCTATCTTGATGATGCCCGCCACCCGTGCATCCCGTGGAGCTTGATGAAGAGTGCTGTGTGGTTGAGGTGGTTTTGGGTGGTTGAGGTGGTTGCAGTGGTTTTGGTTCCCGGTAGTTCGGTGCGTTCGGTGCTCAGTGGTTTAGGTGGTTTACCTGGAGATACGCACGGGAGTATCCACGACGGACGGAACGAGGTGGTGGGGGTTGTTCCGAGTTCTGTGTTCCGTGTTTCGAGTTCCGTGTTTCGTGTTCCGTGTTTCGAGGTCTGTTCGAATCTGCTCGAGTCCACTGTTCTGTTCTGTTCTGTTCTTTTCCCACTGTTCCGTTTTCGACTGGAGTCCCTTGGAGTCTATCGAGGACACGGGAGGACAAGGGAGGGGACAGGGGAGGTGAAGAGGAGTTCAGGGGAGCGGAGCGGAGCAAAGGGGGGAGCGGAGGGAAGAAGGAGGGAAGGTCAGGGAAGGACAGGGTAGCAAAGGGGACACAAGGCAGGCCGAACCCGACTCCCGAGAAGTAGAGCGATGAAGAGGAGTTAGGGAAGCCGTTGAGTGAAACTGGACTGAAGACCTCAATGGGGGAGGAAGGACGGAGAGGACGTTGTTCTCTCCTTATGTAGTAGTAGATGAATTGTTTCGTCCTCCTAGGGGGAATCCCACAGCACGCCGCGTTGGACTGAGCCGGACTGCGCTACGCCGAGCCAGACTGTTTCTCCGTTGGTTGGTTGGTGGGTATCCACTGTTCCTCAGCCTTCCATCCTCCACCCCCCTCCTTCCATCCCCCACCTTCCACTCCTTCCATTCTCAGCCCTTCACCCCTTCCACCGATTCCGAGGGTCCACGAACCCCATATTCGATATTCAATATTTAGATATTCAGATACCGTTCCACGAATACCGTTCCATACATAGTCTCATAGTTTCATGTTTTGCAGTGTTCACAGCTACGCAGCTTCCCAGCGAGAACTCGACTCGGAGCTGGGAGGATGTATTGAGCGATGGAGTGGGGAATGGGGAGTGGGAAGGGGAAAAGGAGTGAGGTGAGGCCTTAGAGCAGAGGTAGGATGTAGTATTACCGCACCTCCAACAACTCCATCTCCATCTCCATCCCATCCCACCCCATCTCCATCCCATCCATCGCATGTGAAACTTCACATAATACATTGAGCGTATGGTACACTTACCGACTCTACCTCAGCGGAGACGACTCATTCGTGAAATGTTGGACCAGAGTTGGAGTCTGGAGTTACCTGAGTGCGAAGTGGAGGGGGTGTGTTGGGTGAGTGCGAAGTGGAGTGCGAAGTGGAGGGTGTGTGTTGAGTGATGAGTGTTGAGTGATGAGGGGGTGGGTGAGGGAGAAAGAGAAGGGCACTAGGTATGGTGTTTCTGAGTTTTGAGTAGACGAGGAGAATGGAGACGAGTTCCTGGGGTTATACATAGTATGTATTAGATAGATATATATATAGATAGAAAGAAAGAAAGGAGCAGATCCACCACATCGAACGACAGAGAACGTTGGACGCATGGTAGATAGGTGGATAGGTGGGTTTAAGAGAAGGTATCGAGAGGAACTCGAGGAACAGCGATAGCGATACAGTGGCGATACATACAATGATGAAGTAAGCGAAGTAACGGAGTAAGCGAAGTAGTAGGAGTAGTATGGATGGATGGATGTATGGATGGATGTATCTCAAACCGAAGTGACTCCGTTCGTACACAGATACACAGATACGAGACGAGACGACCGAGACAGACTTAGACGCACTACACTGTATCTAACGGGTTGATCTGTGATCAACACCCCCCTTCCTCCCCTCTCCTCGTCCCCCCTCCCCCCCTCTCCCCCCCTCCTCGTCCCCCTCCTCCCTTCCATTTCCCTCCTCCGTGAACACACACACACAAACGCCTCGTCACCGCACCCCACTCCACCCCACCGCTCCACTATCCAAGCCCCGTTCCCGCACCCCACCCCACCACAATGCAATGCAATGCGCGATGTGGGGTGTGGGATGTGGGATGTGGGATGTGTGATGTGAGGTGTGGGATGTGGGGTGTGGGATGTGGGATGTGGGATGTGGGATGTGGGATGTGGGATGTGTGATGTGGGGTGTGTATTGACTCTTGCTCCGATGAACTGAGGAACCGAGGGATAGAGGGATAGAGGGATAGATTCGGAATTTGGATGTGTGGGTTTTGTGCATTGGATATGTGCGTTGGATATGTGAGTGGGTGGGTTCGGTGGGTTCGAAGGGTAGGTTCGGTGGGTTCGGAGGAGTTGACGTTGAGGTGTTGACTTGGTCACCGTATTTGCGTATATGCATAAGTGACTGATACTGATGTCGATACTGGTATTCCCAGTGTGAAGTGTGAAATTTGAGTGATGCGAGTGATGGGAGATACTCGGAGATGGGAGGTAGGTTGGGTGGGGGATACTCAAAGATGGGAGGTAGGTAGGGTTGGGTTTGGGATCGGGATTGTGGAGACTCGGAGGAGCCAGTGGTGAACGGTGAACTCGGGGGGTTTTTTTGAATTTGAGTCATTGTTAAATATTGAATATCGAGTCATCGAATATTTGAATATCGAATATCGAATGCCCCCGCTGACTGTGAGTCGTGACTGAATGCCGCCGCACAAGACTCGGACAGCGTCTATGTCTATGTCTATGTCTATGTCTATGTATGTGTATGTGTATGTGTATGTGGGGTTCGTACTTGGTAAGGTGGTCACTGGTGGGAAGGTGGTAGTGGTGCAAGAGGGTGGTGGGAGTGGTCTGCTGGAGGTGGAGGGTGGTGATAGTGGTCTTCAAATTCGACTGCGATTACCATAATCAACAACTTACAGTGTAAAATCAACTTCCTCTTCAGAATCATTCACTTTTCCGATTCGTGGTTCGAAGTTAGGTCTATCGCGAATGCGAATGGTCTGCAGGTGTTTAGTATCTATTTGAAATCAGACGAACGAATGATGAACGAATGATGAACGGTTATGAACGGTTATGAACGGGGAATGAACGGGGAATGAAGGATTTTTTGACTTATTCAGGATTATTGGCGTATTGGCTTATTCGAGTTCGAGTTCGAGTTCGTTCCCCCGGGAGCAAGCATAAGCATAAGCATTGAATATTGGCGATTCAGAATACTGGAAGATCTGGAATATCGAATACTGAAATATCAAACACTGGAACATCAAAGGACCCCGCTCGCTTGCACTTGTTCTTTGTTCATCAACACTACACCACACCACACTGGCACACCACACCACGCCACACCACCGCGCAGAACTCTCCAGACTCCGAGTGTGAACAAGATCTCTCAAGATCTCTCAGGATCTCTCATTCATCGCTCTTTACACCAGAATCACTGAATCAGCACCGCGTGGAGGATGTTTGTGGTTTATTGGGGAATGGTGTTGGTGTTGGTGTTGGTGTTGGAATTGGTGTTGGTGTTGGTGTTGGTGTTGGTGTTGGTGTTGGTGTTGGTATTGGGACCGGTAAGAGAGATCGAGGACTTTGCAAATTGTTGAGCGCCTCTCGATGGGTGCGCTGATCGTTCCAGGTCAAGATTATAGACTCGTTTTTATAGACTCGTTTAATGGTGGGACAAGTGCACAAGAGGACGGAGAGGGGTTGGGCTATACTATTATTTCGAATGGGCGATTCATCGAGTGGCGACTGTTGGTGCAGGAGCTGGGTACGTTTGTGATTTTGATTTTCATCTTCATCTTCTTCTGATTCTTCCCAGTCTTCTTCATAGTCTGAGTCTTCTAAGTCTTTTCTCTCAACCCCCTCCCTTTCAACGTTCAACTCAACCCCGAAACTCCTCAACTCTACCTCCAGCAGTCTCTCACTGAGGCTATCGCCTACCCATTAATTCTCCATTCTCTTCCCGTGTCGACAACAACAACAACAACCCCAGCAACTTGAATCCACGTCCGACTCTTCGAATCTTCCAACACAATTCGTAATTCGCGACTCGATGCCCGGGTGGGAATTGGCCTTACACTTACACGTACACGTATACGGTATTACCCCCCAACCCGACGAACGACCGAACGACCGAAATAGATGGAATCCCCGAATGTACTGGCACTGATACCCCGACCGCACCAGTATCAGTACCCCAAACTTGAATTGCCCTGTACTCACACTTGAAGCGGATCCAAGGTATGAGCGGGGTTTATCATCTGCCACTGGAGGGTGTGGGTGTGAGTCACGGTGGGGGTGGGGGTGCTGGATGAAGAGAGGTTGGTTTGAGGTTTGAGGGCGTGAGGGGGAGGAGGAAGAGGAGGAGGAGGAGGAGGAGGAGGAGGAGGAGGTTTGAACCTAAAGGGTGGAGGAGGTTTGAACCTAAGGGCGGAGGAGGAGGAGGAAGAGGAGGAGTCTTGAAGCGTGGAAGAAGTGCTAGTAAAGATCCGGATCAGAAATAAACCCCGAAGGCGAAGTGGATTTGGATTTGGGAGGAGGTTTAATAGGCGTGACGAGAGGTTCAATAGGCGCGACGACACGGAGAGGTACGTTCCTCCTGTCCTTCGGTTGATTTCTGAGATATCAATGGTATTGATATTGAAAGGTTTAACGTTTAACTTTCTCTGGTGTGTGTGGTTCCGAAGAGGATTTAATCAACTTGGAGAGGTGCGAGACTCGAGTCGTATCGGAGTTGGTACGTCCTTCGTCTTCCTCGTTCGGAATATGTATGTAACTCAAACCTGACCTGACTGCTGATTGAATCACCGACACCCTTCCCTGAATCTCTACCACCTAGATATCAACCACACCCATCTCCAACGCTACAGCTGAAGCTTCGTTCGCCTCCTTGCTCTCACTCAGGCTGAACTTGAACGGTAACGATGGTCATCCTGATGTTTCTGGTAACAACACTCGGGTTCAAGCACGAGTCAGCGAACGATGGACTATCACCACGATCTCACTACAAGTACCGGGTAAATGGACTGCAAATAAAGAGTGCGGCGGGTTGGATGTTGGATGTTGGACGTTGGACGCTTCAAGTTCGCCTTCAACAGTCCATACTGAGTGGAAAGAACGAGTATACTTAAAATTTGTTGGTGAGAGGAGGTGAGTACCTGAGTTCTGAATGTTGAATATTAGTGACAGGGACCTCGTGCACACAGCATAAGGGAGCCACATGCTGTTGAAGGTTTTGCAGATGTGATGTATTCACACTTACTACGGCCAAGTCCAAGTCTCTCTTTGATTTACAATGACATCAAGAAGCTGGAGTGAGTCTAGAGAGGTGAGGGAGTTGGTTTAGTCTGAGGAAACCTGGAGGGCGGAACTCCTCTTGTAAGGCGGTCTAGCAAGTTATATACACCACACTGTCTACAGTCTTTGTTACTACATTTTCATAGCTCATTTCCAGCCAGTTGTCAACCATACCTTGATTGAGAATTCTACCTACCACTTTATTCTACTTATTAGTCTTACTGCTGCTCATGAAAGCTCTTGAGAATTTACTAGGCTCAACTGCACTTGAAGCAGAGCTCAGGCTGGACTAATTTGAGTTGCTGTGTTTATCACCATTGTCTCAGTTCTATACCTCAATTTAATCCCAGCCCTGGATGACCAAGTCAGGAGTCTAGGATTGTCATTTTTCTGCCTAGCACAGCTGGGAAAGTGACAGTTGATAGGTGCTTCCAAGTCGGGGTATACATGGTGTTCTTTGAGCTACTAGGAAGCATATGAACTTCACCTTGTACACTAAGTATTTCGCACATTTACATAGTACCCTGTGTAGTTACTAATTGCACCTACATGTATATAGGATGTATGGGTTTCCACTGCTTTGATACTGCTATGTAAAGTCCCAAGTTAACTTGAAGGAATAAACACAGAAAACATTCATTATGTATATCTTTCATGCCCAAATCCTGTATGTACTTCATCCTGTTGTCCATGTGAACTTGCTTCGAATCACGGAGACAAATATGTGGTCAATGAAATTCTCATTTGAATTTTGTGGGGACCGTTGCAGTACGGTTGCTTGGGAATAGCCGGTAGTTGAAAAGAAAACATCAAGAGGTACTAGAGCAAGGTACTCCTGAGGTAGGACATCTCCTGTTATATTATTACAGCCTCGATGACCTCAAAGAACACCTGCAGTTGATTTGTTAAAGGATAGTAGGTAGGGTCAATGACAAAGCATGGTGACTTTTCAAGCAACGGGAGGTTTGAACTTACAGAGAGCAAAAGTTCAAAAAAGAAAATCGAGAGGCTTATCTCCGCGTCGGAATGATTCTTCGTACGTCGCGGAATAATGCTGATACCGCCTGGTGATTGCAAGCAATATCAAGATTGATCCATGAGAGAAGATTGCTGTGAGAAGTCGCCCACAGAGTTGATGTAGTACTTACAATTGTGATTTCCAGCGCCCCATCGCGGCTCTGTATAGAATTTACGTATATGTTGCAGTATGGTCGTAGGATGCAGAGGGGATATATGCTGTGGGTCAAGAAAGATCATCAAACTCTCAGATGGCCGTTCATACTCTTTGCTGTGTGGTCAGTATGAATTTCGAAAAACATGTGTTGTGGGTCAAGATAGGTCAAGATAGATCATTGGATGATGGCCGTTGATATTGCCCGAAGATGTGAAAGATTCAACTACCATGAGAAAAATTTGCTGTTCAAAGTCACCCACAGAGTTGATGTAGTACAATAGTACGAGAAAGGAACATATTCTGTGGGTCAAAATAGATCATCAGACACTAGATGGCCGTTGAAAAGAGGGGACCAGGTGGCGACAACGTGGGATGTGATACCGAGGTGACCGTCGAACATCTGCATATTCCATGTACTTACCAATATGAATAGCACAGGAATTCGGTAGTTGTGGCGATAAGGAAGGAACGAAATGTTTTTGGTTTTAAATTTGCTTAAAGAGTAAGTAATTTATTGAAGTGACAGAGAAAAGATATGTAACATGAGGCTAATGCAGAAATCCACGTACCCCGGTCGATCAGTATGAGCAATTGGATGTAGGAAAGCAATAGCGGCGGACGCAGCTACATCAAATGTTACCGTATTGCCGTCCATTGGCAATTGCGGCCATCTTACACGAATGACAATCCAGTTGAGTGTAAGATGTAAGAATATAGCAAATACAAGGTACAGCTATTAAGTAACATAGGCTATGCGGCGCGGGATCAGGCTTGCATTTGTAAACCGAGAACACTGAAAATTGACGTAATCACGTGTTTGTCTGCAACTCTCTACACAACCACGACCATGTTGCCACTCAGGCAGTCTGTCTTTATCGTTCTCTTGGCGTTGCTTCTAGGAGCTTACTACAACGGAAACTTCATTAGTGAAAGTCCTCCCCAAAAACCTGATTCAAATGAATACGAACCAGAGCGCTTTCGCTGTCGTCCGTTCCTTCCGAAACTCTTCTCACCCAACACACCCATCGATCAGCATAACGAGATACAGCTTGCTTCACATCGTCTTCGCAGCTTCCTAGCGGATAGGTTCTCATCCGGGGATATAGACAGTCTCTCTGTTGCTGTTGTGACTCCCGGTGGCACTGTGTTTGAAGAGAATTATGGTATGAGACGTGGGAATGAGTCAAAAACTTCTCTTCCAACCGACAGTCATTCAGCATACCGGATCGCATCAGTCACGAAGCTGTTCACGGTACTGGAAGGTCACATTCTCGCACAGAAGCATATTATATCTTGGTATTACTCATATCATTTCTTCGGGATGCATCTTTACTGAATTTTACCCAATTAGGGATGACCCAGTCAACAAGTACTTGCCCAGGTTCATGTATCGCAATGATACCATCAGCAAACAACATCATGAAAATTCTCCTGTTACCCTTCTTCAGCTTGCCAGCCATGTGTCTGGCCTAGGAAGAGATTGGCCTCCTGGTGATGTAGCAAATTGGCCTAAGGATCTTGTAGGCGCAGGTCCCCCTCCCACTAATGGATTACCTTTCCCAAGTCATGAATCTCTTTACCAATCTATAGAAGAGAACTTTCTTGTCTCTCCCCAATTTTCATGGCCTGTGTACTCAAATACTGGTATAGGCTTATTGGGAATGGCACTTGTTGCTGCGAACCGCCAGGTAAATGGTCCCAAGGAGCCAAACCTTTTTTCAGAGCTGGTTCAACGTGATATATTTGATAAGATACACATGAATGACAGCCATTTTTTGGTGTCTGGGCAGAACAAAGATATGGTGGTAGTACCATCTTTAGCTCCAGAGGTTGCTGTAAGCATGTTCAATTTCTGCTATTTATAATCTGACACTAGTCATCTTCCAAGGATCAGGACTTTTTAGATGCCATGAATCCTGCAGCTGGACAATTTTCATCTTTGAGAGATTCTGCTATTTTTCTCAGAAGCCTCCTGAGCTCAGGAACCCAAGGTAGCCTCCTTTCCAAGACTACTTTCAACAACTGGATTCATTCTGCACATGCCTTTGAGGAGGATGACTGGACAGAAACTGGATTTGTCTGGGAAATCATCAAAGCACTTGACTCCAATAACAGGTTGAGGCGTATCTATTGGAAGCGTAAGTCATTGATTTTGTGGCATGTTACAAGAGAATGTAACTAACTATTACCAGTTGGAGCCATGGCTGGATACCACGCAGCTATTGCAATCCATCCTGGCACAATGTATGGAGTATCTGTGCTGCTTTCTGGTCATTATCCTGATGCAGGCAAAATTGCATATGATGTGTTTGAGGTTTTCCAGCCACACATTGATACTGTGCTTGCAGAGCTCGCAACCTCTCTGTATGTTGGGACTTGGGTCAATTCCGACAGTAATACCACTGTTGCTGTTGCCATTGACAAGGGCACATTATATGTGGACAAGCTTGTCCTAAATGGGACCAATATTTTCACTTATTTCAATCCCTTCTCAGACCGACTTGCACTGAGATCCACTGAACAATTGGATGAATTTCGGTAAAATACTTGATTCTTTTTTTTGATAAATGACTTATGAGGTTGAATATTAGAATTGATATCGGTATCCCATTTTACAATGGAAAACGTCATATGGGCTGTTATCCATATTGGGCTGGATTGGATCTATGGGGTCAGCGCAACCAGGCACCCCTCAATGTGATTTATTTTAGTGGTGATGCTCAATTCCGTACATTACATGTTCCGTCCACTGGGTCCACATTACAACGTGATATCTAAAGCGTTTTGGTATGACCGTCCTCTAGATATGGGGAATTGGCACTCACCATCTTGTCATAGCTTACTACATCCCTTGTAGCTTGAAATTCCATAGGACTTCTCACTTTTGTCGTATCTCTTGATTACTTTGTACTTATGTTCCATACTTAAGATACTCCCAGTTCAGTTTCGACGCATATCACGTGCTGGTCACAGCTGTGACCCCGCCAAAAATCTCAAGGTGCAACGAATTGGTCTTTCGAGTAGTTTTCATTTGAGTTATGCAAAAATTAAAACACGGGCACTGTTAACCTACTACTTAAAGACAATATCAGATTTTCTGAGATTTTATAGTGAAGAATTCAGAGATGAGATAACATTCTGGCAAGAGTGTCCAAACTAAGCGCCAAGTCCTTAATGGTCCTCGGTTCATATTTTTGTACATTGACTGCACTTTTCTCATCATCCCCAGCTGTAAATCATTCTCAAATGAGCAATGTTTTATTGTGAATAACCTGGGTGATCCATCCATTCTGAGAGTGGAATAACTTCAACAAACAAGATGCATACCATTGACAAGCCACAAAACTGTGCTGAAATGATGAGTATTTTGCTCTACAGGCATCTATGCACATCTCTTACTACAAGATACAATACAAAGTCCTCAAGTGCTGTTGTTCTTGACTTTTGAGTTTTTTCAAGAATGTTGAGATTCATCAAAAATGGTGAATTTTGTGATTTCACACACCATAAAGCGATAGGCTTTCTCAATTATGGATATAAGACTTAGATTTTCTGGGTAGGTCTACCTACAAGGGTACTCAACAGGGCCCGTGTTCTCAATAGACTGTATTGGGGCTGGGTGTTGAGATAAAAAGTGCTCAAGGATTGTCACTCTGAAAGTCACTGAAAAGCACATGACGTGCGTCGAAACTGAACTGGGAGTATCTTACTCTCAGTTTGAATTCACCTCCTCTCTCCATATCAGAAATTTGTGTCTTTTCCCTCGAAGTCAGTATACCAACCAACCTATGCTCTTATTCCGTGAATACTCACTCTTAGTGCCTTTGGATCTGACCATAATCATAGCTCAACTTTTCTGTTCTCATAGCTCCTTGAGACTGTTCAAGTATATGTTGTAGAGGTGTATGACCTGCATAATTGCCTATGCCTATCTATGCCTATAAGCAAGTATATGCAAAAGCTTAGCAGATAATGTCTAATTCAAAAAGATTGTTCTTGTAGCTAGATAATCCCCAGTTTCAAATAGCATCAAGAAATCACATATGGCCTGTTCTCCCAGGCATCAGTTGCATGACCCATGTTTTGCTGAGTATCACTCCTGGTCTCTCAACAATCTAATATAGTGATGGATTTTCTAATGGCTTGGGACATATATCTTTTGGTAAGCATCTGTAACACTTGTGGCTGAGGGCTGAAAGCTCTCTCTAGCATTGAAATTTCTCTCTGCTGCAGTCGGACCTTTAGATGAGTTTCTGGTTTTATTGTATAAAATACACAGTATGAAGTACAGACGCATCCTTTCCCTTGTACTCCCATTGATCATTTTTCAGGCTGAATTTACACTGACTTGAACAATTTTCTGATATATTTCTCCAGGTTGACAAAGGCCTTTAACTGTTCTGAGGTTTTCATTGAACATCAGTCTTATCAAGGACAAGTCTCTTCATTCATGCAGTCTCTACAGCGATGGTTCAAGCCTGAATGATGACAATGACTGTCAAAGTATTCCAACAACATAGAGACATCAATAAGTACACTGGGACAACAGCTTTTGGAGGGATGTTCATTATTTTGTCCACTTCTTTGATTATCCACCACTTGAACTGAAATCATAAATGAACATGACAGCTTTCCAAAAATACAAATCAGCTCCATGCTGACATCACACGTTCTGTAGAGGTTCAGGAACTGAGAGCAACAGGAAGACCCGATACTGCTTACTTCAATGGTTTTACTGGTGAGGACTTTCTGTAATGTCATCATGCGCCAAATTAGTACAAGGAGGATGATTAAGTGGGAAGATGACTCACTAAGGAATGAACAGAGTTATCATTGCTATGGGTTAGTCCTGAACCAGTGGCCTTAGGAGCAAAATGTACTGCTGTTGTAGAAGGGTTGAAAGAAGTTGAATCTATGCTGTTCCTGGTTCCAGCGGTCCGAAACCTGACAGGGTTTGTGATAGTGGCACCCGGAATTGAGTCTTTTGTATATGCTACCCCAAGGGCAACACGAAGAATGATCAGAGTAGGGGCAATGGACTTGAATAATCTTCGTGAGCAGGTTTTTCTTTTACCAAGGAAGGAAGTGAGGAGCTACCGTCATAGAACAGAACAGGGCATTGAAGACATAGAAAATTGGGTTGTTGCGAACAAAAAAAGCGATATAGAAGAGTCCAGATATTGAGTACAATGCAGCAGATTCTGCAAAAGTGGCAATGATTGGATTATAATGACTGCTACTTTCAACTTGGACATGCTTCAATGCATGTTGAGCCATAATTAAACGTCCCGCAATAAGGAGGGTCACAATGATGTTCAATGCAACTGAAATAGACCAGAATGCCGTTCCAAAATGTGTGACCGCACTAGCGCCAAATGATGTATTTGGTTGGGCACTTGCATAGAGGAGGACTATGCCAGTTCCTAAGTAGGCCTGGGTTATCTAACCAGAACTCCATATATTGTCCAGATACGCACCAATACTGCTCAAGTATATCAAAACTGGGAGTATGATAATGTGCCAGGAGCCACCCCAGATTATATATGCCCTGTAGATCTAAAAGAATCCTTTTTGGTTTGTGGAGGGTTATTCAAGTAAAACTGAGGCGCCTACGATGAGACTGTCTGCAAGCCAAATGTTCACAACGGATGCAGTGTCTTTTAAGATAGACAATGGAGAAGACAGAAGCCCAGCAAATTCCGATGGGTTTACCGTAGTTTCAACAAATTCGACCTCGCTCCATATTGCTGCCCCTATGAAGTAGATGGTGCTCACTACAAAAATAAGGATGTTGTAGATGAGCCAAGGCCACTTTTGATGCCTCTGAGTATGTTTCATCTGAAAATGAAGACATATTGCTGCAAGGACGAAGTAGCACCCTAATAATGGGATATATCCACAATATGATAACATATAGAGTTTTCAGAAGGCTCACCATAAGTCACACATCCCACAACCGCTGCAGCATAGCTCAAACGGCTTTGAGTCAAAGCACTAGACATGATTTGTGTAGGAAGCATGTACCTCAACAATTCATTTTAAACCCAGTCGATCTGCTGATTTGTCATCACAAACTAACGTCTGTTTTCAGCCAGTTGCTGTAGACCATTCAGTATAAGATACCAATTTCTCGCCATATGCCGTTGCCGCACAAAATGACGAAACCCATATGCATAAAATGGAAAGAATGAACCAGTTGACCATGCATGCACCCTGTGAAAATTCTCACAACCTGTCGGTGATATATGGTTCATGTGTCTTCATAAGTCAATTGTTTTCAGAGGAATCATGTTTATCTTGACATCACAAATCATTGGTGATGTATCATCTTCATTGCTCATCAAAATCTTGATGGACATCGAAAATCAAGTCTCAGATTGCTAGGCATTTAGAAAAAGATTATCTAGAACTTGCAATAATTAAACCCGGAAAAGTAAAATGGCACAGCACTTGAAAATATCTCAATGGAGATAATGAAAATATCTCAATGGAGATAATGCCCCATATTTTCGAATGATTGCCTAGAATCATATCTACAACATATTCATGATCAGTCAAATTGATGTTCTACATGTTAGACTGTTCACTTGGTGTTCAAATTCTATGCACAGCGGGAAGAGATTACAGGGTACAGGCTGAAAGTTGATCAGCCACTTGATAATGTTCATTACAGCAATACTGATATGTGAAGATGGGCCATCACGCTGCACTTGTGGTAAAGATAAATCATCATAGTAGTTGAGGAAGTAGTAGGTTTGGATGGTATCCAAATCCAAGTTACAAGGGGTAGAGAGTAGCAAGAAGCGTAGCACTCAAAATATGAATGAACCCAATCAGCTGAATGTATTACTAAAACAACTCAATATCAAATACATGGATAAAGTAATTGGGGGGTAAGCCTGCAAGATCGCAATAATAGAAGCCAGCGGCTGCTATAGTTTTCGACGCAAATGTGTTGGATAAAATTGTGACATTATTCAGTTGTCAGAGGGCTACTTCTTTTAGATTCATATAGACATATAGTTTACGTCATCAAGAGATAGATGAACTACGAGAAGTGAGGTTCATGAAAGTGGATATATTGTAGAAAACAGCATAATATCAATACATTCAGGACAACTGGAGAATTCGGAGATGTCCCCTGCATTTAGACCTGAAACCATCTACAAAAAACATTTGTTCCTATTGTAGAGTTGGTACCGTATCAAATTCACGTCTGCCCTCTTTTTGCAACATTGTTAGCGAGATAAGAGACTACAAAACATCTTTCCAGCCAGCGCTGTTCTAATTATTGGTAGAATTATCACTGCCACACTCCAGCTGGTCCAAAGGTTCAGTATAAAAATCGCATATTTTATATTTTTCCCCTCTGTGATTCCTATCTTGAGCTCCGATTCGGCCTTGGCTCTTAATGCTGCACCTTTTGACAGTGATTGGAAATTGTCAGTCATTATGTATACTGGATCGCATCACTGTTGATCTCGTGTTATCTCCATGAGGAACGTGGTGCCTCATATGAGATGATTGCTTCTCCCTCATGTCAAGAACATCTGTTCTTGGTGGGCCATCGAAGACTATGAATACAAGTCCTTTGTTCACACCAATGCTGCGGGCTTAATAGACCATAAACATTCGGCAACTCCCGTACATTGGGTAGCTATTTTCAAACAATCAATTTCAGAATCAATTCACACCTTACACCCTCAATGACTTTATGACGTTGGTGTCCTGATATCTTTGGTAATGACATATGATGACAACAAGTGAGAATTCTCTCCTTGAAGGAGATATCATGAAGTCCCATGGTCAGCTGTCAAAAATATCGATCAAGGTGGCAGCTTGAACTGACACTTTCCTTGAATGTGAGAATTACAAACATCTGCAAAACCTGTATGTTCAACTAATTGTTCAAGAGCAGCCGAGAGCACTTCCCAGCAGCCAAGGCACCCAAAGTTGGAAGCATTGCTCCCAGTGATTTGGGTGCTGGAGAGTGCTTTCCAGCTGATACCCTTGCTTTAGCAAACATACAATTCTTGAAACATGACCTTTGTATATGATATGGGAGTGTATGTTGGGGTAAATTTCCATTGAAAATCACCCATCCGAGTTAAGACCTTAGCAAAGATTCTAATCTCTCAAAACTGGCTAGGCGGTGACAATTACTTACAGCCAACCACACATCTCAGAGTGTGGTTTGGAAGATTGGAGTGTTCCCATGTTTTTTAACTCAAAATCACAGAAAATTAAGCTTGCAAAATCAGTTCTAGTCTACTCCATGAATTTCGGCTTGAAGTGACTATTAACAGAGGCAAGATATGGAGTATGGTGTGGAGTCAGCCCAAAAATACCGCATAATTGGAAGGTCTGATGGAGAAAACACGTTTTGATCAACATCAAGCCCATTTGGAAGGTTGAGGAACCAATTTCCTCTACCGTATACTGGGTTCCCGAGTGAATAACAATCTATATAAGGGCCCTTAAACAATCGAGCTCTATTCCTTTACCCCCATTGACAACTACACCTCATACAATGCAAACCACTATCCGTTGTGTTTTCTTGGTGGTTTTTACTTTGATGATATCTGTGTCAGCAATTCCGGTATCTGGTGGTGATGGTAGATATTTTCATAAATGATCCACTAAGGAGTAACTCAACATCACTGTAGTCCACAATGCATTCGTTGCGGATGATAGTCCGGAGTCCGATGGATTTGCTGAAGATGGCGTAGGCTGGTTCGTTGCTATTCCAGCTCTAATGGAACTTGAGCCTGAGGATTGGCAATGAGAGTAGTGAAACACACTGTTGATTGTGATTATATTTGACATTTTACTTTCCTCCCCTAACTGACAGTGTCTTACAGAGGTAGTTGGTCATTTATCACCTTGCTTGCCAAAGTTTCCCCCCTGGATTGATTCATGTATTTCATAAGAAAAATATGCCCCGACATAGTTATTTTATCTTTCTGACTTGCCCACTCTTTGAGCTCTTCTCCATTCTTGAATGACTTCCTCGAACCTATATAATTAATTTCCTAAAGAATCATTTCAAGTGTCGTAATCCAACAAGGCCAGGCTTAGCCTAGCTGATGTTGGTCACTGCTCATTGACTTCATCCATCAGGTTTATATAACAGTCAAAAATAATACAACAAGTAATTGCTATTACTGTTGGTATTATAATTATCTGCAAATCCTGTATGTTCACCAGAGCAAAAGTACTAGCTGAAGGGCACCTTTCAGTGCCCAAAGCACTGAGAGTAGCTCTGGCTGCTAGGAAGCACTCTCAGCCCTTTGGATAATTAGCCAAAAATATAGTTTTTACAGATGATTTGGTCCCTCAAGAAGTTGTCAGTACTACTATGTGGTTTGTATAGAGGTAGACTTGAATCAGACGGTAATATACATCATAATACCACTACAAGTGCCACTCAATTTGTGTGCGAAAGTGCATCTGCAAAACATGTATACTCGCCAGAGCAAGGATACTAGCTGGAGAGCGCTTTCCAGCGACGAAAGCACCCAAAGCAAAAATCAAAGCCTGCTCTGGGTGCTTTCACTGCTGGGAAGTGCTCCCAAGTGCTCTGAGCTGCTTTCGGCTATTTAGCCGAACATACAGGTTTTGCAGATGTGTTCCAAAACATTGCCAACATCTCGTTGTTGGTGTTTACAATCGTGCCTCATGATATGGAAATTCAAAAGCTGACCAGTAGACAACCTGTATATATTCTGGAACAAATATACAGCCCAGAGTGCACCTTGGACAAAACCTTTGTTCAATATCCTAAGCAAATATGTACGCATCATTGTCTATAGCTGTTGGGTTTAGTTGAGACTTCCAGAACCCGTGCCAGAGGGTCCTTTGCAAATTAAGTCATTATTGCATCTGTACAACCTGTATCTTCGGCTAAATAGCCGAAAGCAGTACAAAGTGCTTTCCAGCAGTGAATGCACCCAGAGCAGGCTTTGATTTTGGCTCTGGGTGCTTTTGTTGCTGGAGAGTGCTCTTTCCAGCCAGTATCCTTGCTCTAGCGAGTATACAGGTTTTTCAGATGAGTGCTCTGGTAAAAAAACCTGTAGCCGACCGAGATCATTCTGGAACAATATGCTAAGGCTTATGCTGAGTTAACTTGAGAATTTCATAATAATTTCATATTTGCCACAAAATTATGGCTTCATCCCCGTAGTGATCCTTACGCAAAGTTTTGCTGCATTGTTTGAATTTTCCCTTGAGATGATCATGGAGTCTCTGGCAGTTCGAATTTGATGTTGGGCGTCACTGAATTACATATATCAATACAGCATGTATCGCTCTGATACTTGTTTACACTTTCTGATGATATATTCTGATGACAGCAGAGTGCACCCTGTTCAACATATATGCTCCATCATATAAGACGTCCGATTTTCCTTGGCTCAACCCAAATCTCAGTCATGCAACATTGTTTCCCTCGATTTCTCTCGCTAGCTAAGCTTGCCCTTGCAATAACCAGTTTATTACTGCTTGCTATCAATGTACACATGTTTCTCCAGCTACTGCAAGTGCCAAGTGTAGCCGATAGTGGAAAATATCTGGACCAATATAGTACGTCAATAATTGATAAGAAAATGTCAGAATACTTCTGACTCGAGTTATCATCAAGGCTTTATTGATGATGATTTTCCAGAATATTACCCCTTGGTACTCAAAAAAGTGATGTTCACTCCGGAAAATACAGTTCACTATCAGGTTTATTCAAACAATTCCACTCCGGAGTGGCAATCTATTTTCCCAAGCGGAGGAGGATTTCTCCAATTAGGGAATGATGGACAAAGAGTCATGGGGCTCTCAATGTTCCACCAACTCCACTGCTTGGCACGCATTCGCATTGCAATGAAAACAAATCACCAAACTCCCCATGTGCATCATTGCTTCAACTATATCAGACAGATGATATTATGTGATGCAAACCCAGCAATTGAGCCAGTTATTCCCATTTTGGGAATGAAGAGTGTGAATGCAGAGGTTCCCCATATCTGTAATGACTGGTCTCAAGTGTATCATATGGCTACAAACAACTATGAAAGTAGTACAGGGATTCAATAATTACAATGTAGCTCCTAAATCTGCACGAGCGTCAGTAAAGTGATGTTTTTTCAATACAAATAAGTTCCTGAATGTCACCTTATAAGTAACTTGGAATTTACCTTAAGGGTCATGCTACAAAGAAGGCAAGTAGTGAATGATGAAATTTCCTTACTGCATCAGTTTTTTCTTAGTGCCAGCATCATCTGATACACTGCCTTTGTCTGCGATGTGAGAGATTTTCCCAAGGAACCCAAAGATTCCTGAATGTTCCACGCTGACAGCCATTGAATTTTCACCTCTCAACTACAGGTATTTGAACCTGGCTCCAAGACTTCTGATACAAAACTTAATGAAGTAAATGCCGAACAGCATGCCAATAAGAGCAAAATGACGAGAACACCAATTTAGTCCAGTCCCTGGATGAAAGACAGCACATGTGGAAGTGGGCTGGCATTGTGTTTTGCATGTGGCATATATGAGTCCTCATTGGAATTCAGCGGTACCAGTATAATATACATTTTCTCAGTAGCACAGTCAAATTTCCAATACTATGGGCATGTGTTTTCTAAACAGTTTGAACTGCGTTTATTGAAACTTCACGCCCTTTGTCAACCGGTTTTGATCTAAAATTTCAAGATATCAGCCGCTGTCCGGCTATTGTTCTGCAAATAATCCTAATTATAGTCTATGAACACTTCACATCAATCTTCTTCGATTCGGCTGAACTTCACACCTGTCTCAACTTGTTTTAGTCCGAAATTTCGAGATATGAGCTGCTGTCCAGCTTTCATTCTGCAAATGATTCCTATCGGAAGTCATAGTTTATGAACACTGCCCATGTCCCTAATATTGTTAGATTAGGCTGCATAGATGGACATGGTCTATTAGACCATGTCTTGACCATACTAATTGTACATAATAATACATGCTCAGCCTAAAATTTAACAGCAGTGGACACACAAATACTAAAGACCGCTTTTCAGCTCATCCTTGTCATTTTTGGGGGCAGAAATGAAAGCACGAAACTTCACAATAATAATGCAACCCCAGATGCTAGTTGGCTAGGCGTCAGGCTGCCTGCAAACCTCCATATTATATTATTCATCTATACACTGATGCATTCCGTTGATTCATACTGGTTCATTTGAAATCCACTCTTGTTCAGTGATGCTGCAGAGGCAGCTGCACCAAGATAAATGAATGTGAATATGACGATATTGATCAGACAGGGTCCACCGACTTACTCATTGCTGTAACTCCTTCAAGCGGAAATCCAATTATACAATCTGGATGCGGGCACTTCCACTCGAAAAAGAGGAGTGTATGGGAGGGACAATAAAATGGAGGTGTAGCAGTGATTGCCCCAGGTGAAGTCAGCAAACTCCCGAGAAAGGTCCTATGTGTCGACTTGAATCTTGGGCCATCGAGAAGGTAGAGATCTACTAAATGCACATTGGAGTCGGTAAAACCATCTCGAGGAAGAAACTGTGCTGAAATAGTGCAGTTCTCCAGGCCATAGTCTGCAACATATATCTCGACGTAAGAGTCTACCTTCAATTCATTATTAAGCGAATCTATTCATAGTGAAAGAAATTTGATATTGCTTACTGACGCCCCAAAGGTTAGGAAAGATTTATCATCTGGAGCGTGAATTTTTGTGAGGGCAGCGGGCTCATCCAATGAGTAAGTCCAAAAAGATCGGGGAAATGTCACTCGTCTGCGGCAATGGAGCGCATTAGATGGAACACGTTCCAAGCCGATATATACATTTGGACTTTGAACTTCATCTAACAACATAGAGTGAGAGGAGATTGTGTAGGATAAAAAAGTGAGGTTTATGGAAGATATCACAAATGTCACAATGGACAAAATGGTGAATATGATGAATCCACGCTGGTGCCGTTGAGTTTGGCTATTCCCCGCATTGGTTGCAAATATATCATAACTGACATGACTTGTATCTGGGTCTTGTGTCGCTAATGGGATGTACTGGGGCATTCTGGAATATACAATGTACACAAGGTTACAATAATCTCATTTTAAATAGCCATTGCTATTTTGGTATTCAAATTTCATCTACTTAAAGGGGAATTCCTCATGTATTGAGCAGCTAAATCTGGTAATGGATGATGACTATATCAACGGAATGAAACTGGAGTATACACCAACACAAAGGCTGTACTATGACTGAATTCTGCAGCAGATATAACTCCATCAATCTTGCAATCTGTGCAAGAAAAGGCTGTACATCTTGTGCCAGAGTGTTGCGGCAAATAAAAGATCATCACTAAACTGTCAAATACACTCCATTAACATGCTTGATGAAAAAATTTCTCAGGCTTATATTAGAAATGAATATCTATATCCAAAATGGCCAGCGCACAGAGCACATGGTATTTGAACTTATCCTGTAACAAGTTCAAACTGGGACCCTATTTAGAGTGCTGTAATTAATGTACAGCAAACACGTCTGGAGGAGTATGCTCTTTCCTGGTTCCTGTCATTTCACAAGTGCTGCGACAAGATGGTCGCTCTTGGGATATAGTGTCCTGGTAGTATCAATTATTGTCAATGGGGCTGTCTTTCAGCACTTCTATACCAGGAACATTAGCCCTAGGACCGTGGAAACATACAGTCAGTGATTCATGTCTCAGTTCAACCCCAGTTACTCATACATTCTTTTCAGCATTTGTTGAATTTGACTTTCCATTGAGCGTCATTCCAATCGAAAACTACCCTTACAATTCTCGCCTGCTGGTTGAGGACACCGTGAGGTACCAGTTGAATTCTACAGAGGAATGGCGCTCTATGTTTCCAGAGAGTGGTGGATTTGTTCGTCTAGGTTCACAACATCGCTTGTTTGGTGTCTCAATGTTTCACCAGCTCCACTGCCTGGACAAGTTGAGACAATCTGTTTTGGCGGTGCCTTCTACTCAGTGGGAGCGATGGCATACACAACACTGCTTAAATTACTTGCGCCAAATGATACTCTGTGCTTCCTCAATGCGCTTAGAGGATGTAAAGAATGGTGAAAAGGTGAATGGACTGGGATTGGAACATAAATGCCGTGATTGGAGTGTTTTGTATAATTATGCAGCAGAAAATTTCAAGGATTGGCCTGCAGATGTTTATCCGTAACCAGCCCATATGGGTCTTACGGCCTGGAAAACTGGATTGATTTCATAGTATTGATTGTATGTACCAGGTCACTTGATTACAATAGATTGCTGTTTGCATACATCCGAGGTGGAAAATAGCTTCACCCCAGACATATGGCACTTGGCACCAGTTGTTCCCAACTATCCATCATGCCGGGTCGTGTCAAGGGAGAAGTCAACCGGCGTCGGGAGAAGCCCAGATATCAAGTCTCCGATCACGACGGGGATTACATTGACATATATTTTTATCCACTTTTGTGGCTTGTGTGATATGGTCTAGACAGCATTTAAGGCCCCGCGAATCCCCTTCTTGCAGCTCATTGATCCCTTTCTTGTAAGTATATACCATGGAACATTCTCATCCTGTGGCTGTTCCGGCAATGGGAATTTCAGAGCATCCTGTAAAGGATACCTCTTTCTGGCTCACAATGTTGGCCATTATGCTGGCTACATTCCTGGCCGCTCTTGACACAGTAAGGCATGAAAACTTTCAAAGTTGAACTAATGAACTGACTTATGCAGAGTGCTGTCTCAACAGCACTTCCAACAATCATCAATGACTTTGGTGGCGGCGAGTTTGTATGGATTGGATCTGCATACACGCTTGCAGGCACTTCATTTCTTCCACTTTCTGGACATTTAGCAAACATTTTTGGGCGGAAAATGGTACTGTTGATGTCTCTCTTCCTTTTTTCACTGGGGAGTGCACTCAGTGGTGCTGCTCAAAATTTGAATATGCTGATTGGAGGTCGTAGTAAGCTGTCTTCATTATTGAATTTCTACTTGGACAATTCTCATAGATTGATGTTATCAGCGGTTCAAGGCATCGGGGCAGGTGGAATCTTGTCTCTTACGGAGATCATTCTTGCAGATCTGGTTCCCCTGAGGAATCGTGGTGTGTATCAAGGGATGATTGGCATTGTATGGTCTATTGCATCGGTCATTGGTCCTGTTGTAGTATGTTCTATTTAAGAAGCATAACTCCTTGGCCTAATAGTGCATCAAAGGGTGGATCTTTTGCTCAGAGGAAGGATTGGACATGGAGAGGGTTATTCTGTGAGTGTATTCCTAACACTTTCATCTTAATTTACTGATGTGGGCACCACTCAGATTTGAATTTACCGCTTACTGGGATATCAGCTTTGCTCTGCATCTTCTTTCTCCATCTTAAAGCACCAAAATCCTCAATCCCAGACAAGATTGCAAAGATTGATTGGATGTACGTCTCAATTAAGTTTTATGCACAAGGTCTTTCCCTCATCCGGTTTTAATGAAACAGAGGTAATATTATTATTATTGGCAGCTGCACCTCTTTTCTTCTGGGTCTAACCTGGGGCGGTGTTCATTTTACCTGGTCTTCCGTGGCTGTTGTGGTCCCAATTGTCCTTGGTGGTTTGGGAATGATTGCTTTCCTGATATATGAATCTCTGATTCCTACTGAACCTATGGTCCCTTGGGTAATACTGAGTAATCAAACAACAGTCAGCGGGTACCAACTGTTCACTCTATGCTTCTTCAATGCACTAAATTAGCTTCCCCATAGATACCTTGGAACTGCATTACAAGGATTGGTGATTTCTGCTGCACTTTGTAAGCACAATATCTTGGCATTGACTATGATGGGGACATCAATGTCTATTAGTCTATCTTCCAGTGTATTTCCAGGCCTGTAAAGATGCATCCCCTTTGCATAGTGGCATAAACATGCTACCATACAGTTTTTCAATTGCTCCATTTGCAATTGTTGCTGGTGCAACTGCAACAGCCATGAACATATATCAACCTCAGAATATCATTGCGTGGTGTTTTGTGATCATTGGCATGGGTCTTCAAACAACATTGACTGAAAACAGTGCAGTGCATGAATGGGTCGGCTTTCAGATAGTTGCGGGAATTGGTTTTGGCCTTCTGGTGGGCATTTTAAATGAATTCAATAAACACTTCATGTTGAGAAATTGGATTTTTCATGCAGTTCACTGCAACTACTTTCCCTATTTTAGCTCCCTTACCGGTAGAACACAATGCAAGTGCTCTAGCATTTTTCATTTTTGTTCGTTCACTATTTCAGGTATGCATCTGAGTATGACAGTGTCTTTGTTCTTAGGCGTTTTTTCCACAGGCATGGGGTGTCACAATTGGTGCTGCAGTTCTGCAAAATGAGTTGCAGTCCCAGCTTCCTTCCACATTTTTGGCTAGCTTGGACCAAGGAGTGGAGCTTGCTTATGCAATAATACCTCAAGTCCCCTTTCTTGATCAGCCTTTGAAAGATGAGGTCCGTTCTGCATTTGCAAAGTCATTGATTGCACTATGGCAGACAATGACTGGGATTGCTGGACTTGGACTACTTAGCAGTCTGATTATGAAGGCATTGCCTCTTCAACAAACAACTGACGAGAATTGGGGACTTCATGAAACTGTTGAAGGGAATATTCAGAAGGATTAGTACTCTGACATGCTTTGCCCATTTCCACAACCCTGTCAAACAGATTCTTGAGCCCCCTATCTCTCCACAGACTTCCTCAGTACCTCCCTTCCTTCACTACCCACCTACTACCGAGGACCTGCTCAAACCCACCTCCAAAGCTCCATAGATCCCAAGCACCATGTTTCCAACTCCCTAGTATAGAGGGAACACCACCACCAGATCTCAGTCCCTGTCACACCTACTGATTGTATACCTCCAAATGTCCCCTTGTCCACTTCCCATACCTATATAAGCCCCATAGTGCTCAGTTGCTCAGCTTGGATTTTAAACACACCCTTTACATGTGCCCAGTCTATGTTCTTTTGTACCTGGTAGCCATATGGATTCCCTTTGTCTCAGTCTCCCCATGTCTCTACTTGAATGTACACTTTCACTCCATGTCTAAGCATCCAGAGTGAGTCTAGGACCTCCCCTGACATGTACTGAAGCTCCCCAATATTCTACTATATTCTCAAGCTACTACCTTCAACTCTCTGTAAGGCCTGGGTTGGAGTAGGTCTTTGAAGTAGTTGGTATGTAGTAGGGACTTATGGTGTATGTTAAGATCATGTATACCGGTTAGTGTATACTAAACTCAGTTGACTACTGTATTGAAATATGTACCTGTCAGTGTATACTAAAGTGAGCTAAATTAGTACTCGGGTTACTGGCATAAGATAGACTATCAGCT
Source organism: Lentinula edodes (assembly GCF_021015755.1). NCBI lineage: Eukaryota > Fungi > Basidiomycota > Agaricomycetes > Agaricales > Omphalotaceae > Lentinula > Lentinula edodes. The sequence continues at coordinate 495,220 of NW_025764337.1, forward strand.
CACCTCAGTTGACTGTAGAACAACTGAGGTGTATGAGTTTGCCATTGCGTGTGATATACTAGCAACTGTATAGTATATAGTAATAACACCGTCTACGAAAAAGGCAAGTCCAAGCAAGATTACATATACACTGTACAGTTTATCAGCCACACGCAGACGACGGACGCGGGCTCCCTCAGTTGTTCCCTTTCCAACTGAGGTGAGCCCAATGGCTGTCTATCCGTGTAATACATACTCACAGTACATATAGTATTTACCTCTTAACAGGTATCTAATACAGTTGTTCCCTATCCAACTGAGTATTTACCTCTTAACACATTAGACATTCTTAGAAAGAGGTTGTATGGGCTTATAAGCTCAGTATAATACCATTTGTTAACTGAGGTTCATTCCTATAGGAATCTCAAGAGGAGGTTGGACTATTTATATAAAATTGATCCCTTTTTTAATGTGTTGCAAATTGCTTTAAAATAATACAATGATAAGTTCTCATCCCAGGATAAAGTGTGCCAGATAGAAAAGCTTCTGCTTTTGCCATGTATGACATTACTAAGGAAGGACAATATGGACAAAAATTGTGCTATACACTCATTACAAAGCCTGTGAAATGACTGACTATTGAGAATGTATCATACCAGTAATTGAATTCTGGGAACTACTGAGATTAGGAATATACTTTATCCATCCACAAGGCAATGTCCTTGAAGATTTCGGTCCTCTCAGGTTCATACCAATCCATTGTAACAATGTCATGGGTCCCATCCTTGACTTCAGTGTATGTAATCTTGTCACTCCCAATATCTTCCTGCAGACGGTCCCGTAATGTAACAAGAGCATCGCGTGCAGTCTCAGCACCACCGGCAATGATATAAGTCATTGGAAAGCCTACAAAAAGGTTTTTGACAACTGAATGATCAAGCTTGAGGGAAGCTGGGGAGATCCAAGGACTTGTTGCAATTGTAGCAGGTGCCAAGCTGCCCAGGAGGCTCCGAGCAGTGTATCCTTTTGTGTAAAATAGATTGCTAAAATCACTGCAGGCATTTGTTGTCCAAGAAGATTCGGGCCCATTATGAGTGATCTCCCATTCCACTGATGCGGAAATCAAGACAAGACCTCCTGGGATAGGTAAACTAGGAAGCTTGTTTCGAGTGGCATACAATGTCAATGCCATAGCAAGATTACCTCCTACAAAATGACATCAGCTTACTTATTAGCTACGGTCTCATTCAAATGCACCCGCTGAATCACCACATACAACAATATTCTGTGGCCTGAAACCAAGCTTGATAAGGTATTTGTACCCTGAAATGACATCAAAGAGGCCAGCAGGGAATGGATTTTTAGAAGGGTATGGAGCAGATGAAGCTAGCCGATATCCACAGGAAAAAACTCGCTTAATCTGCACACAGTGCTCAAGCAAGCCTGAGCACACCGGACCAGCGGGTCCTCCATGAGGATGAGCCGAGCCCATGACATGGCCGCCACCTATCACACTGGAATCACAGGAATTTGACATGAGCGAGTAGGAAAGCTTACTATGTATATGTAATATAACCTGTTCATCCGCAGCTGGCTGCTCACCATTTGGCTGCATAGAAGGAGGGTACCAGTATCCTGCTGTTTTTACAACTGTGACATTGTTCACTTTTGCTGCCTCTGCGACCTCGCCAACAATTTCCGTCTCTTCCAATGGCTCAACCCATACAAAACCAACTTCTGAAGCAGTTGAAGAGGCGGCAACTGCCTCAGGATCCTCGCCAGTACTATACATGAATCCGACTTGGAAAAATGTACTCATGAAGGCATTGATTGTATGAAATATCAGAGTACGACGATTTGACCATGCCTTGCGGGGACGCAATGCAGGAATTGCTGCAGTCATGGCCCAAAATGGAATTCTACCAAGGACAGATAGAATGAAGCAAGTCATGTATACTGCCTTGAGTGGTTGCGTGCGGAAGAAGAATGACATTTTGAGGAGATATTATAGTCTGGTGTTGGTAGAATAAATATGAACCATGTGTGAGCACGGTCGTCCCCATTTGCAATTGATCAAGCAGCTATAGCTAGTACGTACCAAGTCCTACAACGTAAGCATGTGGGTGATCACAGTGCGGCAAGAAAAGAATTCAGATTCAGCGGGAGAAGAATGGTAAATTGATTGATGCACAGTTCAATGTCCGATATCCGACCGTTCTCAAGCTTTGAATTCATCCAGAATTCATCTTATATCATAGAAGGATTATGCACGATTCAGCCATGTCACGTGACTGGGAAGTGGGCACTATTGACAACAAAAACACAGATGGCACCTCGTAGAGTACAGCACCACAGAACTGATGGAAATCTAGTCTACAAACTCAGAACACAAGAAGAGATGATGGTAATTCCCATTGCTAGAACTTCTTCAAAAGAACAGGAAGGTATGTTTTGATTGCAGAAAAGATGTACTACAGAATAAGGCCGAAACAGTAACATGATTTTTGCAATGACCCCCGCACATCATTGCACTGGTGTTATATACTAATAGCCCTAATTTCTGTCTTAATCAATTTCCAGAAAATATGTTGTGCAGCATATTATTCAGGTTTCCTCATGTGAGTCATGACTTTAGGCCACATTATACATCAGCCCAAATATTCACATAGGATGAGAGGACACTGGAGCATTTGATCTCGGTAATAAGACAGATATAGTAGTCAATGAACTCACTACCTTACTTGTCAGGGTCTCTCTGCCACCAACAATTGAAGCAATTTCTGGTGTCTGTTGTACATGTGTATGAACGAATAGGTGATTTTCTCACATAAGCTTACACTCTAGATAATTCAACCTCAGGTTCAGCACTACTGGGCACCTTTCTGCCTCTTGACAACCTAATTACTGACTTGGGTTCAACAAGAAGAGAATATGCTAACTCAAGATGAAGAGTATGAAGAGTACCAAGTAGACTCAGCAAGATTTAAGAAATAATCCATTTGAGACTTTTTTGGACTTGAGAAATACATGATCATGAGCCTTCCAGGGCCTCATATACATATAGACTATGGAGGTGTTCAATATCTATAAAAGTATTTCAAACACCATTGTATCCTGAGTTACAATTTCTTCCTTCATCTCTTGAAGCTCCTCCCTCCATATAGCAATTACAGCTAATATACCTGTCATTCAACCACAGTCATCTATCCCTGGCTTACCAAACAATTGTATCTGCAGTTAATATTGGGGAATCAATCACCTTGAATGTCTTCAGATAACTCCTTTGTTGAATCTCTCAAAACCAATCCAGGGTGTAATCCAACTATGCAGACTGGGGTTTCCTCAAGATCAACCTAAAGCATCTCAGTCATGCGGAGGAGAGCCGCCCTGCTGATCTATCAAGGTTACTGATATCCCTAAATGTATTTGATCATGATATGTTAACTCACAGTATATGCACTATTAATGATTGCAGAGACTAGGTTAATCATGTGAGGTGGAGCATTAGAATCCTGATTCATAAGCAAAAGAGCTGCTTTAATTAAGTGATATGTTCCAGTGACATTGGTATCAAGGGCCAAGCCCCAATCCCCTGGGTATCTTGCTGAGATAGAAACGGATCGATCCACATTGCTGCCAAATTCATCAATACATCAATGTAGCCAAGCACGGAAGTGAATTTAGACTCGGAGTTGAAGGAGAGTAGAGGAGGGGAATGGTGTAGGGATGTTCACTGGGTTTTTAAGTGGTTTGAGTAGGGTTTGAGAAGGGAAAGCGGGAATAAGGGGTGAGAAGGGAAGTGATGGGAGGGGTGAGGAGAGGGCACAGGGAGGGAAGGGAGAGAAGAGTTACTCCCATTGTCGGGCCCTCAATATTGAATATATCAAGATAAAGGCTTTTGGATGTGGGTTCTGTCTGTGATTAGCAGTTGGTGGAGTTTCAATTTTTGCGCCCAGAGGGGGGTGGTTCAGATGTATTGGGGAAGGACTCGAGGAAGGGTAGTGTTAATGAATAGGAGTGTCCTGGAATTTGTGTGTGGTGGTAAGATGGATCTGGGCAAGGTGTTCACTGGTGGCTGGTTCATCTCTGTCAAATCCGTGTAACATCTTCCAGTCAAATTATTAGGCTTGAACAGAACATCAGGAGACAACCTCAACAAACAAACAAACACGCGGTACCATTGAACAGCTCAACTTCGCCAGACCTAATCAATAGTTCCCAATGTCGTGCTACTACTCAAAGGATGAATTGAATCCTATGGATCTGGAACGATGGAAACGGTTCGCGCCAGGACTCTGGATGATTGAGTGCCTTTTGCGAGGAGTCTAGTTAGTTAGGACTCCAAATATCGAAGGGAAAAAACTTTAGCGCCTATGTACCTTCACTCTTCCTCACTCCCTCACACTGGCAGGTCGAACAGACTCCTCACCCCGCCACCCCGGAGTCCAACTCCTCAGGGATTCGCGATTCGCGATTTCGCTGACTGATCTGCTGATGACCAACACAAACAGTGATTATACGAGGAATTCTTCTGGGCGAGGGTTTTGTCGGGAATGGGTGATGAGACGAAATGAAGATAGGTAGAGAGTATCCGGCTGGAAGATCGGGAGAGACACTGGGGATAGGAACGTGATGGGGGCGTCGAAGGGTCCAACCTGCTTCGGTCTTGGTCTTAATCGATGTCGTTGTGGGAGCGTTTAGTGCTACGTTCGACGCGGGGTGTTGTAAAAGACATCGAGGTTGTTTTCAGTGTTGCTGTTTGGTGAGAGAAAGGACTGAGAAGAAAAGGTGCGGACATAGCGTTGGAGATGGGTGCGGTGGCATGGTTGATGTCTGAAGAGCAATGGAGGGAGGGAGGGGAGGTGGGAGATGGTTGTCAGGTTGATTTAGGGGAACGAGGAAGAGAAAGGACGTTCTGATGGGCGTTTCATTCAGCTAAGCTCATACTCGGAATTACACCCCAAGTTCAAATTGACAGTGTAGTACAAATCAACCAGGGAATGAAGTTCTTGAAATGACTAGAAAATGATCTCATCAGCACGCTCAGCAAACCCAAAGCTCGCTCACTGCTCAAACGTTCAAACGCGCTCAGATCTGTCAGGCTTACCCTCAGTCCAGTCGCACCCAACCTTGCCCGCATTCCCTTCAAAGACCTCTGATCAAGCAATCCTCAATCTTCACCCCTACCCCCCCTCTTCGAGCCTTCCCCACCCCTTCACAATTCTCTTCATATGGCAACCTCCTCACACCGTCCAGTGGCGGAAAATCAGGCGCATAATCCATTATGGATGTAGGGAGATCGGGAATTGGAGCGGGGCATATTCAGTGTATGTTTCGTTCGTTGCGTGATGCCAGTTTCCAGTGGCGCGTGTGAGTCTCGCTTGACTCGTGTTCGAAGAGAAGAGAAGGGCCGGGAGTGGAATTTGGATGGGGTGGCGATGGGGTGGGCAGAGGTGGGCAGAGGTAAATTGGTGGTAGGCAATGAAGCCGCTGGGGTACATAAGGGGGTAGAATTAAAGAAGGGGTTGAGGAACAGAAGTAGATTCAAAGACGTACCCACCCCCTGCACCGATAATCGCTACTCAATGAACTGTCCATTAAAATTTATACGATGATCCCTCGTCCTCTCTTCTTTCGCTCTCGTGCCATCCTCTGCAAACGCGTCTGTAAACCAAAAACGAAACGGCTTTGCATTGTGGGCATTGATGTCGACCGTTGTTGGCGTTCTTGTTGTTGTTGACGTTCTTGGTATCGTTAACGATGACGTTGATCTAGAAGCAGCATTAACGCGTTCAGACTCGGAGTACTGGTGCTGCAGAAGATAAAGAAAGTACAGCGGTGAAGAGGTCCAGAAGGATGTCGATGAACAGCCGCATTGGGAGAGAGAGATTGACGAGGAACGATATGTCCACGTCCACAAAAGTATCATTTCCAAGCACGCGGGAGCACGCTACATTTGGCGCGAGCGGGCTCACGAAGTAGCACGAAGTGGATTTTGACGCTTGTGGGAGAAAGAATAACGGAATGGTTCGTTCGTTTGGATGATTGCAAGTAGCGCTAAGCGTGTGGAATAAAACATGTTCAAGATCTGAAAGAGGGACCGAGAGGGATGCGAAGGAAATTCTGTGGAATTTCCGATTTGTCGTGGTAGCGATAGAGAAAGACTTTTGGTTGAATTAGGCGCTGGAAAATATGTAGCCCAAATTCAAGTCTTTGACATCTCGATGAGTGTCAAGCCAGAGTGATCGTGCGGAGGGTATGTAAAGAGATAATGAGTTGAAGGTTTGCAGATGTGACGTATTTGATTGACAATGTTATCAAGGAGCTGGAGTGAGTCTAGAGAGGTGAGGGTGTTGGTTTAGCCTGAGGAAACCTGGAGGGCGGAACTCATCTTGTAAGGCTATCTAAGTTATATACACCACACTGTCTTTGTAGGCTACTACATATTGATAGCTTACTTCCAGCCAGGTTGTCAAGTCTCTACCATACCTTGATTGAGAATTCTACTTACTACTTTATTCTACTGATTAGTCTAAGCACTGCTCAAGAAAGCTCTTGAGAATTTACTTACTAGGTTCAATTGCACTTGAGGCAGAGCTCAGGCTGGACTAATTTGATTTGATGTGTTTATCATTGTCTCAGTCTTACACCACAATTCCTCCCAGCCCTGGGTGACCAAGTCAGGAGTCCAGGATTGATATTTTTCTGCCTAGCACAGCTGGGAAAGTGGCAGTTGATAGGAAATGTCTCCGAATCGGGGTATACATAGTGTTCTTTGAGCTACTAGGAAGCATATAAACTTCAACCTGTATATCAAGTATTTCGAACATTTACATAGTACCCTGTGTAGTTACTAATTGCACCTACATGTACATAGAATGTATGGGTTTCCACTGCTTTGATACTGCTATGTAAAGTCCCAAGTTAACTTGAAGGAATAAACACAGAAAACATTCATTATGTATATCTTTCATGCCCAAATCCTGTATGTACTTCATCCTGTTGTCCATGTGAACTTGCTTCGAATCATGGAGACAAATATGTGGTGAATGAAATTCTCATTTGAATTTTGTGGGGACCATTGCAGTACGGTTGTTTGGGAATAGCAGGTAAATAGTTGAAAAAAAACATCGAGAGGTACTAGAGCAGGGTACGCCTGAGGTAGGACATCTCCTGTTATACTAACAGCTTCAATGACCTCAAAGAGCCTGCAGTTCATCTGCAAAACCTGTTTTTTCGGCTAATTCTCCGAAAGCAGCTGAGAGCACTTCCCAGCAGCCAAAGCACCCAGAGCAAGGTTGAAATTTTGCTCTCGGTGCTTTGGGTGCTGGAGAGCGCTCTCCAGCCAGTACCCTTGCTCTGGCGAACATACAGGTTTTGCAGATGTTGATTTGTTCATCGAGGATAGTAGCCTGTAGGTAGGGTCAATGACAAAGCGTGGTGACTTTTCAAGCAACGGGAGGAACTTAGAGAGAGCGAAAGTTCAGAAAAGAAAATCGTGAGGATTATCTCCGCGTCGGAATGATTCTTCGTATGTCGCGGAATAATGTTGATACCGCCTGATAATTGCAAGCAATATCGGGATTGATCCATGAGAGAAGATTGCTGTGAGAAGTCGCCCACAGAGTTGATGTAGTACTTACAATTGTGATTTCCAGCGCCCATCGCGGCTCTGTATACAATTTACGTATATGTTGCAGTATGGTCGTAGGATGAGGGGGGTATGTGTTGTGGGTCAAGAAAGATCATCAGACTCTCAGATGGCCGTTGACGCTTCTTGCTGTGTGGTTTAGTATGGATTTCGAAGAGGAACGTGTGTTGTGGGTCAAGAGAGATCATCGGATTCTCAGATGGCCGTTGAAGCTGCCCGAAATTTGTAGTGAAAGATTCAACTACGATCAGAAAAGGTTGTTCAAAGTCACCCACAGAGGTGATGTAGTACAATAGTAAGCTGAAGAGGAACATGATCTGGGGGTCGAAATAGATCATCAGACTCTCGGATGACCTTTGAAGAGTGGGGACCAGGTGGGAGAAACGTGGGATCTGATACCGAGTTGGCCATCCAACATCAACAGCTGCATATTCCATGTATCAATATGAATAGCACAGGAATTCGGTATTTGTGGCGATAAGGAATAGATGAAGTCTTTTGTGATTTTGCTCAGTTGATTTAGAACCTATTGAATGTAAAAAAGCGATAGCGGCGGACGATGTCGCTAAAGTATTATGGTAATACTACGAGTCCGACTTTGACAGTCGCCGCTAACGCAAGAAAAGAAACATTGCGATGTGGTATCAGGTCTGAGCGATGGATAAACTTTTTAGTTGTGGGAATTTCAACATCATGATGTGAATGCAGCCAGTACTAATTGGCAGGATGCACAACAATACATATTCTGTAGAGAGCATCTTACATGAATGACAGTACATCTGCAAAACATGGATGTTCACCAGAGCAAGGATACTGGCTGGAGAGCGCTGTCCAGCACTGAAAGCGGACAATTTTCATCTTTGAGAGATTCTGCTATTTTTCTCAGAAGCCTCCTGAGCTCAGGAACCCAAGGTAGCCTCCTTTCCAAGACTACTTTCAACAACTGGATCCATTCTGCACATGCCTTTGAGGAGGATGACTGGACAGAAACTGGATTTGTCTGGGAAATCATCAAGGCACATGACTTCAATAAAAGGTTGAGGCGTATCTATTGGAAGCGTAAGTCATTCATTTTATGGCATGTTACAAGAGAATACAACTAACTCTTACCAGTTGGAGCCATGGCTGGATACCACGCAGCTATTGCAATCCATCCTGGCACAATGTATGGAGTATCTGTGCTGCTTTCTGGTCATTATCCTGATGCAGGCAAAATTGCATATGATGTGTTTGAGGTATTCCAACCACACCTTGATACTGTGCTTGCAGAGCTCGCAACCTCTCTGTATGTTGGGACTTGGGTCAAATCCGACAGTAATACCACTGTTGCTGTTGCCATTGACAAGGGCACATTATATGTGGACAAACTTGTCCTAAATGGAACTAATATTTTCACTTATTTCGATCCCTTCTCAGACCGACTTGCACTGAGATCCACGGAACAATTGGATGAATTTAGGTAAAATACTTGCTGCTTTTTTTGATAAATGACTTATGAGGTTGAATAACAATAGAATTGATGTTGGTATCCCATTCTATAATGGGAAACGTCATATGGGCTGTTATCCATATTGGGCTGAATTGGATCTATAGGGTCAGCGCAATCAGGCACCCCTCAATGTGATCTATTTTAGCGGTGATGCTCAATCCCGTAGATTACATGTTCCATCAACTGGGTTCACATTAGAACGTCATATCTAAAACAGTTCGGCATAACTGGCTCCTGTTTCTATTACTTCTGGGGATGGGAAATCAACGCTCATAGTTTTGTCATAGCTCACTACATCTGCTGAGTTGTAATTCAAAACAAAGTTTTGCATACCGCAAAAATTTGGATCCGGAATAAGATAGGACTTCTTATCTTTTCATATTTCTTTGTACTAGCTGGATTGTGACTAGATATTTTTAAACCTATTGTGATACCTCATGGGGCCCCATTCTTGACAGAGCTGTGTATCCATTTATCCACATCATTCCGAGTTGGTGCTTTGTGACAGTCTCCTGATTGCTATTGAATTTATGAAATGAATTTATAGCCTGAGGACCCCCTCTGAAACCCTTCTCAAGATGATATTTTAGATCAAATGCATAGAATTTCGTCTGCCAAACCTGGATGTTTGCAAGAGCAAGCATATGGACTGGAGAGTGCCAGCTATTAGCTGAAAATCCAAGCTTTACAAATGAATCAAAATGATCTTGATTGCCTCATGCCTTGATGCTTGCGGAGTTCAAAGTGTATCTTACCCTTATAAAAGCTCTCGTATCTATACAATTAAGCTTCATATCCTTCCTTTTCTCATGGGGAACAGTGGCAGCTATATAGCACAGTCTTTTCCTCCCAGCTCTAAATTTATGGTTCGAGATATCCCTGATTTATCCGGATGGATAATCATTGTAACAGGTATGTTGAATGAGGGAACTGTGGTTGATTCATGTACATTAATTGTTTAGGAGGAAACACGGGCATTGGCTATGAAATCATCAAGGTAAACTCAAGTGGACATAGCACAGACATTGGTACTGAATTTGATACAAGGCTGTTCTTCTAAAAAATGCAAAGGTTTACATGGCAACGCGGTCAAGTGAAAAGGCAGCTGTGGCTATAGCCAGGCTCAAAGTAGAGACTGGAGGAAAGGAGGCAATATTCCTGGAGCTTGATTTAGCCAGTCTGTCATCCATTAGAAATGCCGCCAATGACTTCAAACAGTTTGTTTCACCATTGATAATTGTCATCCATTACTGATTACATCTGATAACACAGGAAAGAGTCAGCATTACATGTGCTCTTCAATAATGGGTTTGAGCCTCTCTAAACACTACTTCACATACAATTTATGATGCCTTTTTAGAGGTGTAATGAACACCCCAATTCAGTTTTTAACAACTGATGGTTATGACCTTCAGTTTGGGACAAATGTCATCGGACACTATGTTCTCTTCAAAGAGCTTCTTACACCTCTTCTTGCAGGTGCACAAAGTTCCCAGGACAAGAAAGCACGAATTGTGAACATGTCTTCTTCAGCCCAAATGTTCATCGATACAATACATTTTGACACAATCAAGGATACACCAAAGCGAAGAAAGCTAGGATCTGCGAAACTTTATATGCAGAGTAAACTGGTGGGTTGAAAAGTCACACTGTGTTCTATTTGATTCATGTTGTGCAGGCAAACATTGTCCTTTCAAACGAGATAGGGCGCCGTTATAGCTCTGAAGGCCTAGTCTCTATAAGTCTCAATCCTGGAAACATAAGAACGGATCTACAAAGACATACACCCTCAGCATTCATGTTACTTTTTGTGAGTTTATTTAAGATCAGTATTTACAAATAAATTGAGTTATTTAGGGTTGGCTTTTCTCACCAGCATCATTGGGTGCTTTAACTCCCTTGTATGCTGGAGTATCAAGTGCTTCAGGTGACCTCAATGGCAAAGTATGATTGACTTGAACTGATATTCATTGCTTTGGTCTTACATGTTGTTTTTACAGTATCTGATTCCACGGGCACGTATTGGAAAAATGCGCCCCGAAGCCAGTGATCTCAGTGTTGGGGAGAAATTGTGGAAATGGCTAGAGGATGAGACCAAGAGCTAGTACAATATTTAGTATCAACACACTTGTCAACATCACACAAGGTATAACTCATTGCTGAAGTTTTCGAATGGATCTCAAAAGTGGGAGATTGATGTCTATAGTGTAAAATTATATAACTTCCAAGAAAGTTACTAGGTTGGAGTTCAATAGCCCTTGTTTTTACATACAACTCAAGTAGAAAATGCAGAACAAGCTCTAGATATCACCCATCCAGTGGAAGACCTGAGTCAGAAATGGTCTTAAGGGTGGGTTTGGTATGAGAAGTTTATGTTGTAGCATGCTAGGAGCAAGCTGGAGCTCGAAGGGAGTTACGGGAACTGCAACTGAGGACAGGAATGACCTAGTAGTAGTTCGAGTTGTGAGATGTGACCCTTGAAGGAGTTCCTAGAAGGTCCAGGGAGGTCCCTAGGATGTTAACAGAGAAGGTAGAGGTAACTAGAACTAGTAGATGTAAGAGTGTTGTGTAGTATAGATTGTACATCTGCAAAACCTGTATTTCCAGCTAAGAGTCCGAAAGCAGTCGAGAGAACTTCCCAGCAGTGAAAGCACCCAGAGCATGTTGCTTTCAGTGCTTTCAGCACTGGGATCTGCTCTCAGCCCTTAGCCGAATATCCAGGTTTTGCAGATGTAATAGCTAGGAACATCAATGTAGGATCATTGTAAATTGTAATTGTCAAGTCCATTCCTCGGCGCTCCATTCCGCCGCTCGGTATTCCGAAGATCCACCTTTTATTGTAATCTCTCCTTATTGTTCTTTCTCGCTACACATACCCTTTCGTTCTGGTTTTACTTTACCCTGCAGGCACTACACGTATAGCTCCTAGCAGTTAGTCTGGCGCTCCGCACCGGTGTGCTGATCTGTAGATATAAATACTGCCTGTACGCTACTGTAGTTCCTCAGTTTAATTATTGACTTAGATTCCCTCCTTAACTCTGTGCTCCTCTAAGTCTTCAGGTTCATCGCCTTGAAGTGCTCTCTACTATAACCTTAGGACTTAGACGTTCTTCGGTTCGCTCCTTGTCACTGGCGATACCGCCGCTCCGACTTGGCTGCTACTAGCTCCTCCCTTCTATACTCTTGATCTCCGGGGACTAACGGCGTAACGGCGGTGTTGTTAATAACTTCACTACTGTCCCACTCGACCTCCCGCTCTTAGACACCTTGTGGCCTCTGGCACGGTTACACGGTGTACATGATCTTAACAGTATAATTAAACTCAAGCCATTAACGTTGTACTGACATATCATTTTTTATGCCTCCGAGAACTCGAGCTCAATCCAGAGCTAACTCCGAAGAAAATACTTTCTTAACCACAGCTCAAACCTTTGCCCCTTTCTCCCAATCTATTTCTGCCATCGGTCAACCACGTCGCTGTAATCGCGGTTTCGGTCCAGCCACATTTCCTACTACGTTGACTCTTCCTGAGGCCATGGAAGAAGAAGAACAATTCGAATACAGTACTCTATATACCGGTGATGGATAACCTGTCCAAGTCTTGACCCCTTGCCGTGGACAACCCCCCGTGGTCGCTCCGGCTTGGGGCCGATCTACTACTTGAATTGATTCTCCCATCCTCCAAGCCATAGCTCGTCGTACTGGAAAACAACCTCAACGTCATGCTACTTCAGAATCTCCTCGTGACCCGCCTCCTCATTTCGATCTGGACGCTGGTGATCATGACGATCAAGAACCTCCTGTCGCCCCGATCCGGGGGCCGACAATGACAACAACAACAACGATGATCTGGATGACGACTCTGGCGGTTTACCGTGTGGTGAGCCTGGTGACCCCAGTGGACCTGGTGGACCTGGTGGTCCCGGTGGTCCCGGCGGTCCTGGTGGACCTGGTGGTCCCGGTGGTCCCGGCGGTCCTGGTGGACCTGGTGGTCCCGGTGGTCCCGGCGGTCCTGGTGGACCTGGTGGTCCCCGTTCCCCAATCTCTCCTGACATCCCCAACGAGCAACGTGCTATGTTGGAACTTCTCTTGGGTTTCAAGGGTTCCATTCTCGCCGCTCTTGGCCGCCCTTCTGACAGCTCTGAATCTAAGAGCAAAGTCAAGGAGCTGGAGGTATTCGATGGTTCGGACCCCCGAAAGCTCAAGACATTCTTTGTCAATCTTGCCCTGGTCTTTAATGACTGTCCAAAGTATTTCACCGACCAACAGAAGGTGAACTACACCCTTTCCTATCTCAGTGGGTCAGCCAAAGAATGGTTTATCCCTGATATCCTCGACCCGGATCTTGACTCGCTGCCGGCCTGGATGTCCTCCTTCAAAGCCCTTGTAAAAGAGCTTCAGGACAATTTTGGCGTTTACAACGCGCAAGGCGAGGCCAAAGATTCTCTCGGTAACCTGAAGATGAAGGAAACCAAAAACATCCGGAAATACAACATCCGGTTCAACACCCTGGCTGCTAGCACCAACTGGGATTCTGCTGCCCTGAAATGGGCTTATGGACGAGGTTTAGCTGAACGTATCAAGGATGAAATGGCGCATTTGCCCGAGCCGGCGACTCTCGCCGATTATTGTCAAGAGGTTCTTCGTATTGACAACCACTATTGGAAGCAACGAAGAAACCAAGAAACGTGAGGCTGGTAAACTTTTATCACTCGGAACCTGGAGAAGGGTTCCTCGGACTTCAAAGCTGGTCCTACTAACCAGCAAAACAACTCTCAGCCATCTGGTTCTTTGGCACCGCTCACGCCAAAACCTAAACCTTTCTCTGGAGGTAAACCTAACAATGGTAAGCCCCAGAACTCTTTGAATTCCAGCCAATCTGGCGGTCAGCGCCCCACATTCAATCATCTCGGTGCAGATGGGAAAGTTCTTCCCTCTGAAAGGGAAAGAAGGATGAAGAACAACCTTTGTCTCTTCTGCGGTGGTAAGCATCAGATTGCTGACTGCAATAAGTGAAAGGCCCGAGAATCGAAGGGCCATGCTGCCAAAGTTGAAGAAACCCCCGAAGCAACCATTGAGGTTGTTGAAGAGGAATCGGAAAACTAGTCTGCAGCTCTTGTTCCCCGGTACGAAACGCGAGCTGCGTTGATCAGGTTCGTACCTCACCTGGGGAGTTATATCTCAATGCATCCGCTCTTTCTTCCATTGAACGATCTCTTGTAATATCATTAACTACTGAATTTCCGTTATCTGATTCGGCCGCACCGGCTGAACCTATTTCTGCTCTTCTTAAATTTTCTACTCTTGTTGATTCTGGTTCTACTGACTCTTTCATCGATACTCGTTATGTTTCTCAAAATTCTATTCCTACAACCAAAATCTCTCCTGTTAATCTTCATCTCTTTGATGGTTCATTATCTTCTAAACCCATTACCGATATGGCGAATATTGCCGTTCGGTTCCCTTCTGGCAAGCTGCTTCTATTGCCCTTTTACGTTACTCATTTAGATTCATCTGGTAAAGCAGTATTAGGTTACAGTTTCTTATCCCGCTACAATCCGTTGATTGACTGGGCATCTCGAAACATTACGTTCCGTAACACTTCACACTTTGATTCTCCACAGATGTCTGTGCCTTCTGCCACCAGCACTGTTGATGCAAAGGTCGCTGTTCTGTTACCGGAACTTTTGCCGTCGGTTCTACCGACAATTCTGGAAACTCCTTCCGGGGACTCACTTTGCTCTCGCTCTCGCTCCCGCTCTCGGACGTTATAGGCCAAGCCCCTCTCGTTTAAATTTCCCTTTGAACCCATCTATTCCTATCCTACGGTCTCTCAATTCGCTGCTCAACTGGAAACTCCTGAGGTCAACATTGCACTCGTCAGTGCTGCAGTCTTTCACAGGGCTTGCAAGTGTCACGAAGCGGCAGAGGCGGAGTGACTAACGGAGCGGGAAAGCGGAGTGACTAAGCAGAACGGTGAGGCGGAGCAACTGGACAAGGCAACAAGGCGGAGCGACTGAGCAGAACGGCGGCAGGCTGGTCCCAGATAATGACAGAGATATATTGAGTATCGTAGTCATAGGTAATAATAAGTAAGCACATACCTGGTCCCAGATAATGACAGAGAGGTCAAGATAAGGGACCAGGCTGTGGAGGGTTGGCTATATATACATAATCCGGTCTGCGAGAAACAACGATGTAATACTGTACAGTTTAGGAACAAGGAAGGAGGTGGAAGCCAGTAGAAGGAGAAGATGGGTCAGGTGGATCAGTAATCAATGGATCAGTAATCGATGGGGGTTTGACAGTGATGGGATGATGTATCATACAAGTAAAGGCGTCGAGACGGTGAGAAAAGGAAAATGATAGGGGCTGCGTACTTTATGACAGCAAGGACGCTGGTATGGAACCTATTCTTCTTCGTGCTATTCACTCAGAGGTCGTGGCCCGCGCCACCGACCGCTCCTCCACCACTCCTACTGTCCCTCCACTTCCTCATTCTATTCCAGAAGAGTATGCTGAGTTTGCAGACGTCTTCAATGAGATTGCTGCAGATTCATTACCTGAACACAGATCTTACAACCTGAAGATTGACTTGGAAGAAGGCGCTTCGCCGCCTCTCGGTCGAATTTATCCTCTGTTAGTTGCCCTCAAAGACTTTATTGACAAACAGCTGGCTACTGGTGCCATCACCCCATCTTCCTTGCCTCACGGCGCTCCGGTACTCTTCATTCCCAAGAAGGATGGGAAACTTCGGCTTTGCATGGACTTCCGCGGTCTCAACTGTATCCCCAAGAAGGACCGCTATCCTCTGCCATTGATCTTGGACCTCCTCGACACTCCAAAATGGGCTAAAATCTACACCAAATTGGACCTCGCTCACGCTTATCATCTAGTCAGAATAGCAGAAGGTGATGAATGGAAAACCACCTTTCGGACCCGCTACGGCTCCTACAAATGGAAGGTTATGCCGTTCGGCCTTACGAACGCACCTGCTGCTTTCCAACATTTTGTTGATGACATTTTCTCTGACATGCTAGATGTTTGTGTCATCGTCTATCTCAACGACATTCTGATTGACTCCGACATGCTGGAGGAACACCGAGAACACGTCAAGGAAGTTCTTCAGCGGTTACGGAAACATCGGCTTTACGCCAATCCTGACAAATGCGAGTTTAATATGGATACCGTTGAGTACTTGGGTTACATTCTTTCTCCTGACGGATTGACCATGTCCAAAGAGAAAGTACAGACCATTCTGGAATGGCCTGTTCCTAGGAAGGTTAAGGACATTCAGTCCTTTTTGGGTTTTGCAAACTTAACTTATATTGTCGTTTTATTTATAATTATAGTGATATCGTTGTGCCGATGACTCGGCTTACCTGGAAGGGCGCTCCCTGGATCTGGGACAACGACTGTCAAGAGGCTTTTGAAAACCTTAAAATTGCTTTTACTTCTGCGCCTATTCTGGCTCACTGGGAACCCAATCGTCCTATCATCGTGGAAACCGACGCTTCCGATTACACCATTGCGGTGATTCTCTCCATTCAGACTGTTGACGGTGAAATTCATCCTCTAGCTTTCCTTTCCAGAACTCTTCACACTGCAGAGCTCAACTACGACACTCACGACAAAGAGCTCCTCGCCATCTTTGAAGCTTTCAAAGCTTGGCGTCACTATCTGGAAGGTTCCGGCAATCCGGTGGACGTCATCACTGATCACAAAAATCTTGAGTATTTCTCTACTACCAAGATTCTCACCCGTCGACAGGTCCGTTGGTCAGAGTATCCCCACCAATTCAACATGGTAATTCACTTCCGACCAGGAAAGCTCGGCAAAAAACCCGATTCGATAACTAGACGCTGGGACGTCTATCCCAAAGAGGGGGATATCAGCTACGCGCAAGTGAACCCTCACAACTTCCGACCTATCTTCACTAATGAGCAACTGACTACATCTCTTCGAGCTACCTTCTTAGAAGGCCCGATGCTCCGAGCCTCCATCGTTATGGATATCGAAGCTCTGCATCAAGCTATCATTCTCGCTCTTCCAAAGGACCCTAGCTCCATTGTTGGTTTGGAACTTGCAAAAGATCCTTCCAATGAACGTTGGAGCTTAGGTAGTGATGGGTTATTACGCCTTGATGACCGTATTTATGTTCCGAATCATGGTGATCTTCGCCTTCAAGTCCTCCACTACTTTCACAATCATCCACTCTCAGGCCATTTTGGCCAGAACCAAACTCTAGAGGCAGTACGTGGTCAATACACCTGGCCCAAGGTCAGAGACTTTGTTCATGACTACGTCTCCTCCTGCACTACTTGCGGTCGCAATAAGCCTCGGCGTCATCGGCCTTACGGCTTGTTGAAACCTCTGCCAGTTCCGGTCCGACCATGGGATTCTATCTCCATGGACTTCATTGAGCAACTGCCAATGTCGAATGGTTATACAGCTACACTAGTCATTGTGGACCGATCTTCCAAGCAAGCTATCTTCATTCCAACTTTTGATACTATCACTTCTGAACAACTAGCTGAGCTTTTTGTTATTCATGTTTTCTCTAAGCATGGTGTTCCAAATCATGTTACTTCGGATCGTGGTTCTGAATTTGTTTCGGTGTTCTTCCGGGCTCTCGGTAACGAGCTTGCCTCGTTTTTGTGTGAAAGAGAAAGGAAGGAATCTAATGAGCACTCCAACCAACCAATCTAATACACAATATGCGAGTTCACTGCTATCAAATTTATTTAATAGCAAGGGGTAGCGTTGGCAAAGGTTCCGCAAAGCTTTGAGAGCTAAGTACGAAGCTTTGATCAATCAATTTGAATCGTTCTAAGGATTCGATATATTCCTTTGATCAAGGTAGATTCAGCATGATTTGTGCTTTAGTTTGTATTGATTTGGGTATATCAAGAATTGGGGGTTTGAATCAAAGTAAATTAAAACCGAAACACACAGACCCCTACGGAGGGCTAGAACTATGTGCTGGCACAACCACACAGCGTGATTTGCCCTTAAGACCAACGACTGATCCTAAGTTCGAAGAATACCCAACAACTGGATATACTTCTCACAGTCACAAGGAGCAGAACACGACGTTCCTATACTCACAAGTGCCGGGCCCGAATGGCTGCTAGCGAAGAGGTTTCAGTCTGGCGGGAGTGTGTCTTTCCTTTTTACAGATTAGCACTGCAACGTCGTCCCAAAATCACTTGTATTCCAGATACATCGGATCGCTATTTATACATACAGAATATAGAGTCGCACAGTACAATTAATTTAATACAATAAACGTTCGGAACCGCAAGGAAACTTCTACGCTCAGTCAGATACCATTTAATTTGAATCTACATGTCCTTATTTGGCCCATATTGGTTCCAAGATTCTAGTATACCTCCAAACATAGGTAGGTACTTCGATATTCATTTAATTTAATTGTTTTAGAGAATGACTCGAATGGTGTTCAACTGTCATTGCTGTTCAACACTTACTTCGATCGTTTGTCACCTCGTCCGGAGGCAAATCAGCTCTCCTCGATTCTAATCCTATCAATCTGATTCATTTGGATTAAACTAATTGCTTCTCTCTTTCAACAGACACCCATTGTGCCTATACTCTATCAAGGGAGTTACGCATAGTATTCATTTAATTGCATTCTTCAATATTTTCTACGTCAGGACTCTTTGACATTCATTTGATATGTCTTCGGAGCCTCGCAGTCTTTCGATCGTTCTTCTAGTCATTTTACTCAACCATGCAACTTGATTGGTCTATTAGACTAAATCGCAGTCTTTTAGATTAATGCATGATCTCGTTCTAGAAGGAGTATTTGATAATTCCTGAGTTCTAGAAAGTCATTTCGAGTCAATCCTCGGTTCATGGTCACTTGAGTAAGTTCTTCCAAACTCCTGCCAGTGTACGGTCCAATAAGAATACCCTTGGTATGTCATACGTGAATGGTCATCCTTCGGATGTAGTCCGAGTCTGGTATAATCCTGCTTGACGAACAGGTAGACTGCTATCCGTAGGTAGTATCGGGGATGGGTAAACTGACCAACTTGTGGTAGTATGGGTATATGGTCCCTTCAACTTATTAGACTGATTCAGTATCGACTTTGACTGTCAATCTGGGTCTCAATTACAGTCCTTTTGATACAAATCTATACGTGAAAATGTCACAATTCACAGCATAGACGTCTAGCCAAAATTTAGGCGTGTCAGCGGTCCTTCTTGGTGATGCGGTTGAGACCGCAGAAGTCCACGCAAAGCCAAAGTTTCCTGTCCTTCTTGGGAACGAAGAGTACTGGAGCACCGTGAGGCAAGGAAGATGGGGTAATGGCACCAGTAGCCAGCTGTTTGTCAATAAAGTCTTTAAGGGCAACTAACTCCTTTTCAGACAAGGGATAAATTTGACCGACAGGCAGCGAAGCGCCTTCTTCCAAGTCAATCTTCAAGTCATAAGGTCAGTGCTCTGGTAATGAATCTGCAGCGATCTCATCGAAGACGTCTGCAAACTTGGTGTACTCTTCTAGAATAGAGTGATGTAGTGGAGGGCCAGTAGGAGTGGTGGAGGAGCAGTCGGCAGCACGGGCCGCGACCTCTGAGTGGATAGCATGAAGAAGAATAGGTTCCATACCAGAGTCCTTGCAAGCCCTATTAAAGACTGCAGCACTGACAAGTGCAATGTCGATCTCGGGAGTTTCCAGTTGAGCAGCAAATTGAGAGACCATAGGATAAGAATAGATGGGTTCAAAGGGAAATTTGGACGAAAGGGGCTTGGCCCGTTTCAACTGAGAGCGGGAGCGAGAATGAGAGCAAAGTGAATCCCCAGGAGGGGTTTCCAGAATTGTCAGTGAAACTGATGGCAAAGGTTCCGGTAGCGGAACAGCAACCTTTGCATCAACGATGTTGGTGGCAGAAGGCACAGACATCTGTGGAGAATCAAAGTGTGAAGTGTTATGGAACGTAATGTTTCGAGATGACCAGTCAATCAATGGATTGTAGCAGGATAAGAAACTGTAACCTAATACTGCTTTACAAGATGTATCTAAATGAGTAACATAAAAGGGCAATAGAAGCAGTTCGCCAGAAGGAAACCGAACAGCAATATTTGCCATATCGGTAATGGGTTTAGAAGATAATGACCATCAAAAAGACAAAGATTAACAGGAGAAATCTTGGTAGTCGGAATAGAATTTTGTGAAATGTAACAAGTATCAATAAAAGAGTCAGTAGAACTGGAATCAACAAGAGTAGGAAATTTAAGAAGAGCAGAGATAGGTTTGGCCGGCGCAGCCGAATCGGACAATGAATTCAGTAGTTAATGATATTACAAGAGATTGTTCAATAGAAGAAAGAGTGGATGTGTCATGTCCTGGCGACCACCAGGACAGTCCCAGTACCAGCCACATGCTCTCACACTTCTGCACTTCCAATCCACCTTGGTACCTCCCCAAGACAGTACCACCATTCCCCCACTTCCACTAAACCTTCCTTGACACGCGTAACTCCTAAACCTTCCCCAACATGCGTAACTCCCCCGACACACATAAGAAGCCCTCCTACCACCAACCCCATTAAGTACTAATCTCAATTACCTGCCTCATGGCCCCTGATGTTCCCTTGTTCACTTCCTGTACCTATTTAAGTAGCTCCGCAACATCCCCAAGCCCCAGCTTGGTATATTTTGAACACACACCCTTTTGCATAGGTCCAGTCCCTGTCCCTTTGTACCTGCTAACTATACGGATTTCTCGTTACTCTCTGTTTCTCTATCTCAGTTTCTCTCTACTCTCATCTGTTGTCTCTACGATTGTCTATACAGTCTAATATATGCTTTTACTTCACGTCTAAGCAATCCGAGTGAGTCTCCGAGCTCCCTCGAACAATACTAAAGCTCCCCAATGCCTAATGCCTTGGTGAGCTAACCTTCCCCAAACCTCCTCGAGCTCCCCAACTGCTCCTCAAGCTCTGGGACCTCAATCTAGGTAACGTTGAACTACACACTGCTTCTCTGTTAAGGACGTTCATGTCGCAACAAGGCAGGAAGTGGGAGGCGGGAGGTCCGGATATGCCTAGGAGCGACAGTGGCAGAGCAAAGAGGCACAGAAACAAGCACAAAGCACAGATGAAAGAAATAATGATCTCAAACAACAGTGGGATAGCGTCAGAGGCCAATCACACCAGTAATCAAAAGGGAATCTAGTTGCCCAATGACCAAGTTAGATAAGTAGTATCTAAAAGGATACAAGTACTTGCCTAGTTGCCCAATGACCAGGAGGTCCAGATGGGGAACTAGGATCTGTCTACTGTCCTTTATATACTACTCTTGTCTAATCAATTGTAAATAACGATGTGATATAGAACAAGAGTGAGGAATCAATATATACGAGTAATAATGAGTCGATAATGAATCATAATGAACTAATCGATGAATAAGGATGAGTTGTATGGAAGTGTATGGAAACAAATGGAACTAGCGGGATGATTGTGTAATAAAGTACAATAAACATGTGAAAAGAGATTGATGGGAACACACCGCTGATGGCGCATCAAAGGGCGCATCATGAGACTTCATGACAGTTCACCTGTCATAAAGTACGCAGCCCCTATCATTTTCCTTTTCTCACCGTCTCGACACCTTTACTTGTACGATACATCATCCCATCACTGTCAAACCCCCATCGATTACTGATCCACTTGACCCATCTTCTCTTTCTACTGGCTTCCGCCACCTTCCTTGTTCCTAAACTGTACAGTATTACATCGTCGTTTCTCGCAGACCGGATTATGTATATATAGCCAACCCTCCACAGCCTGGTCCCTTATCTTGACCTCTCTGTCATTATCTGGGACCAGTTTGCCTCCGCTCCGCTTAGTTGCTCCGCCTCGCTGACCTGCTTAGTCGCTCCGCCTCACCATCTTGCTTAGTCACTCCGCCTCTGCCGCTTCGTGACATCACCTCTGAGCCCCAGTTCCCGGGACCTCCCCTCCCGGGCATATATCTTCTCAGGAGCTTACACGTTCGAGACCCACTTCAACTACAACCTATTTGATCTTACGTTGACGTTCTAGCGAGTACAACTCCTACTACGCAACGCTACTAGGTTCCTGTTACTTCCACCTCCCCTCCCTACGCCGTAGGGACCTCCCTGGACCTTATAGGAACCCCTTCAAGGGTCACATCTCTCAATCCCAGCCACTACTAGGTCATTCCTGTCCTCGGTTGCAGTTCCCGTAGCTCCCTTCGAGCTCCAGCCTGCTCCTAGCATGCTACAACATAAACTCACTATACCAAAACCTACCCTAAGACCTATTCTGACCGAGGTCTTACATTATACCAAGCTCTCCCATCACTGAACGGACTCGTCGCGACGAAATGTCTGCAACGTCAATGGAACGACCTTCTAGTTCCAAACTCAGATCGAATAAACAAAAGAGCGCCTTATCTTGTGGAAACACAACACAAGCTCAAAAGTTAAACCAGGCTGCCAGTTCTACTACCATCACGGTGGCAGCTGGTCAACGCCTGATGTCTATCCCAGAACAGTCATTTGGGGATGAACCCTCTAGCAATGTAAGGACACCCGAGGGACATCAACCTGCGGCTCAGGAACCTCCTCCAGTGGACCCTGGGATGGGACCACCACAATGGAGGTATACCTCCATGGGTTATGCCCAACCTGCCCATAGTCCCATGGGAGGTTTCGCCTATTCTCCCACCTGGGGAATGAGGGGACCTCCCCCTGGACCGGTAACGCAGCTAGACATGGAATCAGCTTCGAACGCAGGTGGACAAGTCAGCAGTTAAGTAGCTGCTATAGAAAGAAAACAAGGGGAAAACGCGGACCCTCTCACAGTACAAAAACAGGAGAAGCTTCCGGAGAGGAGGGTATCGCCCGTGGCATCCGAACAATCTTGGGTGTCATCCAGGAGGTTACTGACTCCTCCCGTACAGTCCCTTAACCCTCCTCCTCCGAGACAAGAAGGTTCACTCTCCAGCCTCTTGAAGAGTCCAGCTATGAATACGCCCAACTGGGAGCGTACTCATGCAATCCATCATAGTAGGACCAACTTCCCAGTGCAACCATTGTCGGAGATGACATTGCGACTGGAAGACGTCATTAGAATCCAGAAGTGCCTTCCGGAGGATGTAGCTATGGTCTTACGGGAAGTCCTGGAGTCAATGGGGATCAAAACATTGGGAGACGGTCTCGAATTTTCAGACCTACGGGTACAGTTCCTCACAGTGGGGACTCAACTGGAAATAGACCTCCCAGAGAAGGCTCAACAGTGGCTGATGACCCCGACAAACCGATCAGACTTTCTCTGGTTGTACAATGTCCTATTGGACCCGCAGTGGATGTTAGAATTGTTAGAGGTGGAGGCTCGTTATGGACGATCGTTCCGAAACTTGAGGGGAATACTTCCCCTCCTCCCTCATACCCATGGAAGAGAGAAGGAGTTCTGCAGCGAAGCGGGGCTACATATACTGTACCAAGCATCTAACTACAGATCAGGAGCTGTACGATTCGAACCCCCCCTTCGAGAGTCAACATTCCTAACTATCAGGCCATCCAAATACTTTGAAAAGCGAACCTAGTGGCTGCGGAAGCTAAAATCGATGAAGAATGCAACGAGGATGTCAATTTATTGCCGTTTGCGAAATAGTTTGGACTCATGCGAATTCACGCCCAAAACACTTTTTTGGTGCCAGATTCATAAGAGCTCTAGCGTGCTCAGTTCTTCACCGTTTGTCGGGATTTTTACCGCGATTTCATGCCAGGGTCTGTATCTAGGGCCCCATGTAATTCGATATACATATATCTACTTTTTTGCTGCCATTGTTTATTGGGGCTCTTCCAGCTCATTTGGATTTTGGTGGCTGTATTTTTCACCTCGTAGCTATAAAAAGTATGTAGATATATTCTTTTATGGTATAAAGAGGGTGTACTGATCACGCATGACATGTTACCAAGAGCCGCAAATTGCAATCACTGTTTGCTTTCGACATTCACCATCTCATGTCTCGCGGCCACCCTTTCTCTGATGATCTTTGACAAGTTCTTATCTATATGGGCACACGTTGCACCTTTTCAAAAGTAATGGCTCAAACTGGTGTCCCTAGAAGCACGCTTCGAGCCCTCTTTGCAGAATACAAGAAGAATGGGCATATTTTGCGCACCAAGGAGTCTGCATATGAGATACGAGGACAAAAGAGAAAGCTCACTACAGCCAATGTTGGGGTATGTCACTCTGCTTCACCAGATGTTTACAGGTTCTAATATTGGCCAAGTTCCTTACAGGAAACATCCAGCAGAGAAATGATCTCTATCTTGATGAACTTCAAGACCTTGTTTCTAGCCGTCTTGGAATAAGTGTTGATGATTCGACTATTTGGAGAACACTTCATAGACAAGGCTTTACTATGAAGAAGGTGTGTGCTTCCAATACAGCTTGTAATTCATACTAACAGGCGTAGTTGAGTAGGGCTGCAATTGAGCGCAATGAAGACCGGCGAGCACAGTTCCGCCTTGAATTTGGGTGACACTGCAATCCACGAAACACTGTATTTGTTGATGAAAGCTCATTTGATCGACGTACATCAATTCGAAACAGGGCATGGGCATTGAAAGGGTGCAAAGCAGAAAGGAAGTGTTTCTTTGTTCGTGGCCGCAGGTGTGTGTTCCTATATTTGTCTTCGTTAGCTTGACTAATGCTCTCTATAGGTACTCGCTTCTACCAGCACTTTCCATGAGGGGAATGGTCTATTCCAAGGTCATTGAAGGCTCCTTCACAACCCATCGCTTTCTCTCCTTTCTTGAAGGCTTGCTGGACTGAATGGACATGGACATGGACCCTGGAGCATATATCATCATGGACAATGCTTGAATTCATCACAACGAATCAATTAGAGACCTTATTGAAGGTCGCGGATACTATATAATGTACTTACCCCCTTATTCACCAGATTTCAACCCCATTGAACTCGCCTTTTCTTCGATAAAAGCCTATGTACACAGGGCAGGTGTTCTTGGACAGGATAATGAGGACAACGATGATAATTATGCATACATACATCTTACACAAGCAGCTTTCTCTGTTTCTGCAGAGAGTTCTGAAGCGTGGTTTCATCACTGTCAGTATATCTAAGGTGCTTGTATTAGCTTGAATATCATTACATTGAGCCTTTGAAAAATGTGCTATTGAATGACATGGCATTATATACAGTGCAAAAACTAAGTTATGGTGAAAGAATGGAACTGCAAGCAAGGGGCAGATGAAACTGGTGGACCGAATTAGTACAGTGATAGACATTGCATATCATACATACCTGATATGAAGCCTAGGCCGTTTGACACTTTTTGGAGGACCTCCCACCACTGGTAATTGAGTCCATATCATCAACAATATACTTCCACAAACGGTTTGCATTGCCTAAGTTGCAGGCAAGGAGTGTCCGCAACTTATCTGCACTGCCTATCAGATGTAAATCATCGAGACGGGTGAGCTCCTCATGTGCGAAGATGGTTGTGAACTGAATATAGTTATGATTATCCCTCCCCCAGTACTCATCACTATCCAACTTTGCCAACCAGTCATTGACATGAGGAAATTCAGCAGGCTTTTGAGGTGAAGATGGAGGAGATGAGAAGGCTACAGGAACAGGATTGGGAGCAGGAATGTTCGAATAATGACCAGGATAAGTAGGAGTAGTGTAATATCCCAGAGGAGGTGGAGGCGGAGGCAGATAACCATAGCCCCAATGGGGAGGAGCACCATATGCAGTAGATGCCTGTCCCACTCCATATTTTCCTTGCTTGACTGCTTTCTCACCAATACCTTGAAGAATTACTTCGGGAGGTGTTTTGAGGACTGCTTCATGTTTACGCTAGAAACCGACATATAATGATGCTGGTAATCAACTAGAGGAACACTCACTACTAATCCAGCCCAGATTGAAAGATCTCCTGCAGTAAAAGCATAATGCGGACCATCGGTGGTCACATAGCATGCCTTTTTTGGATGCTCAGCACATGAGAAGTTCTTCACAATTTGCCTCATAATTAGAACCTCCTGCTCATCAGCGTTATTCTCGAGTGGTGGTCCTTCATTGTCATGTGATTTTGCTTTACTACTCTGTGTCATCGGAGAGAAATTAGAGCCAGAATGGCCAAATGTGAATTAGCATTTGCATACCTTTTTCCCGTCACTCTCACCACCTGTATCTATAAGAATGACGCTAAATGCCTTCTTCTTCTTGGGCTTGCCGTGCTTTGTCTATTCAACCTTCATATACTCTTCCAGTATGTCAACCATGTCTTCATATCGAGCATCTGTATCAACAAGTTTTGGCACAGGCTTGGGACTTCGGGGCCAGAACGAGGCAATGTAGCCTAATGCAGATAACTGTTGCAGAGGAATACCCATCTCAGAAGCGATTCTTTGACGGAAAACCAAGAAAGTTGTGTTGTTGTCAAGAACACAGTCAACACGAGCTTTCTTGCCAAGTGTAACCTCGTACTTGATGTCAAAAGTACCTGGGTCAGAATCAAGGTCTTCATCGTCACTGTCACTTCCGATGAGTACAGCAGCTTTGCATTTCAAATGAGACTTTTTTTGGGATACATTCATTGTTGCAGGAGTGGCATCCAGTCCTTTAGATAAGTCGGAAGCCTCTGATAGACTTATATTTGAAACGGAAGAAGCTTCTTTAGATTGAATGTCACTGGCAAAAATGGAAAGCGCAACTGCACACACACCTTTGGTGATCGTCTTTGGTTGGGTATGACGGTAAATTTCTCCATCAATCCAACTTTGCAATCGCTCCTCTTTCTCTCTTTCAAGAACTTCATTTGACTTTGGTGGATGAGACAGGTTCATAAGAAGCTCAGCTGCGTTTGCATTGTCACCAGGCAACACGGTTGTTTTCTTTCCTCTGGATCTCCGAGTAAATGTAGGAACTGAAGGCTCTTCAGATGCAGCAGGGCCATGCTGTGATGAAGCGCGTTCTTCCCGAGACTGACGAGCTCTTTTGAGCCTTGCATTAGCCATAGAAAGAGGTTGTGAGATTAGGAAGGAAGCAACAGTCATAGGTCACCTGTATAAAGGTAACAACACAGTTCTTTGGCTGGCATGTCCTCCATATATTATAGAAGAATATATCTACATACTTTTTATAGCTACGAGGTGAAAAATACAGCCACCAAAATCCAAATGAGCTGGAAGAGCCCCAATAAACAATGGCAGCAAAAAAGTAGATATATGTATATCAAATTACATGGGGCCCTAGATACAGACCCTGGCATGAAATCACGGTAAAAATCCCGACAAACGGTGAAGAAATGAGCACGCTAGAGCTCTTATGAATCTAGCACCAAAAAAGTGTTTTGGGCATGAATTCGCACGAGTCCAAACTATTTCACAAACGGCAATAATCACTGCAAAAAATCGTAGATGAAGGAGATATACCACTGCACACCTCCTTGCCCCAGTGGAATCAATGCCCGATCAGGATAGTCCTGTCTGGGTCCGTAGTGGACAGACGATGTATACATACATGCCCATGAGACATATGCACCAACTTCTGGTGAGGAATGAGGAGTCAGAAGCGATGTTGTGTTCGCAGGAGACCTGACATCGGACGTTACTAGCGGAATCAGACACTCTGATGCTGTCGGAGGAACTTTCCGGATTGAATCTAGAAAGGGCCTTGGAATTCCGTCGCAGACTGGTCGCGGATAATTGGGGAACCTCGTATATGGTTCAATGTGAACCAGAGAGTGCAGGGGAGTTCCCTCTGGAGCAATTTGACCTGAAAAGGCAGTTCCGAAGCTATGATGGTCGTTTAGCAGCACGCAAACATTCATTGCACAGGAATAACGAGTTTCCTGAATTCCTTAACCCCGGCAATACAGCCACGAGGAGCCCCCAGTTATGCTCAGGGACCTCCCCCATTGTACATGCCCTGCTTCAAAATTTGACTCCTCCCCCCAGAGTTAACCTGCAAATGAAGCCCGTAACACCAGTCTCAACACAACGATATCAGTTCGGTGAAGTAAGGATGGATGGTGCACAACATTCATCCCGGATCTCTGGACAAGATCTGACAGCTTGGTTGGTCCCCAACCCTGTACACATTCCTCCAAGACTGAGCAATCCATCAGTCATACCCTATCAAGGGTCAGTATTGATACAGTCTCAGGCAGTGGGAGCGGAGAGTCAAAGGGATCCGAACCAACAAAGGATGTTGGCAGTTCACGAAGAGGCGGTACCTCCGCAGGGAGCTCCTTTTGGAACTCCCTTTGTAACGGGAGCTCGGACAAACCGATCTGGCATGGTCAGTGACTCGGTACACTCTCAAGAGTCAACAAAAATGATCCAACAACAGGCTCGAGTCATCGAGATGCTTCACGAGCAACTCCGGGAGGTAAAGAAAGGGTTCGCAGCGGAGGGGATACTGACTAGGGGACCGTTTTCCAAAACAGGAAACATGGCAGGATCATTCAGGCAAGCGCCCATGGTAATGAGAGAGGACACGAGGGGGGGGGTCCCTCTCCGATAGCTCCCCAGCCAAGAAGCTGGCAGGCCACGGAGCCAATATCCTTTACTAGACATACTCCCATGGGAGTTAGGGAAGGGAACCCTCAGGAAGGACAAACAGCTCCGCCACCTGCCACCCCGAGTGTGGACAGGCAACGTATTCAGGAATGGGGGGCTCAGGTGCAAAGAGCAGAGCTAGGGGAGTATGTAAGACCAGAGGGAGGAAGGTACGTGTTAGAGGATGGAGGAGTAGCTGCAGGTGGAGGAGGTAAGGGAGGGTCTAACCTCCCCCACACCTCTCAAGTTACTCGAGAGATCGAGAAAGACCTCTGAGCCAGGGAGGACGGGACCAAAGGAAACAGGAAAGAAGAAGCAGGGGAGGGTCCCCCCCTCCACCACCTTCAGGGGGATTGGGTGATAACGATTCTGAAGGTTCCAATGAAGGGGAACACACCCAGTCGGGTAGGAATGGTGGAAGGAGAGAGGAGGACAGAGGGGAGCTTCTGGGGCACCTCCAACCCACTATGATCCTGAACAACCCTGGTACTACGACCCAAGGCAAGGTTGGCACCAAAAAACAGCTCCAAGAAACCCCAACGAAGGATGAAACATGTGGGAGAGCAATGAGGAGAAAAATTGAATCACCATTGAGTCAAAACTCGACGTTGGTAAGATTGAGAGCTTCGCAGGTGACGACCCTTCTGCATGGAAGACGTGGGTTCTCAGTTTGGAAAGGATGTTTGGAGTATGTCCTACCATCTACGCTTGTGAAAAGGACAAGTGCGCTTTGGCAGCCAGTCATCTCACTGGTGCAGCACTCTCCCACTTCGATATGTTGAATTGGCAATGACTAAGAGGGGAGCATACCTGTCTCGAAGACTGGATGGAGTTTAAATGGGAATTTGGTTCCAAGTTCGGACCCATTGATGAAGCAGACGAGGCATGGAGGAGGCTGACTTGGATGAAGCAAATGCCTAAGGAAAGCTTCGCTAATTTCTTCATTCGCTTCAGTGGATATGCTCCTCTGACCGGATTTAATGATGAGGCCCTGGTGACATACCTCAAGAAAGGGGTAGCTCCCTGGTTGCCTCTACAGGTTGTCACCGGAAGGGAAGAACCTCGATCCTACGACAAGTGGGCATGAGTGTTCACAAAGCTGGACGGAGCTGTACGTGCACAAGCGGAGAGTTTGAGGAACCTCCATGGCGAAAAAACACTGCAGGGATGGCTGAGTCGCTTCCCCGGGTGTAAGACCCGGGTCAGAATAGGTCTTAGGGTAGGTTTTGGTATAAGGAGTTTATGTTGTAGCATGCTAGGAGCAGGCTGGAGCTCGAAGGGAGCTACGGAAACCGCGACCAAGGACAGGAATGACCTAGTAGTGGCTGGGATAGAGAGATATGACCCTTGAAGGGGTTCCTGTAAGGTCCACGGAGGTCCCTAAGGCGTAGGTAGGGAAGGTAGAGGTACAAATTCTAGTAGCGTTGCGTAGGAGGAGTTGTACTCGCTAGAACATCAACGTAAGATTGAATAGGTCATAGAGAGACTGAGTCTTGAGTGCGTAAGCTCCTGAGAAGGTATACGCCCAGGAGGGGAAGTCCCGGGAACTGGGGGTTAGAGGTGGACATCCTTGAGTGTTGGAGGTGGGAATGGAGAAGCGACACATAGTTCAACGTAGGGGGTAGCTTCGACGTTACCTAGATTGAGGTCCCAGAGCTTGTGGAGCAATTGGGGAGCTCAAGGAGGTTTTGGGGAGGTTAGCTCACCAAGGCATTAGGCATTGGGGAGCTTTAGTATTGTTCGAGGGAGCTCGGAGACTCACTCGGATTGCTTAGACGTGAAGTAAAAGCATATATTAGACTGTATAGACAATCGTAGAGACAATATACAAGAGTTGAGAGAAACAGAGATAAAGAAACAGAGAGTAAAGAGAAATCCGTATGGTTAGCAGGTACAAAGGGACAGGGACTGGACCTATGCAAAAGGGTGTGTGTTCAAAATATACCAAGCTGGGCCCGTTTATGTTACCGAAGATACTTATATAGGTGGGATGAATAGGTAAGGAGACATTGTAATAAATGAGCATCTAATGGGGATGGCGTGAAGTGCGGAATCCATGAGGCTAAATTGATAGGGGGGATTGTCCGATGGCATACGCGAGTCTTGAGACTGTTGCTTCAGATGGAGGTTAGTATTGGTCGGGAGGTTGGTTGGGGTTCCGTGGTTCATGGGGGTTTCCGGAGAGGTTATTTAGGAGGTACGGAGGAGCTTTAGGAGGTACAGAGGAGCTGGTAAGCATCTCTGGGATGTCTAGGAGGGTGAACAAGGGGAGCTTTTAGGGACAGGGCATGACACCGGGTTGGAGCTAGCACCCGAAGCTCCTTATAAGTCCCCTTTGCGTAGGGAACGAGATCCAGCTGACGTCTGGACCTCCAATCCAAAACCAGCTGTGACAGGGAGGTTCCAAAACAGGTCCAACTGGAAAGAGGGATGACAAAGTACTTCCGCAGCTTGGGGGGATGAGGAAAACTATGATAGCGAAAATCGAGGGGAAGAGGAAGACTGCTGCCACTGCAGGGATGGAGGAGAATGGACCAAAGCGGTCCTCCGGGCAGGAGTTACTGATACCGGGAGGAAAGAGCGGAGAAGTGGAGGAGATGAAGACAAGAGCTCTGCATGCATTGTGGACGAAAGGAGCACTGGGCAAAGGACTGCCCTAACCTGGAATCATTGGAACGTCCAGTGGAGGATCAAGGGAGCTCAGAGAGAGCTTCCAAGGCCGATTCAACTTGAGGAAGAGGGACGGCCAACCAAGCCAGCTCGTCTCACATCCCGATCCTACAACTCCTTCATCATCCTTACACGCTTTCCATTCTCTGACCTCGACGAAGACAAAGAATACGCCACACTAGTGGATAGTGGAGCAACTAGATGCTTCATAGACAAAACTGTTGCTATGTGACACCCCAAAACCCTAGTTGACTTAATGAACAGTATTCCTTTGGAGCTGTTCGATGGGCAACCTACCTCCACAGGATTGATAACTCAGACCTACACTGACCAGGTCAGCTTTGCAGATGGAATAATTCACAAGGTGGAGTTCCTAGTAACTCGCTCACACCCCATGGCTCCAATTGTGCTAGGACTACCATGGCTATGCATGCACAACCCAGTAATCAACTGGAAAGAACTTTATCTGACATTCCAGGACCGAAATGTCCGAATCTCAGCAGCCCTTGCGGCGGAAATTGTCCAACCAGGCGCTGAGGGAGGTACTGAGGAGCTAGAAAGGGGGGTAAACGGCAAGAAAATACATGAAGGAACTCTCCAACAACCTCCTGAAGCTCCTCAACGGCCTCCTGAAGCTTCTCTTAAAGCTCCAAGGACAAAGGTGACACTAGAAGAAGTGAAGGACAAGGAGTACGAGTTGAGACAACCAGGTCCACACGAGTTATTCCCCTCAGACAAAAACCTAGGGCCAGACAATCCAATCCTTATGGGGATCAACAAATGGCTAGCTTTCGCGAGCGAAAGCATGAAACAAGAGGTGGAAGAAACCCTTGAGGCCGGATGTTCAACCATGGAGGCAGTAACCCCGCAACCAGTGAAGGATTCAGAGGAGGCCTATCAAAAGTGGAAGAGTAGGGACATGGAACAATCCTCCTCCTGGCCTGGAGCTAAGCGAAAAGTCAGGTGGAGGAAGAAAAGGAGGGAACATGGACCTTACCCTGATCTCCCCACCTTAGACATCAAAAAGTCTGAACATATCCAAGATTCCGTCAAGGTCTGGTCTAACTCCCAAGGGTTCAATAAGGTGTAACAATTTCCGAAGAAAGCAGCTCATAGCAGGTATCCATGTGGTGGAACGAAAATCGGATCCCACCATACAAGGGAAGCCCATCAGCTTAATAGGAGCTGCTGGGATGGATCACCTATTGAGGGAGGGAACCCCAGTGTATTTCCTTCACATATTGCCCACGAGGGAAGAGTCCTCTACCAAAGAAATGCTTCAGGCAAGTGATAGCAGCTTCCCAGAAGAAGTGCAGCAACAAAAGGATCCTGAGAGTGGGAACCCTAGTCCGGAACAAGGGGAGGTTGTCAAGGAACTCGACGAAGAAGCATTGAAGCGCCAGGAGACGGAGGAGTTAAAGAAATCCATTCCCGTCCAATACCAGGACTACCTGGATGTATTCTCACCCGGAGAAGCAAGGATGCTACCTCCGCACCGACCCTATGATATCAAAATCGAGACGGAAGGGGATGCGATACCTCCCATAGGGAAGCTCTACAACATGTCTGCGAAGGAGCTGAAATCTCTTAAGGAGTACATCGACGAGATGTTGGGGAAGGGATTCATATGATCCTTCAGTTCCCCCGCAGGAGCTCCCGTCTTGTTTGCCAAGAAAAAGGATGGTACCCCATGACTCTGCATCAACTATTGAGCTCTGAACAAGATCACAAAGAAGAATAGGTATCCCCTCCCACTGATAGGCACCTTAGTGGATCAACTGCAAAAGGCGAAGATCTTCACAAAGATCGACCTCCGCGCAGGATACAACAACATCAGGGTAGCCCAGGGACACAAGTGGAAGACTGCATTCCGAACTCGGTATGGGTCATTCAAGTACCTAGTAATGCCTTTTGGGCTCACAAATGCTCCCTCCGCATTTCAATTCTTCATGAATGAGATCTTTCACAATATGGTGGATGTTTGCATGGTGATTTACTTGGACGACATACTGATCTATTCGGACGACAAAGCATCCCATGTGGAACACATCAGGAAGGTCCTTGAATGATTACAGGCAAACCACCTCCATGCAAAGCCAGCAAAATGTGCGTTCCACGTCGACACTGTCGAATACTTGGGGGTGATTATATCACCACTGGGAGTATCCATGGACCCAGAGAAAGTGAAGGTGGTAATGAACTGGCCAAAACCAAGGACGGTTAAGGAGCTGCAGGCATTCCTTGGATTCGCAAACTTCTATAGGAGGTTCATAGACAACTACTCGGGGATCACCAAGGTGTTCACGAAGCTCCTCCGAAAAGACTCGGTGTGGAACTGGACACTGCAGTGTAGTAGTGCCTTCGAACTTCTGAAGTCAGCTTTCTCCGAAGCCCCAGTTTTGGGACATTACAACCCAGACCTACTGGTAATCCTCGAATGCAATGCCTCCGACTTAGGGGAGATACACCCCATCGTCTTCCATGCACGTTCCATGATCTCTGCGGAGCTGAACTACGACATCTACGATAAGGAGCTCCTAGCCATTGTGGACTGCTTTAAACAGTGGAGGGCGTACTGCGAAGGCTCGCGACACCAGATCCAGGTATACTCCGATCACAACAACCTCCAGTACTTCTCCACCACAAAACAACTGACAGCGCGACAAGCTTGGTGGGCAGAACTTCTCTCAGGATACGGTTTCGTCATCAACTATCGACCAGGGAGGTTGGGGGCCAAACCAGATGCGCTGACCAGGAGATCAGACGTGTACCCAAAGAAGGGAGCTCAAAGGGATCAAGTCCTTTTGGGAAGGGAAAGGGTACTCATACCCCCAGAACGACTAAATGCTACCATCCTCATGAACGAGGATCTGCTGGTGAATCGAGTAAGGGAAGCTCCAAAGGACATGGTCATAATGGAAGCTTTAAGGAGGATTGCATGGAACGAAGAAGAATCTCTCGTATGGGACGATGGGATGATAAAAAGGGGGGGTTGCATATACGTCCCAGATACTGGAACCCTACAAAGGGAGGTTCTACAGTCATACCACGATCACAAACTGAGGTGACACCCAGGGGAGAAATGCACCAAGAAACTCATAAACCAGTTGTTTTTTTGGAAAGGGTTGTCCAAGGATGTGAACTACTACGTATGGAGCTGCCACCTGTGTCTAAGAGCCAAAGCCAGTCGCTCCAAACCATACGGGAACCTCTGCCCACTACCAATTGGTCAACAACCCTGGTCCTTGATCTCCCTTGATCACATAACGCAGCTCCCAGTCACGGCAGGTCCGGAGAAATACGATGCTGTTCTTGTTGTAGTCTGCCAACTCACTAAACAAGCCATATACGTTCCTTGCCATACGACAGATGATGCAGAAGACTTCGCTAACTTATTTGTGACTCATGTGTTCTCAAAGCATGGGATGCCCTCTGATATCACATCTGACCGAAGCTCCCTATTCATGTCTCAGTTCTGGAGGGAGCTTTGCAGGGTGTTAGGAATCGAGTCTTGCTTATCCACGGCATACCACCCCCAAATGGATGGGCAAACAGAACGTGTAAACCAGTTGGTGGAGGCATACCTCCGAATTTACTGTGCTTACGACCAAGACGATTGGGACCTCCTACTCCCAATAGCAGAATTTGTTTACAATAACACCCCCAACACCACAACAGGTGTCTCACCCTTCTTTGCTAACAAAGGATACCACCCGAGGTTGTCAATCACACTGGAACGGGTGCAGGGAGCAGAGGTCAACAAGTACGCCTCCAACCTTAAGGAGCTACATATGTACCTCCAGGAATGAATCCGAACAGCGAATGAGGTATATATGAAGTATGCAAACCAGAAACGCCAGGAGGCTCCGGACTGGAAGGAGGGTGACCAAGTCTGGCTGAATATGGAGAACATTAAGACCAGGCGACCCATGAAGAAACTGGATCACAAGTGGACAGGACCGTATTTGATACTGTCGCAAGTAGGAAGTCATGCCTACTGATTAGACCTCCCTGGAGACCTCCACAAGATCCACAATGTGTTCCATGTGGATAGACTGAAGCCCCACTTCCACGATAAGTTCAAGCAACAGAACTCCCCACTTCCCCCAGTCTTCATAAAAGGGAAGACGGAACACTTCGTCAAGAGCATCCTAGACTCAAAACCAATAAAGGGACGGCCAGAAGAGATAGAATACCTGGTCAAGTGGGAGGGGTATGGCAACAAATTCAACTCCTGGGTGGAATGGGAAGGTATGGCGGGTTCAACCGAACTGCTGTGGAGCTGGCACAATAAGCATTCAAGGAAACGACGGCCATTGCAGGCACACTGGGACTCTCTGGAACGGGAAGCATGGGAAGATGAGGAAGACATGTTAGAGGATGGAAGGGGGTATGGGAGCTAAAAGAGGGAGACAGGAAGGAAGACAAAAGCATGACGGGGACAACAACCCCATGATACTAATGACAATTTAATGACAAAACATACCCCAGCAATACACTACGATTTCACTCTTCTTGATTGGCACACACTAGACGGAGCAATAAGAAAAAACAACAAAAGATATTTATTATTCGCCAAAGGAAAAAACAAAAGCAGGAGATACAAGATACTATGACTATGAAAGGCTACAACAGTTCATCTTTGAGGATACCCTCGCTGGCAGCAGCCTCTACCTCCCTCACCTCAGGAACCTGACCAACACGAGTCACCTCCGTCTCATACAACTTGTCATCGTCGCCAGTAAGGTCGATGGATAAGGGAGCGACGGACACAAAAAGGGGGGGGCAGATCGGGAGAAGGGGGAGGAGGAGACGGGGAGGTGGGAGACTCCTGCTCAGGCAGGAACAGCGGAACTTGAAGAAAGGAAGGAGGCCCACTTTCTCCCAGTGATTGCTCCACAACCACGTCCGACGACTCGACACCTGGTTCCACTGACATGGGGGCTGGCTCGTCCAGGTCCAACAGCAGAGTATCAGTGATGTGGTGGATATATTCCAGCATCAACTGCTCCCATGCAATAGTCAGCTCGTTAAGACTAGGAATGGCGGGGACAACATCGTCCCACCTTCCAGTGCCATCACAATGAGGAAAAGTGGTGGATAGTGCTAACATCCGACAGTGAAGGGGTGGCTCCAACAATCCCTTGGGAGGGGCTGCAAAACCGGCATGCTGAGCCGCGGTCAGGAAAGGACCATTGTTGTCAAAATGGGAGTGCTCCAACACCAAACAATGGAGACCTTCATCCTCGTCCACCGCGTTGTTAAAAAACCACTGAATGCTGCTGACGGACCACATATAGAGATCCTCGTGAATACCTTGGGCTGTTTGCATGTAGTCCAGAGCGAGCCGGAAGTTATGGGCAATGATGTCAGGGTCATTAGAGTCCAAACCACGTTGAAGAAAGGCGACAACTGCCTTGATAATGGCACCAATATAACAGCTGTGATGATGGAGGACTGCGGCGGGATCGGAATGATAGAGACGATGAGCAAAGGTGGCAACACATTGAATGTCCTCGTTGGCCTTTTTGAGATCTCCCTCCAGTTGTGAAAGGGGAGGTAAAACCACCTCATAGAAACCCTTGTCCGGATACTCCTTGATCATCTATTCTACAAAGGCGGCACAATCGCGAGTACGATGGACCTCCTCCCATAACTCCTCCAAACAATGATGCTGACGGGTCGCCAAAGCATTGGTCTTGTCTACCAGACCCTGTTGCTGCATTAGAGTTGTCTTCAACTCGGAGCTCTTGCGGGAAGCAGTTGAAAGCTTCCCCACAGTGACGTTGCGATCCCTTTTTACAATGCGAAGCTCCTCCTCCAATGCTTGGAAATGCTGAAAAACAGTCTACAAGGAGGAAGTCAAATCACAAAGGAAGTGAATACCAGTTAGGCATGACTTACCTGACCAGGAAGCCCTGATAAAGCCCTGTCCAGTGTACTGCACTGGTCCAACACATTATGATACTCGACCTCGTGCTGAAGTACCTCGTGGCTGGAGGTCCGAAGTTGTTTGACCTCCCGCTGATGAGCATCAATGGCGTGGGAAGTGTCACGAAGAGCAGTGGTTAGGGAAGAATTCTCCCGCTGAGAATTGGCAAGCTGGGACTCTAGTGACTGGACCTGAGCAAGCAGACGCTGATTCTCAGCACGATAGGGATGGGCAGTGAGAGTGAGGGGTCCCAATAATGAATGCAAAGTGGGCGGCATACCCTTTATAGGCGACGTAACTGGGGGAGGGGAAACAAACTGCTGAACCACACTGGACTGGGCCTCGGCAGCAGCTGCCAACTGAACCAAACCACTGGAACCCTCCATGGGGGAGGGAAGGGTGCAAAGGGGAACAGGAGTAGAAGTGGAAGCTGCCATTGACTGACCCAGAGGAACCACCAGTTGAACATGATGGGGAGACTCCTGAGCTGCCTCCTCCACAGGGGACCTATCACGGGAATGCTTTTTGGAACCGTCCGACCGAACCTTTTTGCTGGAAGGACCGGCCACAGGCAATGGGGAACGGTCGCGCTTACGTTTAGCTGCGACAGCTGCCTCACCCTGTTGCAAAGCAAGGAACTTCTGCAGCTCTTGCTGGTCAGCATCAGCAGTATCACACCCGTCAAACATATTCAATTCTAGGAGGGTGGAGGTTGAAGAAGTACGAGCATGAAGGGCAGCATCATATTGATGCCAGGTGCTCAAAGGAATACCCCATGTCATTTGATGTGCAGGAGTTCCGTGGAGCTCCAAAAACCTACGGCTGTATGCAAGATCTTGACTGCAGCAATGAGCAAAATACCGATACCAAACTTCCCCAGACTACAAGTCTTTTTTGCAGAGCAATTGGTACATCGAGGGGAGTTTGGCAGAACCTTACATTTACCTGGAGATTTTAAACAATTGGAGCAAGGGGAAGCTACCTCCGCCAGAAGAGGCCACAAAGGGTCATCCTGACAATAACCCGATAGCAGCTTGCCAGTATTAAAGACCGTCTCGAACAACTGGAGTTGTGGACGAGACGGTGACTCGAGGGTGAAGGCTAGTTGATCCTTTTCGACCTCCCCATCGGATTCAGGATCCAGGGAAGGTACCTCCCCCAAAGCGGTAAGGGTAGGTAACAGAGGAGAGGGTGTGCAAGAAGTGGGTCGAGCAGGTGTAGAGGACATTGCAGTCAGAAGAGTTTTGACCCGTAAAACTGAGGTGGTGGAAGAGAGGGAAAAGCAAGTGTCTGACGGACTTCAACAAGAAAATTT
The DNA here is from genome assembly GCF_021015755.1 of Lentinula edodes. Taxonomy (NCBI): domain Eukaryota; kingdom Fungi; phylum Basidiomycota; class Agaricomycetes; order Agaricales; family Omphalotaceae; genus Lentinula; species Lentinula edodes. The sequence goes on from NW_025764337.1 coordinate 533,852, forward strand.
TTGGGTACCACGTGAATGTCAGCTGACTTCCCAGAAAACGCGCCTACCCATAGCAAGGGTGCAAAGGGATTACAGGGGGGGTAATGTCATGCCCTGGCAACCACCAGGACAGTCCCAGTACCAGCCACACGCTCTCACACTTCCTAAGCCTCTCCTATGACTTACAGTCTACGTTGAGGCTTCACACCCCCAACCACCTCCATCCTCACCAACTACACCTCCTTCCCCCACTCCAGGACCTTGGGCTAGGTCCACCCAAGCTCCGCAACCACCACTGGTCAGGCTCCCTACACCAGTAGCGGCACTTATCCCATCTCCCCTTGTACAGCCTAGGCAGCTGTCCTGCTTACTTAGGCCCAGTCCAGATAGGATGAGAGCAGGCTTTTTGTGCCAGGCCTCACAGGATGCATTGAGATATAACTCCCCAGGTGAGCTACGAACCTGATCAATGCAGCTCCCGATCCGTACCAGGGAACAAGAGCTGCGGACTAGTTTTTCACTCCTCTTCAACAACGATCGGCATTGCTTCAGGGGTTTCTTCAACTTCAGCAGCATGACCCTTCAACTCTCGGCCATTTCGCTTATGGCAGTCAGCAATCTGATGCTTACCACCGCAGAAGAGACAAAAATTGTTCTTCATCCTTCTTTCCCTCTCGGAGGGAAGGACTTTCCCATCTGCACCGAGATGATTGAACATGGGGTGCTGACCGCCAGATTGGCCGGAATTCAAAGAGTTTGGTTTACCTCCGTTGAAAGGTTTAGGCTTCGGCATGAACAGTGCCAAAGAGCCTGATGGCTGAGAGTTGTTCTGCTGGTTAGTAGAACCAGCTTTGAAGTCCAAGGAACCCTTCTTTGGGCTCCGAGCAATGAAAGGCTTACCAACCTCACGCTTCTTAGTTTCTTTGCGCTTCCAATAATGGTTGTCAATGTGAAGAACCTCTTGAGGATAATCAGCAAGCATCACCGGCTTGGGCAAACGCGCCATCTTGTCCTTAATACGTTCTGCCAAACCTCATCCATAAGCCCATTTCAGGGCAGCCGAATCCCAGTTGGTACTAGCAGCTAGGGTGTTGAACCGGATGTTTTATTTCCGGATGTTTTTGGTTTCCTTCATCTTCAGGTTACCGAGAGAATCTTCGGCCTTGCCTTGCGCATTGTAAACGCCGAAATTGTCCTGAAGCTCTTTTATAAGGGCTTTGAAGGAGGACATCCACACCGGCAGCAAGTCAAGATCCGGATCAAGGATATCAGGAACAAACCATTCTTTGGCTGAGCCACTGAGGTAGGAAAGAGTATAATTCACTTTCCGTTGGTCGGTAAAATACTTTGGTCGGTCATTAAAGAACAGGGTGAGATTGACAAAGAAAGTTTTGAGCTTGCAGGGGTCCGAACCATCGAATACCTCCTGCTCCTTGACCTTGCTCTTAGATTCAGAGCTGTCAGAGGGTCGGTTGAGAGCAGCTAAAATGGTACCGAGGGTTTCAATGGAACCCTTGAAGCCCAAGAGGAGTTCCAACATAGCACGTTGCTCATTGGGTTATGGGGTAAACCACTGGAGTTGTCATCTAGATTGTTGCAGTCAGGATTGTCGCGGTCAGGATTGTCATTGTCGGCACCCGGATCATTGGGGTCATTAAGAGGGTCTTGATCGTCATGATCACCGACATCCAGATCAAAGTGAGGAGGCGGGTCACGAGGGGAGTGTGGAGTAGCACAACGTTGAGGTTGCTGTCCAGTATGACAAGCTATGGCTGGGAGAATTGGAGATTCAATTCAAGTAATAGACCGGCCCCAAGCCGGAGTGACCACGGGAGGTTGTCCACAGCAAGGGGTCAAGACTTGGACAGATTGTCCATCACTGGTATACAAAGTACTGTACTCGAATTGTTGATCCTCTTCCATAGCTTCAGGAAGAGTTGACGTAGTAGGAACAGTAGCTGGACTGAAACCGCGATTACGGCGACATGGTTGACCAATAGCAGAAATAGATTTGCAGAAAGGGGCAAATGATTGGGCTGTAGTGAAGAAAGTGTTAAGAACTTATACATCCTAAGGTCAGAGTAAGAAGTACTTTGAGGCAATGAGCCTGAAGACTAGAGAGTGACGGGAGCACAGAGAGAGTCTCAAGTCAAGAACGTTAAGAGGATGATCTAGGTTGGAAAGGAGATCTAAGTTGATAATTAAATTGAGGAACTACAGTATCGTACAGGCAGTATTTATATCTACGGATCAGCGCATCAGTGCGGAGCGCCAGACTAACTACTAGGAGCTATATGTGTAGTACCTACAGGGTAGGGAATAAGACAATAAAGGAAAGGATAAAACAATAAGGAAGAGTCTAAGCAGAAAGGGAATGTGTAGCGAGAAAGAGCAATAAAGATGAGATTACAATAAATGGTAGATCTCGGAATACCAAGCGGCAGAATGGGGCACCGAGGCATGGACTTGACAGAGTCCTTTAAGGAAATTCCTCCAGTCCTTCAGTGCTTCAATGATAGCAAGCATCTCCCAGTTATAGATTTCATAGTTCAATTCTGCTGGCTGCATGGATGTCAATCTGAAGGCTACAGGATGCCACTGACTATCATCTTGCTTCTGCATGAGGGTGCCTCCTGTAGCAAAACCTGATGCGTTTACCTCAATCTCAATCCAAGTAGGCCTATCTGGTGTCCATAAGGCAAGGATTGGCACAGAGACAAAGGCCTCTCAGAGGGTATCAAATGTTTTCTGTTGAGTATCAGTCCAGTTAAAGGTGACATCCTTTGTGGTTAGGTCATTCAAAGGTCATGCTATCCTGGCAAAATTTTGGATAAAATGTCAGTAGAAGTTTGCAAATCCCAAGAACCCTCACAGTTCCTGAAGGTTAGTAGGGACTGGCCAGTCGCAAACGGCAGCTACCTTTACCAGGTCCATTCTCACCTCCCCTTCTGAGATGATGAGTCCGAGGTATTCAATCTGCCATTGTTCAAATTCACATTTTTCCGGACGCAAGTAGAGGTTATGCTTTTCCAACCAAGTTAATACTTCTTGTACCACTTGTCAGTGTTCCTCAAGGTCATTGCTGAAGATGAGGATATCATCTAGGTAGAATGCCACCTTGCCAGCTGCAATGAGGTCAGCAAATATAGTGTTCATGAGTGCTTGGAAAGTGGCAGGGGAGTTCATGAGACCAAAGAACATGACCTTAGGCTTGCACAGGCCTTGAGTTGTCGCAAATGCACCCTTCCATTCATGCCCCTTCTTAATCTGAACATTACTGTAGCCCCAGTGAACATCAAACCTGGTGAAATACCATGCTCCCTGAAGCCGGCTAATGATATCAGCAACTAATGGGAGAGGGTAACGGTTCCTCACAGTGTACTCATTCAGTTTTTGGTAGTCCTGCACAAAGCAAAGTTTTCCATCCTTCTTCTTCACAAAGAAGACCAAGGAGGAGATTGGTGATTTTGAGGGGACAATGTAGCCTTTCCATAGGTTTTCTTCCAGGAATCGGTCCAATTCTTCCTGTTCATTTAAGGACATCAGGTAGATCTTTGTCTGCATAGTTGCTGGTGCTCCAGGTATGAGATCAATAGCATGATCCTAGGGTTGGTGTGCAGGTAGTTGTTTGGAGGCAGATTCAGAGAAGACCTTCTTGTCCTCTAAGATTCCTGCTTTTACCCATGCTTGAGGAGTTTTGTGGTTAGCTCGGATTTGGTGTATTGGGAACTCCTCCACTGCTACTATTGGTTCACTTTCCTCTGGGACTACTTCAGGTGATGCCTCAGTATGACTGGGTTCTGATTGGGGTCTTGGATCCATGAGTTCAAGGATTGGGCTGTCTATGCTAGCTGCCACTTGAGAGGGGTGTAAGATCTCCTTGTCTTTGACTTCCTCTATGGTTACTCGAGGGGGTTTTACTGATAGTCATCCTTTCTCCCAGTCAATCTCCGGGTTTACCTTCCATAACCAAGGGAGTCCAAGGATCATATCCTCTCCTCCTAGATTTGTGATCAGGAAGTTCATCCACCACTCCTGGTTATCCACTGTGAGTGCTAAGCAACCAAACTGGGTGATTTGTCCAGCTCAATTAGGTCTACCATCAATATTGAATACATCGATAGGTTTCTGAAGCAATGCACATCTTACATTGTTCTGGGTGGCAAAGTCTTGGTTTAAAAACAGGGCAGTAGCTCCGCTGTCTACCATGGCTGCAGTTGCTATACTATGATTCCTTCCTCTCAGTCTTGCATGAATTTGGAAATGTGGTGAAGTGGAATTTAATTCCTGGATCAACGATATTGTACATGATGGGAGTGAGTCATACAAAGAAGTAGAGGAGATAGCAAACTGATTATGGGTACTCTCGGTGCAGCCAAAACAGGTACCCTCCTTAAAAACCCTGTTGAAAACTGGAAGACTGTCATGCCCCAACCCACTTTGCGTTATCCCAAGCTCCTCAGCAGCTCCTCAACTACCCCCAAGCTCATCAGCAGCTCCCCAGCAACCTCCCTCAAACCACACTACCTCTTCATACCTCCATTCCTCACACTACCTCCTTATACCCCCACTTGTTGGTAACCACAGCAGCTCCCATGTGTCACAAAGTGGCAGAAGTGGAGTGACTAAATGGAACAGCAGAGGGGAGTGACTAAGCAGAACGATGAAGCAGAGCAACTAAGTGGGGCATAGGCAAACTGGTCCCAAGATAATGACAGAGAGGTCAAGATAAGGGACCAGGCTGTGGGGGTTTGGCTATATATACATCATCTGGTCTGCGAGAAACAACAATGTATTACTGTACAGTTCAGGGGCAAGGAAGGTGGCGGAAGCCAGTAGAAAAAGAAGGTGGGTCAGGTGGATTAAGAATCAATGGGGGATTGACAGCAATGGAATGTGATTGTGATGGGATGATGTATCGTACAAGACAGTGAGAAAGGAAAATAATAGGGGCTGCGTACTTCATGACAGTCCACAGTAGTGGCAGGAACATGACCTTGAGCACCACAGCCAAAGCATTGTCCACGCATACGGGCTAGGAAGGCTTCCCTGCTGTTCCCAGTACTGGTGTGGGTAGCATCAATGTCCATAGTGTGGGGGTCAGTAGGAGCAGTATGAGCTGGGGTATGTCTAATGTTATGTCCAGTCATGGTGGGGTCATGCAGGAAGGTGTCCACTGATATGGCTCATTTGATTGCTTCTTTCAGAGTTGGAGCAATTCCCTAGGCAATGTTTGCAATGATGAGATTTTGTCAGATCTCTGGAAGCAGGGCTGTGAAAAAGCATTCCCATAAGTCAATGTCGGACATCCCAGTCTGATCTCTGATATTCTCAAACTTCTCAGCAAATTTCATAACTGTCTGCCCTTTACTTTGCTCGAGATATTTAATTGCATTACAAGCTTCCATATCTGGGTCAACCAACTCAAAGCATTGGCTAAATTCCTTCACAAACTCATCCCAACTTCCTTTAAAAGGGGGATTTTCCAGACTGAAATGTAGCAGGTGAAGGGTTGCCCAGTCTCCAGCACTTTCAGTGAAGAAACCCAAGGCCGGTTTGATAAGCTTTGTTTGACTCTTGGTGAGATCAGGTTGTTCTGATGCCCAGTTTTAGAACTGAGCAATAAAACAGTGAGCCTCAGCACTATCTTTACCCCTGAAACCCTTGGGTTTGTTCATGCTTGACTTGGAGGAGGAGTGTTCCTGCATGGCTGTAGCCAGGTTATCTATTTGTTTAATGAGCAGTGTCATGAGCTCATTTGCAGTGGGTGGTCCAGGGGCAGGTTGGTGTGCAGCAGGTTGAGCAGGATCAGACATGATTGGAGTAGGTGGTCTGGGCAAAGTGGTAGGGCATTGTTTGGCAGAACTTCCAGGCACTGTATCTCATGTTCATTACACTGCATTTTGTATGATCCCCTACCATTCAAAGTCAATGAAACAAATTAAGGTTACAGAGTCTTTGGACAAAGAGGTATTCACTGGTATTGAAGGAGAGGCAGGTAATGATTAGGTTTTCATTCAATGTTGAGACAAGTGAGGGCACTCAATATTCAAGTGAGAGGGAATTTTAGAGTGAGCAGACCAACTGTCATGCCTCACCCCGAATTCCTTAGCCCATAAGCTCTCTAGCATAGCTCCCGATCTCCTCAGACTGTCATGCCTTGCTTCTCCGGACCTTTCCCTTTCCTTTCCAGAGCTCCAGTTCACCACTTATACATGTTTCCGATATTCTATGCACCATCCTTACGATCTTTACTGTACATATTACCTGTCACTCCAGTAGCCACATGACATATGTACCTGACAGCCTCATGTACAGTATATAGGCTGGGGACTCCCCTCGGAGCTCCCCAGCGTGTTATTGTCAAATCTTACCTGGAAACTCTTCCTACCTGGCTTGGTCCCTTTAGTACAGTCTACTAGTACTTGCTAACAGGGCCTGACACGTCTCAACAGTCATATATTTCCTCATTATCTGTTTCCTTTATCTCTGTCTCACCTCAACTCTGTTTCTCCTCTCTGTTCCCCATCTCTGGCCTCTTTCTGTCAATCCTCGTATTGTCTACGCCTCTACTTCGACTCACCATCTACGTCGAGGCTCTACAATTCGTCCTTCATCCTTTGGAACCTCCCATTAGGTTCCCAATTCCGCTTCATTGCTCCCTAAGCTCCCCACAGCTTCCCACTCGTATCGGCTACACCTCCCCTCCACATCGAAGCAGTGGTTACGCGTTACGTTCTACACCTCCAGGACCCTCTATTAGGTCTACCCAAGCTCCACAACTACCCCTGGTTAGGCTCCCCTCACCAGTATCGGCACTATCCCATACCTCCTCATACGGCCTAGGCGGCTACTGCGTTCGCTTAGGCCCAGTCTGGGTAAGACCAGAGCAGGCCTTCTGTGCCGGGGCCTCACACAGACCCCTTCCATGAATCCCTGAGAACACTTCAAACGTCCCACAGACCTCCTTACCGCTAGAACCACCTCCGCGACCCTTAGCTCCCCTCCATTCAACCGAATCATTCCACGACAGGGTCCTGGAACCCCGTACATGTGTCCATCATTCCATCCTCATGTACTTAGAATCCCCATTAAGTGCTCGCTTCATACCATGTCTCCTTGTTAACTTCCCCATACGTATTTAATCAGTCCAGGAGCGTTCAGAAGCCCAGCTTGGTATATTTTGAACACACACCCTTTTGCATAGGTCCAGTCCCTGTCCCTTTGTACCTGCTAACCATACGGATTTCTCTTTACTCTCTGTTTCTCTACCTCTGTTTCTCTCTACTTCTGTCTATTGTCTCTCTGATCATCTATACGATCGAATATACGCTTTCACTTCAAGTCTAAGCCTTCCGAGTGAGTCCCCGAGCTCCCTCGAACATTACTAAAGCTCCCCAACGCCTACCCGCCTTGGTGAGCTACCCTTCCCCAAACCTCCCAGAGCTCCCTAGCTACTTCGTAAGCTTCAGGACCTCGATCCAGGTAACGTCGAAGCTACCCCTCACATCGGACTACGTATTGCTTCTCCGTTACCACCTCCCACACTCGAGGACAACCATCCTCAAGCTCAGCCCCCAGGGACCTACCCTCCCTGACATATCCCTTCTCGGGAGCTTACACTCTCGAGACCCAGTTGCATATACGACCTACTCGATCCTATATTGACGTTCTAGCGAGTACAACTCCTACTACGCAATACTGTACGGTCCCGCACTCTTCCTTAACCTCCCTACGCCTTAGGGACCTCCCTGGACCTCCTAGGAACCCCCTCAAGGGTCATCATCTCGTCGTTCCAGGCACTACTAGGTCATTCCCGTCCTCGGTCGCGGTTCTCGTAGCTCCCTTCGAGCTCCAGCCTGCTCCTAGCACGCTACAACATAAAACTTCATATACCAAACCTACCCTAAGACCCATTTTGACCCAGGTCTTACATTATACCAAGCTCTCCCGTCACCGAACGGACTCGTCGCGACGAAATGTCGGCGACGTCAACGGAACGACCTTCTAGTTCCAAAACCGAATCTAAGAAACAAAAGAGTGCCTTATCTCGTGGAAACGCGACACAAGCTCAAAAGTCGAACCAGGCTGCTAGCTCCACTGTCATCACGGTGGCAGCTGGCCAACGCCTGATGTCCATTCCAGAACAGTCGTTTGGGGATGAAACCGCCAGCAACATCCGGACCCCAGAGGGACGTCAACCCGAGGTTCAGGGACCTCCTCCAGTGGAACCTGGGATGGGACCACCACAACGGAGGTATACCTCCATGGGTTACGCCCAATCTGCCAGTAGCCCCATGGGAGGTTTCGCATACTCCCCTACCTGGGGAACGAGAGGACCTCCCCCTGGACCGGTACCGCAACTAGACATGGAGTCAGCTTCGAACGCGGGTGGAAGAGTCAGCGGTCAAGTAGCCGCTATCGAAAGGATACAAGGGGGGAGTACTGACCCTCTCACAGTACGACAACAGGAGAAACTCCGAGAGAGGAGGGTATCCCCTGCCGTATCCAAACAATCTCGGACGTCATCCCGGAGGTTACCAACGCCTCCAGTACAGTCCCTTAATCTTCCTCCCCCGAGACGAGGAAGTTCGCTCTCCAGTCTCCTGAAGAGCCCAGCTATGAATACGCCCAACTGGGAGCGTACACACGCAATACACCATAGCAGGACCAACTTCCCAGTACAACCCTTGTCCGAAATGACATTGCGTCTGGAAGACGTCATTCGAATTCAGGAGTGTATCCCGGAGGATGTAGCTATGGTCCTAAGGGAGGTATTGGAGTCAATGGGGATCGAAATATTGGGAGACGGTCTCGAATTCTCAGACCTACGAGTACAGTTCCTAACAGTGGGAACTCAACTGGAGATAGACCTCCCAGAGAAGGCCCAGCAGTGGCTAATGACCCCCGCGAACCGATCAGATTTTCTCTGGCTGTACAACGTCCTGTTGGACCCAGAGAGGATGTTGGAACTGTTAGAGGCAGAGGCACGTTACGGGCAATCGTTCCGAAACTCGAGGGGAATACTTCCCCTCCTCCCTCATACCCATGGAAGGGAGAAGGAATTCTGTGGCGAAGCAGGGCTACGTATATTGTACCGAGCCTCTAACTACAGATCAGGAGCCGTACGGTTTGAACCTCCCCCTTCGAGGGTTAACATACCGAACTACCAGGCGATCCAAATACTTCGGAACGCAAACCTAGCGGAAGCAGCAGCTAAAATCAATGAGGAAAGTAACGAGGATGCTAACGCAATCGCTGCAAAAAATCGTAGACGCAGGAGATACACCACGGCTCACCTCCTTGCCCCAGTGGAGTCAATGCCTGATCAGGATAGTCCCGTCCGGGTCCGTAACGGGCAGACGGTATACACGTACACGCCCATGAGGCATATGCACCAGCTTCTGGTCAGGAGTGAGGAGTCCGAAGCGATGTTGTGTTCGCAGGAGACCCGACACCGGACGCTACTAGCGGAATCAGACACTCTGATGCTGTCGGAGGAACTTTCTGGATCGAATCTAGAAAGAGCTTTGGAATTCCGTCGCAGACTGGTCGCGGATAATCGGGGAACCTCGTATATGGTTCAATGCGAACTCGAAAGCGTAGGGGAGTTCCCTCCGGAGCAATTTGACCAGAAAGGGCAGCTCCATGGATCTGATGGTCGTTTCCTGGCACAGAAACATTCATCGCCCAGGAATATTGAGGTTCCTGAACTCCTTAACCCCGGTAACACGGCCACGAGGAGCCCCCAGTTACGCTCTGGGACCTCCCCCACTGTACATGCCTTGGCTCAAAATTCGACTCCTCCCCCCAGAGTTAACCTGCAAACGAAACCTTTAACCCCAGTCTCGACGCAGCGATACCAGTTTGGTGAGGTGAGGATGGATGGCGCACAACATTCATCCCGGATCTCCGGACAAGATCTGACAGCTCAGTTGGCTCCCAACCCTGTACACGTTCCTCCAAGACTGAGCAATCCATCAGTCATTCCGTATCAAGGGTCGGTATCGATGCAATCTCAGGCAGTGGGAACGGAAAGTCAAAGGGGTCCGAACCAACGAAGAACGTTGGCAGTTCACGAAGAGGCGGTACCCCCGCAGGGAGCTCCTTTTGGAACTCCCTTTGTAACGGGAGCTCAGATGAACCGACCTGGCATGGCTTTCGAGTCGGCACGCTCTCAGGAATCGGTAGCAATGATCCAACAACAGGCTCGGGTCATTGAGACGCTCCAGGAACAACTCCGTGAGGTAAAGAAAGGATTCACAGCGGGGGAAGTACCGACTGGAGGACCCCTTTCCAAAACAGGAAACACGGCGGGATTATCCGGGCGAGCACCTAGGGTAATGAGAGAATATACGAGGGGGGGTCCTTCTCCTGTAGTTCCCCAGCCAAGGAGCTGGCAAGCTACGGAACCAATATCCTTTAACCGAAACACTCCTACAGGAGCTAAGGATGGAAACCCCCAGGTAGAACAAGCAGGACAGATCCCGGATACTCCGAGTGTGGACCGACGACGTATTCACGAGTGGGGAGCCCGAGTGCAAAGAGCTGAACTAGGGGAGTATGGGAGACCAGAAGGAGGAGCGTACGCGTTGGAAAACGAGGGAGGAGGCAAAGGCAGTTTTAACCCCCCTCCTAGAGTACCTCCCCCACATTTTTCTAGTCAATCGAGAGATCGAGAACGACCTCTGAGTCAAGGGGGACAGGGTCAAAGAGAACAGGGAGGAAGGAGCGGGGGAGGGGCACCACCTCCGCCTCCTCCTCCTCCACCACCTTCCGGGGGACCGGGTGATAGTAATTCGGAAGGTTCCAACGAGGGGGAACAGAACCAATCGAGTAGGAATGGTGGAAGGAGAGAGGAGGACAGAGGAGAGCTCCCCACTGGAGCTCCTGACGTACCTCCAACACGCTATGACCCGGACCAACCCTGGTACTACGATCCAAGACAAGGTTGGCACCGTAAGGCAGCTCCTAGACCTCCCAACGAGGGACGAAGTACGTGGGAGAGCAACGAAGAAAAAAATCGGATTACCATTGAGTCGAAGCTCGACGTCGGTAAGATCGAAAGCTTCGCAGGTGACGACCGGTCTGCATGGAAGACGTGGGTCCTCAGTTTGGAAAGGATGTTTGGAGTACGACCTACCATCTATGCTCGGGAAAAGGACAAGTGCGCTTCCGCAGCTAGTCATCTCACTGGTGCAGCACTCTCCCACTTCGACACGTTGAATCGGCAACGACTGAGGGGGGAGTACACTTGTCTCGAAGACTGGACAGAATTCAAACGAGAGTTCGGTTCCAAATTCGGACCCATCGACGAGGCGGACGAGGCAAGGAGGAGGTTAGCCTGGATGAAGCAGATGCCGGAGGAAAGCTTCGCCAACTTCTTCATTCGCTTCAACGAATACGCTCCTCTGACCGGGTTTAACGACGAGGCTCTGGTAACATACCTCAAGAAAGGGGTAGCTCCTGGTTGCCTCTACAGGTTGTTACCGGAAGGGAGGAACCTCGATCCTACGACGAGTGGACCCGAGTGTTCACGAAGTTGGACGGAGCTGTACGTGCGCAAGCGGAGAGTTTGAGGAATCTCCACAGTGAAAAAGTGCTGCAAGGATGGTTGAGTCGCTTCCCCGGGTTAGAGTTAGCACCTGAAGCTCCTTACAAGTCCCCCTTGCGTCGGGAACGAGATCCAGCTGATGTCTGGACCTCCAATCCGAAACCAGTTGTGACGGGAAGGTTCCAAAGCAGGCCCAACTGGAAAGAGGGACGACAGAGGGCGTCCGCAGCTTGGGGGGAAGGAGAAAGTTACGATAGCGAAAGCCGAGAGGAGGACGAAGACTGCTGTCACTGCAAGGATGGAGGAGAATGGACTGAAGCGGTCCTCCGAGCAGGAGTTACCGATACCGGGAGAAAATGGACTCCTGACGAAAGAGCGGAGAAGTGGAGGAGATGAAGACAGGAGCTCTGCATGCGTTGTGGACAAAAGGAGCATTGGGCAAAGGACTGCCCTAACCCAGAATCGTTAGAACGTCCAGCGGAGGATCAAGGGAGCTCAGAGAGAGCTTCCAAGGCCGATTCAACTCGAGGAAGAGGGACGGCAAATCAAGGGGGAGGTCGTAAGGACGATTCAACTCGTCCTTTAGAACGGGTTCACGCCGGGATCGTGGTGGAAGAAAGGGAAGGGATGGACGATCTCTGGAACGTTCACATCTTAGACTCACCAAAGGGAGGTGAGCAAGAACTGTTGGACGAAGTGGGAAATGGGCAGGGGGCTTCGAGGTAGATCAGGGCGAACTGCGAAGCCCCGCAACACCTTCGCCTACCACAATAAGAGCTGCACTCGCGGGGAGCCAGCCAGCTCGTCTCACATCCCGATCCTACAACTCCTTCATCATCCTTACACGCTTTCCGTTCTCTGACCTCGATGAAGACAAAGAATACGCCACACTAGTGGATAGTGGAGCAACTAGATGCTTCATAGACAAAACCGTCGCTATGCGACATCCCGAAAATTTGGTCGACCTAACAAACAGCATCCCTTTGGAGCTGTTCGACGGGCAACCTACCTCCGCAGGGTTGATAACTCAGACCTACACTGACCAGATCAGTTTTGCGGATGGAACAATTCACAAGGTGGAGTTCCTAGTGACTCGATTACACCCCACGGCTCCGATTGTGCTAGGACTGCCGTGGCTACGCATGCACAACCCAGTAATTGACTGGAAGGAACTTTGCCTGACATTCCGGGACCGAAACGTTCGAATCTCAGCAGCCCTTGCATCGGAAATTGTCCAACCAGGCGCTGAGGGAGGTACTGAGGAGCTAGGGAGGGGGGTAAACGGCGAAGAAATACACGCAGGAACTATCCAATCACCTCCTGAAGCTCCACAACCACCTCCGGAAGCTCCCCTTAGAGCTCCAAGGACGAGGGTGAAACTAGAGGAAGTAAAGGACGAAGAGTACAAAGCGAGTCAACCAGGTCCACACAAGTTATTCCCCTCGGACAAAGATCTAGGGCCAGACGACCCAATCCTTATGGGAATCAACGAATGGTTAGTGTTCGCGAACGAAAGCACGGAAGAAGAGGTGGAAGAGATCCTCGAGGCTGGACGATCCGCCATGGAGAAAGTAACCCCGAATCCAGCAAAGGACTCAGAGGAGGCCTATCAAAAGTGGAAGAGTAGGGACACGGAACGATCCTCTTCCTGGCCGGGAGCTAAGCAAAAAGTCCGGTGGAGGAAGAAAAGGAGGGAACATGGACCTTACCCTGACCTCCCCACCTTAGAAATCGAAAGCCTGAACATACCCAAGATCCCTTCAAGGTCTGGTCTGACTCCCAAGGGTTCAATAAGGCGCAACAACTTCCGGAGAAAGCAGCTCATAGCGGGTACCCATGTGGTGGAACGAAAATCGGACCCAACCATACAAGGGAAACCCATCAGCTTAATAGGAGCTGCTGGGATGGATCGTCTACTGAGGGAGGGAACCCCAGCGTACTTCCTTCATATATCGCCAACGAAGGAGGAGTCCCCTACTGAAGAAATACTCCGGGCGAGTGATAGCAGCGCCACAGAGGGAGTGCAGCAACCAAAGGATCCTGAGAGTGGGGACCCTAGTTCGGAACAAGGAGGGGTCGTTAGGGAGCTCGACAAAGAAGAATCGAAGCGTCAGGAGACGGAGGAATTAAAGAAATCCATTCCGTCCAATACCAGGACTACCTGGACGTGTTCTCACCTGGAGAAGCAAGGACGCTACCTCCTCACCGACCCTACGATATCAAAATCGAGACAGAAGGGGATGCGATACCTCCCATAGGGAAGCTCTACAACATGTCCGAGAAGGAGTTGAAATCCCTCAAGGAGTACATCGATGAGATGTTAGGCAAGGGGTTGATACGATCCTCCAGCTCCCCTGCGGGAGCTCCTGTCTTGTTTGCCAAGAAAAAGGATGGTACCCTGCGACTCTGCGTGGACTATCGAGCTCTGAACAAGATTACGAAGAATAATAGGTACCCTCTACCGCTGATAGGAACCTTAGTGGATCAACTACGGAAGGCGAAGATCTTCACAAAGATCGACCTCCGCGCAGGATACAACAACGTTAGGGTAGCCCAGGGACACGAGTGGAAGACGGCATTCCGAACTCGGTATGGGTCCTTCGAATACCTGGTAATGCCCTTTGGGCTCACGAATGCTCCCTCCGCGTTTCAATTCTTCATGAACGAGATTTTTCATGACATGGTGGACGTTTGCGTGGTAATTTACTTGGACAACATTCTGATCTACTCAGACGATGAAGTATCCCATGTCGAACACGTCAGGAAGGTCCTTGAACGACTACGGGCGAACCACCTCCATGCAAAGCCGGAAAAATGCGCGTTCCATGTCGACACTGTCGAGTACTTGGGGTGATCATATCACCATTGGGAGTGTCCATGGACCCAGAGAAAGTGAAGGCAGTAATGGACTGGCCAAAACCAAGGACGGTGAAGGAACTCCAGGCGTTCCTCGGTTTCGCAAACTTCTATAGGAGGTTCATAGACAACTACTCGGGAATCACCAAGGTGTTCACAAAGCTCCTCCGAAAAGATTCAGTGTGGAACTGGACACCACAGTGTAGTAGTGCCTTCGAACTTCTGAAGTCAGCATTCTCCGAAGCCCCGGTTCTGGGACATTACAATCCGGACCTACCGGTAGTCCTCGAATGCGATGCCTCCGACTTGGCTATAGCAGGGATCCTATCACAGCTGGATCCTGAAACGGGGGAGATACATCCTATCGCCTTCCATGCACGATCAATGATCTCTGCGGAACTAAACTACGACATATACGATAAGGAGCTCCTAGCTATCGTGGACTGCTTCAAACAATGGAGGGCGTACTGCGAAGGATCCTGACACCAGATCCAAGTATATTCAGACCATAACAATCTCCAGTACTTCACCACTACGAAGCAGTTAACAGCACGACAAGCCCGGTGGGCAGAGCTCCTTTCAGGATACGATTTTGTCATCAACTATCGCCCAGGGAGGTTGGGAGCCAAACCGGACGCGCTCACCCGTAGATCAGACGTGTACCCAAAGAAGGGAGCTTCAAGGGACCAGGCCTTAGCAGGGAGGGAAAGGGTACTCATACCTCCAGAACGTCTAAACGCGACCATCCTCATGAACGAAGACCTCTTAGTAAATCGAGTGAGGGAAGCTCCAAAGGATACGAGTATGATTGAAGCATTGAAGCGGATTGCACGGAACGAGGAGGAATCTCTCGTGTGGGAGGATGGGTTGATAAAGAGGGGAGGTCGTATATATGTCCCAGACGTTGGAACGCTACGAAGAGAGGTCCTACAGTCGTACCACGACCATAAGTGTCATGCCTTGCCTGATTTTGCTTCCTTACCTATCATATTCCTCCTTACTACCTCCCTATATCTCCCCACTGTATACCCAGAGCTCCCCTTGTCCGCTTTTACCATTATGTAATATGCCACATGGCTGTCACATGTATAGTATTTAGGCTGGGGACTCCCCTGTAAGACCTGGGTCAAAATGGGTCTTAGGGTAGGTTTTGGTATGCGGAGGTTTATGTTGTAGCGTGCTAGGAGCAGGCTGGAGCTCGAAGGGAGCTACGAGAACCGCGACCGAGGACGGGAATGACCTAGTAGTGGTTGGAACGACGAGATGGTGACCCTTGTGGGGTTCCTAGGAGGTCCAGGGAGGTCCCTAATGCGTAGGGAGGTTCAGGAAGAGTGCGGGACCGTACGATATTGCGTAGTAGGAGTTGTACTCGCTAGAACGTCAATATAGGATCGAGTAGGTAGTTTATGCAACTGGGGCTCGAGGGTGTAAGCTCCCGAGAAGGGATACGCCAGGGAGGGTAGGTCCCTGGGGGCTGGGGGTTGAGGATGGTCGTCCTCGAGTGTGGGAGGTGGTAACGGAGAAGCAATACGTAGTTCGACGTGAGGGGTAGCTTCGACGTTACCTAGACTGAGGTCCCGAAGCTTACGAAGTAGCTAGGGAGCTCTGGGAGGTTTGGGGAAGGGTAGCTCACCAAGCGGGTAGGCGTTGGGGAGCTTTAGTAATGTTCGAGGGAGCTCGGAGACTCACTCGGAAGGCTTAGACTTGAAGTAAAAGCGTATATTCGATCGTATAGACGATCAGAGAGACGATAGACAGTAGTAGAGAGAAACAGAAGTAGAGAGACAGAGAGTAGAGAGAATTCCGTATAGGTAGCAGGTACAAAGGGACAGGGACTGGACCTATGTAAAGGGTGTGTGTTCAAAATATACCAAGCTGGGGATCCTTAGGATGTACGAGTACTTATATAGACAGGAGGAAAGGATCAGGGGAACATTGTGTGAAGTGGACATCTAAAGGGGATGATCTAAGATATATGAGAATAGGCTGATGGGTGCGTGGACGAGTTCCCGGGTCTGTCAAGCGGTGGCGGTTGTGTAGGTATCGGGTTCTTGGATACGGTTTGAGGAGGTTTCGAGATGGCGTCTAGGGAGGGAGGGGAGGTTTCCATGAGGCAAAAGGGAGGTTCGGGGTGTTACTGGGGATACGAAGGGAGGAGTACTGCGTTGTGGCTTGGAGCCAGCGCATGACATTACCCCCCGTCTAATCCTCCGAGCCTCCGAGGAGGTTGTGTCGGATCAGTCACGTGCCTTTCACGTGGCTTTGAATTTTTCGTTTACAAGTTCCTTTTCCAGTTCCTTCTTTCTTCCTACCGCCCCCTTCATCGATTTTCAGAGTTCAACTCGATTGCGATGTCTACACCCTCCACTGCTGTTGGATCCACTTCCCGTGTTGTAGCTCCACCAATGCCCATACCTCCCTCTCCTTCCCCTCCTCCCTCTGCGACTGGTGAAAACGACCTTGACGAACTTACAAGCACCATAGAAATCCCCCTCT